>NC_058134.1:78132937-78261619 GCF_016433145.1 Gracilinanus agilis | reverse complement strand
ATATATATATATATATATATATATATATATATACAGGTAGATTCATAGATAAAAAGAGAGATAGAGAGATAGACAGACAAACAAAGTTGAGGAAGTTTATACTCTTGCAAGAACAGACAGGGTAAGAGTGTCTGATTTTCAGAGTTTAGAGTCATTGAATACATTGCTTTTTTGTTTCAAAATGACTCAGGAGGTCTAGAGGTAAGGTTAGAAAAGCATGACTTGAAAGTCAAGTTGACCTATACCCTCTTTCCAACACTAATATTGAATAGCTATGTAATGTTTGACAAGTCAATTATTGCAATGATTTCATTAGTTTTTTTTTGGGGGGGGTGTTCATTTTTAAAGGGGGTATATAAGTAGCTGACCTATTATCCTTTCTGTCTCTAACTTCTGATTCTAAATGTAAGGGATTTCAATGTCACAGGACAGGGAAGGTAGCTTACTCATCTATGCATTTTCCTCATTATCTAGGCAGACAACAAGTCTTTATTAAATATCTATTATGTGCTAAGCACATACTACACAGTAGGAATATAAAGAAAGGCAAAAAAAAGATCCTACCATCAAGAAGCTTATATCAGGGAGATAATGTAAACAGCTATGTACAAACAAGATATAGACAAGGTAAACATGAGATAATCTCAGAGGGAAGGCACTAATATTAAGGAGGGCAGTGAAATACTCATTCATGTAAAAGAACCAGGAGAGAGTGGTGACATGAAATCACCTCCCCCCTTAAAAAAACAAACAAAACCTAGATATTGACAATAGCCAAAGTTCTAATAGTATATAGAAGGAAAGGACCAAGAAAGGGACAATAGATTTGGCAATTAACAAATGACTGGTAATTTTGGAGAGAGATATTTCCGTTAAACAATAATCTCTGAAACTAAACTATAGTTAAGACAGCGAAAGGAAAGAAAATGGAGACATTAATTCTAGATATCTTCTTTTCAAGCAGTTTAGCTGAAAAGGTAAGGAGAGAGATGGGATGTGTTATAGAGAAATAAGGGAAATATTTGAATTTTCAGGTTGAAAGAAGGGATAAAGGTGAGGAGGATCTTTCTGTGAAGATTCTAAGACTTAATTGTCAGGGCTGTTTACAGTTGACTCTTGCAAGAGCAAAAGCCTCTGTTGAATCCTTGCATTACAGATGGTAGGCAGTGGGGGGTGATTGGATTAAATGAGAGTTTTTAGGGTTGAAGGAGACCTGCCTCCCTAATCTTCAGTATCTTCCTATTTATAGGCAATAAAGAAGGGAAAGGGAGATACTGAAGATTAGAGAGGCAGAAAGATAGTGCTGACAATCTCCTGTAGAAGGGATGAAATAGTACCACCTGTACATACAAAAGAGTTTCAAAAACTGGTACTTCTTCATGTGAAATGGAAGAAAAAGAGACAAAAGGATAGGAAATAAGTTATCTTAATGATATGAGATGAAGAAACTCAGTTAATAGTCTCAATTTTTTAAAGGAAATATGATGCAAGATTCCCAACTGAGAGGGTCAGGAGATGGGGAGCCATAGGAGATATGAAGAGGGATTAAAAGTTTCAGAAAGTATACTGTGATGAGTGCATAATGATTCAAATAGGGGAATGCAAAAGTATTGCCTTGCTACAGTGAGGCCACAATGAAATGATACGTAGTGGATTTCTGGAGTTAATGCATACCCCATTAGGTATATCATATCATCCATTTAATAGCAAAGCATCCACATAGGGGACATCAGGAAGCCGTGTATGTGAAGAATGGAGTTGCAAGAACTTGATTCAACTATTTATAGTTGGTTTGCTACATTGGGAGAAGTTTCCACTGGCTGAATAGTTGGAATTGTCAGTGTCTTTAAAAGACCCTCAGTCAGAACTGATGTGGCTTTGCTGTATTTATGTGGGGCACGGGGAGAGATTATTCCCTCACTCTTAGCCAGTGCGATCACACGGTAAGGAAGAGAGATGTCCTTTGAGGCTCTCCTCTCACCCCAGAGATATCATGTGGTTTCCAAAAAACAGACCCAGGTCCTTCACTTTTTTGTTTATTTTTTCCTATTCATTTGAAAGAATAGAATCTCTAATATGGGCTAGGAACAATTTGGGCAGGTCCAAACTTCCAGGACTACAGACTGAGTTGCAACCAGCCCAGAATTGTCATCCTGAGAAGAAAGGGCCTGGGACTCTGGTCCAGCAGAATCCAGCAAAGGTGCTGGGTTTGGACATTAATTTTGTGGGAGCAATGCTATTTCAGAATAGAGATTAGTTGAGCCTAATTCTAGTCCCCTCTCCTCTTCCCTCACAGTGATCAAGGTGTTAAAAAGGGGATTGTGCCCCCAGGGGAATGTCTGTATGTAGATTAATGTTATACCTTTAAATAATTCTTTGTAAAAACTATTTGATGATAAATGAAACTAGGGCAGTTAGTTATTTAACTCCCAAGGAATTGTGAGAAGACTGACTTGGTAGGTTTGAGATTATAATAGAAGAGATAAACAAATATCATCTCTACAGAATAACCTAGAATTTGGAAGTGCAGATCAAGTAAGGATAGCATGATTCAACCTTTCTTATAATAACATACATTTTGAGGGCACCCAGATGTTCTCCAGTATTGTTCAGTAGCATACAAAATGGAGTGGAAACAGTAGACAGTGGGACCAATGTAAGTTTGGGGCTTAGAAGAATAGGACCTGCAACAAGATAAGAGTTAGAAGCTAGTGTTGAGTAAAACTGGTCCCCAAAAGAGTCAAGAAACCTAAAAGAGTCAAGAAAAGGAAGGAGAGAGGAATGTAGCATGTACATGATTGCAATGGGGAGTAGAATTCTGTTCTTGAACATGGAAATGAATAACTGTTTGGAATGGCAAAGTCAGGAATATAACAACTTCAGTGTGCAACTGAGAGGCAGTGGAGGAGAGAAATCACGGAAAAAAGTAAATGGAGTTATTGGGAAGTTCAGTCTTTTGAAAAAGTATCAATATATGTGTTACAGTGTCCTAGTATGAGAACAGGAATTGGTAAGGAAAGACCATTAGCAAGCACTCAACACATTGAGGAAAGAAAGGAGGTATCCAGAGGGTTGAAAGATATTAGCTATCAGAATCCTGATTGTACTTTCAAATCACTGGTATTTATTAAATATTGTTCAATTGAATTGATTGATGAGCAGAGTGAGACAGTAGAAGGAATAGACTCCTGATAGTCAATAACATTCAAATTCAAGGTGTTGACTCTTCTACTTTCTAGATACCTAACCTTGGATAAATTATTTCCACTCTCTGAACTTCATTGTCTTCATTTAAAAACAATATTAATGTTAATTACAAAGTATCCTTATTAGCAAAATTCTTTGAAGAACTTAATGCAGATTATAAATAATTAAAAAAATTCATTTGTAATAATAACTGACTTATGATCTTCAAATAGAGAGGCAGACAGAGACAAAGAAATAATAATAATGCTACTTAATTAACTTATCATAATCTAAATTCATGTATAGAAAAATCTTGTCTCTATCCTCACATATAGAAGTTCATAATAATCATGCTTTTTTCCAATAGGCCTCAGCATGATACAAAGAGATTGTTTCATCTGAAGTGTTTCTCAGCAGTAGTTAAATGAGGAAGGGAAAAAGGTAGAAGAGACCAAAATGACAAGAGTATCTCCACCAATTATGGGTGCTTTCTATCTCTCACATGATACTGTTCTCTCCCTGAAGGATCTCTCAAAGAGATTTAACAGTTCAATGTCTTCAGAAAAAATCCTTTTATAGTCATTGAAGCTAGTTCAGTGAGTGGAATCATAATGTAACCAATTTAAAAATCACTATGTTAGCCTTGTCTAATGAGGTCAACTTCAAAATCCCAAGTTCTATAGTAATTCTGCTTCTAAAAATGGAATTATGAAATGTGAATGGATAAATATTATGCTCCCCCCTCATATAGTGAGTTAAAACCTCTCTAATAATGGGCTGGGAAATTGAGATTTTAGCCTCATGCTATGAAAGGTCCCTCTCCTCTGGGTTACTCCCAGAGAAGTGCTGTGCATCCAAGACTAAGAAAAAGAATGGACACAACAAAATACAAAGGGAATTATTACTGAGGGATGTTTATGAGAAATAAGACTAGATTAACTAAAAAAAATTTGAAATCTAAAGGTGTTTGAGAAACATAATGAGATTAATTTAATGCAATTTTTAAAAGACTGTGTTTGGAGGGGCAACTAAGTGGCTGAGTGGATTGAGAGCCAGGCCAAGAGACAAGAGGTTAAATCCAGCCTTAAGACTCTTCCTGGTGTGATCCTGGGTTTAAAATGAAAAAAAAAAAAAAAAAAAAAGAACATGCCTTTAAGTGTGTACCAATCTTACCCACCTAAAGTTAGGTAGAAGTAGGTTTAAAGACTGTGTGTGTGTGTGTGTGTGTGTGTGTGTGTGTGTGTGTTTCTGAGCACTCTGTTCACTCAAGAAAGCATCTTCATCTGATAGCCTGCTTTTAATCCATTTAGCTTCCAGCTGGTTTCATGGAGGTAGATGGTTTACTTTGAGGTCACTGTTTCATTAATGGCCCTGCTATCTTCTTCTTCTGTGTGTTCTATCCTTCCTCTCCAAAGATCCTTAAAGCTCCCACTGAAGGTTAAAACACCCTCCAGCCAAAGCACAGCATTATTTTTCCTCTTCCCAAATGGGGAATAAATACATTTCTGAGTCACTGTGACTTAGTCTCCTTTACAAGACAATCAGTTTAAGCCTTGTCATTGGATTCTTCTATTGATCTCATTAAATGTTTATATCTCATATGCGGATTAGAAGTCAGAAACTGGCCCTACAGAAATATTCAGTGCAATGCCCTAAGAATGCTTCACATTGCTAGAAGAACTCCTTCCTTCTATCAATATAGCACTTCTTGCTCAATCACTGCATTAAAAAATGCCAGTGAGAATATCTTTTCTGCTACCCAAATGAGAAATATCTCTGAGCATTTTCACAAGTAATGGTGTGATTCTCCCTAGGGTTAGAGCTAGCTCAAATAAAATCATGGAGTGTAGTGTTTCTTAACCAGTCTTCCACATCTTCCCTTTTGTTTCCCTAGGCACTTTTCCCTTCATTTCCAAAAAAAAAAGTTTCTAACTCCTTAAAAAGTGCTGATGAGTGGGAAATACACTCCTTGTGACATGGGAAAAGGAAAGCATTAAACTATAAATTTCACCCTAACCCTGCTGGATATCAATGTTGGAAGCACATTCAAAGATAGAGGAGGGGGAGGTGTATTTCTAACCAGTGGGAGAACTTTAGTGTCAGATTATAAGTCAATAGGAAGCACAGGGCACTAAAGAGACTCCTGTATGGAGTATTCCTGGTGTTGAGACTTGAGCTGTAATGTTATTCTGATAGGAATCTTTGAGGCATTCTCTGCATAATGAGTGAAGCCTTGATAGAACAGAAACTTGACCTTTGGAAAAGAAGCAAGTGATACGTTCTGCTAGGAAAAGTAGACTGTTTCAAGAAGAGTGCCAACATATGATGATTGGAAGATGCCGATTTGTAAAGAATCACTGAGGTACTCCATCTATTGGAACCTGTGGGAAGTTGTAGGAATCATACTCTCAGAAACTAAAAAAAAATGAATACTTCTGGATAGCTCTACTCATTGCCTGATTATAAGATTGTAAGGAAGAAGTTCCTAACCCAGAGGTCTGTGAACTTTAAAATTAGATAAACAGACAGACAGATAGACAGATAGATAGATAGGTAGATAAATAGATAGATTAAAACTGTTTCAATATAATAGATTTCTTTTGTAATCCTATGTTTTATTGTTTGCATTAAAAACCATTATTCTGAGAAGGGGTTCAAGGGCTTCTCCAGATTGCCAAAGGAGTCCATGCCCCCTCCTAAAAAAGGTTAAGAAACTTGGTTCTGAGGTTATACATGTCCCTACGGAAGTGTTGATTATTAATAGATGTTGGTGGTTTTTCTTTAGAGCACTATTTGTTCTCTTAAATAATGTATTTTCTCCCTCTCTCTTTGAGCATTGTGAACTGTATAATTGCAAATGAGTTAGGTGGCAACACAGTATAACCCAGTTAAATTGCTGAAATTTGTGGATGGGGAGCAAAGGGCCATAAATATAAGGAATTGTAATATATCTTCATCATACATTCCATTTGAACTCCTGAAAAGGGTTATAAATTTTGGTTGTTGATAATGACACCTTATTCACACACATATGTTATATTACTGTGTATCTCATCATAACCTTACAAAATATATTATTGCTTAGGTTGTGAGCTTCTTGAGGGGAAGGATTGTTTTTGCCTCCTTTGGTATCCACAAGCCTTAGCACAGTTCCTGGAAATAGCATGCATTTAATCAATACTGAATTAATTAATTGATTCCCAATTTGTAGATGTGAAGGAGCAGTATAGTTAAATGTGAAGAGAACAGGTCTTAGAGGCAGGAAAAATTGGGTTCAAATCCTGATCATGATACATACTTTCTTTGTCAATCAATAAATATCTATTAAGTGCTGATTATGGTAGAGGCATTATGCTAAGCTCTGAGGACACTTAGAAAGACAAAAGGCTGTCCTTCCTTTCCAGAAGTTCTCAGTCCAATGAGAAAGACAATATTAGAACAATTATGTACAACTATGTACACGCAAGTTATTTACAGAATGAATAGAATATAATTAACAGGGGAGATATCGAGATTGAGGTGGAACAAAAAAGGCTTCCTATAAAAAGTGGAATTTTAGCTAGAACTTGAAGGATGCCAGGGAAACTAGGAGGCAGAAATAAGGATGGAGAGCATTACAGGAATGAGTGATATCTAGTGAAAATATCCAGAGATTAGGAAAGAGAGTGACTTGTCTAAAGACCAGTAAGAAAGCCAGTGTCACTGAATTATAGAATAAATGGAGGTGAGGGAGCTAAGGGCAGGAAGGGTCTGTAAAATTTCAGAAGATAGGTTAGGGGTATGTGTGTATGTGCTTATGTGAGTGTTGTATGTGTACACATGGCGTTGGCATTAGTTATGAAGACCTTTGTCTGCCAAGCAGAGAATTTTATATTTGATTCTAGAAATCATTAGGAGCTAATACTGTTCTTTTTGCTGTTTATTTGACTTTGAGGTTCATTACTCTAATTAGGTCTCTAAGACTACAAATTGTAGAGAACCAACAAACCTACCATAGTAGAAATATTTTCCTAATCAGGATTTGCCTATACAAATTAAATTATCTGTCTGTCCCTCTATCCCCTATATCGCTTTATGTTTCTCCTTGATGATCTAAGTCTTGTTTTTCTAATCTGTAAAATGGCAGTTTTATATATGTGTATGCTTGTGTTTACATATATGCATCCTAGAAAACATGTAAATTCTGTCTCTGGTGTGTGTGTACATATACATATGTGTATATGTCTGTATATTTATATATAATGCATTTATATTATTTTATAAATATATGGGGAAGTGTTACAATAAACTAGCAAACTCTTGGGTGGTTATAAACCATGCAATATATTAAAAGAACATGAAATGTACTGATAGCTGCAACTAGCCTTACTCAGGACCCCAGTGCATGGAGATAGGCCCCTTTAAAAATAAGGTTTTAAATGTATAAATATGAGTGGGTCTTGACATAAAGGTATTGATACTTTCAATTTTGGACAGAGTAGATTGTATTGTTCAGTTTGTCCCTGTAAAATAAATGCCACATTTTGTAGTTTGGCGTTTGATTTGGCCCATGTTGCTGCTATGGATGGAAAGTCTGGCTCTGTGCAGATTCCTAGTATTATGTTACTCTATTTCTAAGAAGAGCTGCTGGCTCAGAAAAGGGTCTGTAGTGGAAGGAACCGCAGTTTTCCTAAGCAGGTGGGCAAAGACTCAGGGTGGTGAAGAGAGTGAAATAGAAACCTTCACATTTTCCTAACTCTGTTTCAAGTTTATTTGCCAAAAGTGAATAGATATTTTTAAAGTTCTTTCTCTCCACACTTTTTGAAAAATTGGTCATTCCCCCTTCCCCTTCCCTGCTAACGTCTTAAACTGGGCTAAGAAACCAAAGCAAACAAGGAACACATGTAAGGACTCAATAGACTCCAAATCACTAATAGCCACGGTGGCAAAGGTCAACAAAAGATGGCCACCAAACAAGCCTTGACTAATGCCAAGTTGGCTTCCTTCCTAGGTCCAATGGGCCCAGTGGTCCAATCCTCATTCTTGTGATCCTACTGGGTGTTTTTGTACTGTTGCTTAATGGAACCTTATTCTTCTAGAGATTATTATCTTTTGAAAAATTCTTGAAAAGATTTCTTTTGAGATGAGAATATTCTTGGAAAAGCAAAATCTAAAGTATTAAAAGGTAGATTTCCAAAGAGAGGAACATTTTGACCATGAAGCCTCCCATTTCATTGATGGAGTTAAACTTAAAATCCTTTAATCCACTGCCTGGAAAATATATGCCCAAATATTTTTCATCCTCTTTTTTTTTAATTATTTACACATTAACAGAATAGGGTCAAAGATCTAGGCTCAGAAGGAACTCAAGAGACCATAATTTTATAGAAGAGGAAATGGGTTTGGAACTCATCTTTTATATAAACTACCTTGCCCAGGGAGGGAAAAAAAAAGATTTAAAATGTAATTTAAATTTTAAGAAAATTTCCACAATTCACATTTTTTTCAGAGCTATATATCTGTTGCATATAATAAAAATGTATTATTTTATGAAGCATGGACCTGAGTGCTTGCAAACTGCAAGGAATTTCCAATTTTTTGTTTTACTTTTTCAAGAAATGCTTAGTAATTATAAAAGTAATTATAATTAGCATTTATAAAAATTATAAAAGTAATTATAAAAGCATTTCAAGAAATGCTTAGTAATTATAAAAAATTATAAAAGCTTAGTAATTATAAAAGTAATTATAAAAATTATAAAAACAATTATGTTTTGTGTTTAGTAGGCACTCAAGAAATATTTGTCGATTTTATACCCTTTGAGTAAAACCTTACTGGTTACTAGACCAAGTTCTGCAGTACCACTTTGCTCCATGTATAAGTATTTTGATTTTTTATTTGTTAGTTTACTTGTATTTTTGTCCTAACTTGGATATTAAGAATGACAAATGAGTTCAATTGACCCAGAATAACAGGGTATCTACTTTGCTTAGAACTGTTTTGGGGAACAGTGGGAAGATCTGGCCTTTTTCTCAAAGAGCCTGCTAGCTAATGGGGCAGGTCACTTAACTCATTTTGTCTCAGTTTTCTCATCTGTAAGCGGAGCTGGAGAAGGAAATGGCAAACCAGTACAGTAGCTTTGCTAAGGAAACCCCCAAAGAGAAATCAAATATAAAACTGAGTTCAGTGTCTACCTTTAGGGAACTTAAGTTCTAATTGGAGGAGATGCATAAGGATAGTAGTCAGAAAAGTTGACTCTTGTTTCAAAAACTACAGAAATATTGAGTGGAATCATTGGAGAGGAAAGTGATAGATCTTTTGCCATATTTAATGTAAATATTATCTTTGATTATGGTTCTAGACCTAAAAAGAAAGATCAGTCATAGCAGCAATATTTCTCATATGACAATGGCCAAGAAATAAAGGGAAACATAGATAAAGTTTTACTAGATATAGTAGGTGTCATTTATATATTCACCCCACAGGACAGAAAGGTCCCAGGATGAATACTCTGAAACTAAAATAATTAAGCTCTCAGCAGTTGGTCTACCATTGAAGTTGGCAAGGGATGTGAGAACATTGATTTAGAGCAGTGAAGGGCAAACTTTTTAAAGAGGGGGCCAAAGGAAAGCAAATGCTCATCTGTCAGTTTGTTTCTAAGGCAACTCTTTTGGAGTTTCATTGTATTGTATCCTACTCATTGTATTCATCAGATTAGGAATAATGGCCCCATGTGATAGAACATTTTAGGGGGCTGCAGTTGGTCCATCACTGATTTAAAGTAAAGTTAGAGCTAGAGGTGAAATTAAAAGGCTTCAGTACAAATCCTTGCTCTATTTTAGTGAGGCAAGCCACTTCTGTGCCTCAGTTTCTCTTCTAGAATATAATTGGGAAGGCAAGTAGATGATTTTTAAGATCAATTACATTTCTTAGTGTTCTGATAGCTAAATCTAAATCATCTTATGAAAAAATACAATTAAGACTCCATATCAATGACACAAAAATAGTTAAAATGAAAATTCATAAAGTGGTCCAAATTATAGGATTTTAAAAGTGTCAGGAATATTAAGAGTCATAAAGTTCAATCCTTTCATTTTTCATAGGAGAATAAATAGACTTAGAGTGGTGAAATGAATTTGCAAAGGTCATATAGAAAGTAGTTGGAAGATCTGTTTTTTAAACCCAATTATTTTGGTCTTTTTATTCTATTTTCAACATTCTTTCCACTTAAATGCCTTGCCTTTGGACATAAATTTAGGAAACAGGACCTGAGCCTCCAAAACTCAGACTCTTTCTACCACACTAACTACTAAATTTTATGCATGATAACTGCCCTACAATTTACAAACTGTCTTGCATTACTTATGTAATGGAATCAGGCTAGATGGTCTTTTCTGATCTAGCTAGTTCAGTATTTTTTTCAGGAGTCCCTAGAAATTTTCAAGGAATGAGCTTATATTCTCAGGTTCTAAATACATGCCCATTAAACTTCATCTCCTCCTGCTTAACAAAATATTATGCCCAGATTAAAAGGATAGCGATGTCCTCAGCTCATAGTCTTATCTTGCCATATAGGATGGCATATTTAACCTTGGAAAGACATTTAGAAACCACCTTGTTCAAAGCTTTCTTCAAATCCAAACCATGCCACCTCCTTTCTTCTGTCTCCTGAAAGTTTAAATCACTGGACACTATCCTTTACCTATCCAGACTTAATTCCTGTCGGGATTACTTTGACATCCACCTACTTTCCTCAAACTAATTATTTAGACATCACTTTTTTGCAACTATTTTTCACGATGGAATCAGTACATTGCAACTCGACTCAGCCTCTGGGGTTTCTAACATGTGAGCCTAATCTACTCATTGACTTCCAGACCTTTGCCTATTAGTCATATGTTATCTTCCAAGTCTGTCTAGCTAGTATGATTTCACACAATCCATACCCACATATATACACATACAAGGCATGCACATACATTTGTGTACATATGTGTGAATCTGGATACAAACATATGTATACATGACACACACACATGCACACACACCAATTATATACATACATACATATATATATACATATATATATATATATATATATATATACACATATATATCCCTGTTGAAGTTTCTGTAACATGGTAGCACCTGTCCCTACTGGGAATTGTGTCCCAGTTACTTCTCTATTCCTCAGAGAGACTACCAGAGTTGATTGCTGATATAGAAAGCATACTTTGTAAATATAAATTGATGAAAATAGATATTAGGACTAAAAAATAGCTGGGGAAACTGGAAAACTATTATATTTAGAGATTTGTGAGGCAAAACCTCAATTATATGCACACAAAAAGTTTTTGTTTCTTGAATAAACATAGTTCATTATCAATGACAAGACAAGTCCAAGTGGCAAGCTATAAAGTTATTTCTCCCAACTTCTTTCCTAAGGAGCATGATTCTACCAATATTCATCAGGCTATGACATTTTCCGTGTCAGACTCACAGTTATAAAATGAAGCTTATTACAGTTAGCATTGATACTAATACCATACCATTTCCAATTTTATTAAAATTCTTCCTTTCCCCCCAAATACCTTTTAATGTCTATACCAATTTGTTTTGGCCAGTTCGCCCTTGGGCTTGTGCTCATTTATAACCCTGCTCATCAGATCATAGTGGAGAACCCCAGAGTACCACCAGAGAGTGAGGCTTCACCCTCATTAGCAAGCTTTGTAAAGCATTAATGCATATTATTATATGTCTTGCATATCTGGGTATCACTGAGTGCTTTACTGAGTAGTATGCCAATTGGCATCTAGCTAAAGCATATTTAATAGTGAAGGTATCAAATCTACTACCCCATTATTTTGATAAAGCATCATCTGGGTAGCTCATGCTAATAAAGGCACTGTGTTATAATGAGGTCCTTCTAATAACCAACATCTCTGTTTTCAGTCCAAGAATGACTTTAATTTTATTATTTTTTGTCATTTTATGCTGAATCTCTATTACAATTATATTTTCACCTCATAATATTCTAAAAATTTGCCTGTTTCTGCTCCTCAAATGTCAGATTCCATCTCTATACAAGAACAAAGTATAACTTACAAGGACCGATGAGGCAGTCAGAAGATGCAATAGTAGACAGGGCAGAGACAAGCAACTAGTCAACAAGATGAATTATTATGATGCCTGATATTTGGAAGAAAAGATATTTGTAAGAAAATTGTCAGAAGTTTGGATAAACTATGTATGGCATACAGATTCAGGTAGGTTTTGCATTTACAAAAATGGACTTTCTTAATATCTGAGAAATACTAACTTTATTTCAGTGACACATTCCCAAAATTTAGCACTGAGCAAAAAAAAAAAAAGATTGTTGACTTTCTCCTGCCTTTTTACTTTTAGCAAATTCTTGGAGGGGAAAATAGGGAAGGTAGCTGATTGTCAAAAGGTCCTTTGGTCCTCATCTAGTCTGAGGCTTTTGCATTCACTAGATGTGTGTCAACCATAACAAGGAAGAGACATAGAAAAAAGCTATTTCAGGAGATTGAAGGTATGAGACTGAGATTAGAATGAAGAAATAAAATAAAATTTAACGGGGGAAAAAAGGTTCAAAAGAGGATCTGGATATTCTTTGATCAATCTGGCTAGATTATAAAAGAAAGTGGTTTTTTCTACTAATGTTGGGACAAATTCATCCAATTTTCTGGGTTCCCTCACATGACTCAGCATTCTTTCAGTCACTCTACAAATGTTTGGTGTCTAATACATTTTAAATGGAATATCTGTCTCTATACACATAATATATTATTATATGTATACATACATACATGTACAAACATGCACACGTACACATGTACACACTATATCTTTCTGCCTATTGGCCCATTCTTACAAACACCAGGTAAAAGTAAGATCCCTGAGGACAGTGCCAATTCCATTTTGATTTTTGTATTTTGTTGATGTTTGGTAATTTTCAGGCATGTCCAGCTTTCTGTAATCCCAATTGGAATTTTTTTTGACAGTGATGCTGGAATGTTTTATCATTTCCTTCTCCAACTCATTTTACAGATGAGGGAATAGAGGTAAATGAGGTTAAATGACTTAACCAGGATCACACAGTGAATATCTATAGTTAGATTTGAACCCTGGAAGATGAGTCTTCCAGATCCAGCCTTGGTGTTCTATCTGCTGCACTACCTCGCTGCCTGATCATGGTAACCCTATTGCTTAATATAGGGTTTGTCATATAACGAATACTCAATAAATATTTCTTTAATTTAGTTGAAAGCAAAACGATATGTTCCTACCAGGCATTTGTCTAGTTGTATGTAGTAGAATAAACAAAGAAGACTCAAAACTTTTGCCTTCATGGAACTTACAGCACACTGTCTCTCGTTGCCATCTCTTTGGCATTTTGCCATTATAATTGCATTTGCCATTGTAATCTCTTGATCAGTTGCCAGTAGGACAAAAATAATTATATTAGACTGTGTCATTTGAGCAGATCCAACTCACAATTCAAGATACTATGATTATCCCCTTCAACTGCTAACTAACACATATCCCAGAGCATATATCCATCCCTAATTTTCCTTTAAACATGTCTCATAAACTATTATGTACTCATATCATGGTATTTGCATTTTGAGATGGATGTTGGGACATATGAATCACTGAAAAGGATATCATAATGTATCTAATATATGTGGAAAATCTGTAACATAATCCTTTGCTTTAGTCTCATCATTGGAGGAAATATAACATTTTGAAGGATATTTGACACTTATTTAAAATTTGGAGTTTCTCAAAGTACTCTGTTCTACAAAATACTTCAATGGTAAACTTGCTACCCTTATGGGTAAAGGGCATTTGAACTTTCATTTAGAGTTAAGAGAAGTCATTGAATATGTAGAATACTATTCTTTTGCTATACTTCTTTGCATTATATAATTTGGCATAGATTTTTTTTAAAAAGGCTTTGATATATTTTCTTTAATTTTTCATCATAAACCACATTTTGATCACACTCACTGTATGTATATATGTGAATTTATTTTAATTTACATATGTGTCTGTACATATATACATACATATATTCGTATATATGGAATTTAAGCATATATTTGACATATTCCAAGGCAAAATTGAGGAATTTTATTTCCATTTGAGACTTTCACTTTTTGATTCTTTTCTTAATTCTTTCCTTTAATTCAATTCAATTCAATTCAATTATTTTCTTAATTCAATTCTTAATTCTTAAAATTTCTACTTCAAATAACTTTTCAGATTTATTAGATATCTTCATTTATAGTTTGAGATGCTAGATTGGAGGTCAGCAAAGAGATTAGGTTAGGCTAGGTAGAACTGACAATCATCAGCATAGTCAGTAATTAAACTCATGGGAACTGAGAATATCATCAAATAAAGTAAAGGGAGAAGAAAAGAGTGCCTAGGAAAAAAACTCTATTTCACTTCTATAGTTATAAGGCATGATCTAGAAGAAGATACAGCAAGGAACACTGGAAAAAAGCAGCCAGAAAAATGAGGAGAGCCAAGTGAAAGTGATATTCCAAAAACTTGGAGAGAGAAGAGATTATCAAGGAAAAGAGGGTGACTGACAATGTCAAAGGCTAAGAAAACACTCACATAATTTTGAAGAGAATAGTTTTGTTGGGAGGATGACGTAAGAGGCAAGACTGTAAAGGGTTAAGAAGAGAGTGAGAAAGCTAGTTGGTGCAGTGGGTTGAGTTCCAGGCTTGGGGTCAAGGAGACTCATATTCCTGAGTTCAAATCTGGTTTCAAGCACTTACCAGCTGTGTGGGTAGTGTAAGTCACTTTACCTTTTTGCCTCAGTTCTTGTAAAATGAGCTGGAGAAGAAAATGGCAATAGTCCAGAATTTTTGCCAAGAAAACCCTAAATGGGGTCATAAAGAGTCAGACATAATTGAAAATGACTGAAAAATAACAACATAAAAGAGAATAAGAGAAAATGGAGGCACTTATTACAGATGACATTTTCAAGGAGTTTGGCCATAAGTGGAAAAATAAATAAAAGAAAACAGCTGAGTTTTCTTTTCCTTGTTTTGTTTTGTTTCTTCAGGTTGGAGGAAATGTGGATTTGTTTGTAGACAGTAAAAATGCAGTTAATAGACCGAAAGATGTTGAAAACAAGTGATAGACTACAGTGGAGATGATGAATTAGACAGGACACATCTTAGTGTCTTTGCTCTGAAACAGCCTCCATATTATCCTATATCTTCTTAGTATTTAGTTCAGATGTTGTCTCCTTCATTAGAAAAGATTTATTTTCATTCCTTTCTGGGTATTCTCATAGCTTAACACAATGTCTGATACAAAGTCAGTTCTTAATGAGTTTGATTCGACTTGAATCTACATAGTTTATATTGAACTGTAAATATTGAAATGCAAAATTTTATTTCACATATAAATATAATATATTAGTCTTTTAAAAATTCCCATTTATTAACTCAATTGATCCTATCCACAAATGTGATGAAGTTTAACATATTATTATGAATGAACAAACTTACATTCTGGGAGATGGAATGATTTATGGATATAGTTTTATAAAATGCTAGAATGATCTAGTCTTTGTCCATTACTCCTTGCAGTATGACAAAAATAATTTTTCTTTAAAGTTTGATAGCATAACAGATAGAATGCTGGGTCTAGAGTGAGGAAACGCAAGTCCAAATGTGACCTTAGTCAATACTGGCTGTGCGTCCCTGGGTAAGTCATTTAACTTCCATTTGCCTCAGTTTTCTTACCTGTAAAATGAGTATAGTGGGATCTATAGTACATTATTGTTTTAAGGATCAATTGAGATAAATTTGGAAAAAGCTAAACACAGTGTGGGTCAGAAATGAGAGGTCTCAGCCCAAAGATGGTAAGAAATCAGAGAAATGGTCAGGAAGACACTACAGGTGACTCTTTGCTGGCACTGGGAATAGAGACACTCATTGACAACTTTATCACCCATACCTGGTTCTGGGTTGTAGTTCTAAGAAGGAAAAGAACACTGGTGGTAAATCACAAAGAAGCAGTGGCTCTACTCACAGTACCAAAGGAGAGAGAAGCACTAGCACATGTGGATGTAAGGAACCAAGGACCCTTCTTGGGTAAAGACTGGAGCGTAGAACAGAAGTGCAGTGACTACAAATTTTCCAGAATCACTCCACCTTGGAAGAATCCCCAAACTCCCAAATTTTCAGAATTAGATATGAAAATAGCACAAAAAAGGCCTGACTCTTGGGACAGTGCCTCCCCACTCTTATATGAGCAGAGCTCAACTTTAGCATAAAGTACAAAATCATGAAATAGGCTAGAAAAATGAGCAACCAAGAATAAAATTATTTGACCATAAAATTCTCCTAGTGTTAGGTATGACTAAGATATGAACCCAGAAAAAAAGTGAAAATAGCTACAAAACACTTCAAAGAAAACTGCTAATTTAATCCACCCCAAAATGAATTAAAGAAAGAGATGAGTGGTAGAGGAAAATTTGAGGAAAAAATAATTGAGTGATTCAAGAAATTTATAAAGAGAATAAAGAGCTTAGTAAAAGATGCACAAAAATACTAAAGAAAATAACTTAAAAAAACAAGAATTGGCCTAAAGTTAAAAGATTTGAAAAAATTCACTGAAGGAAAAAACAACTCCTTAAAATGGAGAATAGGTCAAAAGTAAAAGGAGGTATGAAGACTCACTGAGGTTAAAAAAAAGGAAAGAAAAGAAAAGAAAAACAACTAGAATTGGACAAGTAAAAGTTAATGACTCTATGAGACATCACAAAACAATAAAGCACAATTATAAAAAAAATTTAAAATATCCTCTTGGGGAAAAATGGCTGTTATAAAAAATAGATAAGGTAAAGATAATTTAATAATTATTACATAACCTAAAAAGTCATGATTTTTTAATAATCAAGACATCATATTTCAAGAAGTTATCAAGGAAAACTGACCCAATATCTTAGATCCAGAGGGTTGAATAGACATTGAAAAAATCCACTAATCACCTCCTGAAGGAGATTCCTAAGTAGAAGATCCCAGGAATATTATAGCTAAACTGCAGAACTCCCCAGTGAAGGAGGAAGTACTAATAAGGAGAAAGAAATAATTCAAATATTATGGAGTCACAGTTAAAATCCCATACAATTTAGCAGAATCCATGTTAACAGAGTAAAGGACTTAGAAAATGATATTCTGGAGGACAAAAGAGTTAGGATTACAACCATTATTAACCTACTGAGAAAAATTGAATGTAATCCTTCAGAGGAAAATAGGATATATTATGAAAATAAACATCACTTAAACATTTCTGGTGAAAAGATCTTTCCTGAATAGAAAATTTGACATTAAAACACAAGACTCCAGCAAATAATAAAGACTTAAACACGGAGTAATCATACTAGTTTCAATAAAGTTTAATTGTTTGTATTTCTATATGAGAAGATGAAACATGTAACTCCTAAAAAATATATTAGGGCATTTAAAAGAAGTTTACATAGGCAGAGGGAATTGGTTTGAATTGGTTATGTTGGAATGATATAAAAATGAAGAGATAAGCTATATAGTTGGACTAAAAGGAAGAAAAAAGGAAAAGCAGACTGTAGTAAATTTTGTTCATATAAAAAGAGTGCAACAAGGAAGAGCATTTACAATGGAGGAGAAACTAGAGAGAGCAGGCAATGCTTAAACCTCATTCTGATGAAAATTGGTTCAAGACTGTGTGTGTGTGTGTGTGTGTGTGTGTATATGCCTCTATTTACACACATAATTGTATATAGAAATGTAATTTATCCAATAGATGAATATCAGGGAGAGCATATAAGAGAACAGGGAATGATAAAAGGGAAATTAGATTGAGGGAGGCAATAGTTAAAAGCAAAATAGACTTTTGAGCAAAAGAGATACACTTAAAACAAAAAGACACACACAGAGTATAAATAAAAGGCTGGAGAAGAATTTAATGTATATCATCTAAAGTAGGGGTAGGTATCATAATCTCAGTAAAAGCAAAAGCAAAAATAGAAAAATCTAAAGATATAATCAGGAAAACTACATTTTGCTAAAAAGCACCATAAATAATAATTATATATACAAATGGGCATATATAATTCATTGGCCATGATGCCTTTATATTATATATAATATTTGCATGCAGACATATATGTATACATATGTAAATATAACAACTTTCTCTGATAATGGTCTCATTTCTCAAATATATACTGTATATATAAATGAGTTAAATTCATACATATTAGAGCCATTACCCTACTGGTAATTTGGTGTATATATATGTATATATATATATATATATATATATATATATATATATACATATATATATGTATATGTAGTTTTCAGAAAAATAAATCAAAGTTAACTATAGTCATATAAAATTGCTCTAAATCACTATTGATTACAGAAATGAAAATTAAAAACAACAACTCTGAAGTATCAACCTCATATCTATCAGATATCACAGATTTTGGAAAGGATGAGGGAAAAATTAGAGTGCTAATGATCTATTGTTAGAATCTTGAATTGATATATTCATACTAAAAAACCAATTGGAACCATGCCTAAAGAGTTATAAAATTGGGCACATGCTTGATCCCTCAATACCACTATTAGTTCTACATCCCAAAGAGATCAAATAAAAAGGAAAAAAAATGACCTATATGTACCAAATATTTATAGCAGCTCTTTTTGTGATTGTAAAGAGTCAGAAATTGCGGGGCTTCTCATCATCTGGGGAATGGCTGAACAAGTTGTGGCATATGATTGTGATAAAGTACTATAATACTATAAGAAATGAATAAGTGGGGTGTGGTCCAGAAAAAATGTTGCAGTATGAACTAATGCAAAATGAAGTGAGAAGAACTGGGAGAGCATTACACAGTAATAGCTATACTGCAATGATTAACTGTGAAAAATTTTGTTATTCTGATCAATACAAATTATTCAAGGCAATACCAAAAGACTCATGCTAATAAAATGCAATCTACTTCCAGACAGAAAGAACTAATGAACTCTGAGTGCAAACTGTAATATAATTTTCTCACTTTCTCTATTTTTATCGTTTTTTGAAAATATGGGTAATATGGAAATATGATTTGCATGATTTACATATATAATTGATATGTTGCTTACCTTGTTAGATGGAGAAAGGTGGAAGAGGGAGCAAGGGAATTTGGAACTCATAATTTAAAAATAAAAGAATATTTTAAAATGAATATATTTTTTAAAAGATTATTGTCTAGTAATGTGCTCATAATACTAGATTAAGCCTTTATTGATTATATTTTGTGAATAAATCATTAATGTAAGCATTGTAAGAATTTAAAGAAAGATCTAAAACATTTTCTTGTAATCTATAGTGCTGGAGCAAAAGATTTTTTAAAAATATTTATTATAAAAATACTATTAGGACAATGATGACAAACCTTTTAGAGACCTTAAGGATCGAGCACCCAAACTGCAATCCTCACACCATAACTGATTCCCCTGCCTTACCCCAGACAAAGGAGAGAGAAAGTGTTCCCATTGGGCTGCTGGATAGAGCAAGGTGATGTAAGAAATATCCTCAGGCACACATGGAAAAGGGGAAGGAAACAGCCCTCTCTGGCATGCTCCAGCGTGTGCAATGGATTCATCAATGCAGCTATAGGACAACAAAAAATAGTACGTAAATTTTATTAATAAATAAATTCCTAAGAAACAAAGATGTTAAGAGAAAGGAGGAAATTTTGTGTGCCAGGTGGTCAGAAAGTACATTGGATTTAAGTGTCTTAAAAAAATAATTTATTGGATAAGGAAGCACAGTAAACAAAGATAGGAAACAAAATTCAGAAAACATTTGATACATAGTGAGTAGATATAGAATATTTATGACATTTTAAATAATATTTTTTCTGAATTAGATGTCAGTACAATTTTAATAATTTTTCCTGATATTTTGTAATCCATATTCTTCCTCCTACCTCTTCTTCCCCAGAAGGCAGATAATATTATGTAGCTTGTAAATGTGTTATTATACAATACATATTTTCATATTTATCATGTTGTGAAAGAAGCTTACATTACAGAAAAAATTTATAGAGGGAATAAAGTGAAAAATTTCATGCTTCAATCTGCATCAAGATTTCATCAGTTCCTACTATAACAGTGGAGATAGACTTTTTCATTATGAGTACCTTGGAGTTGCCTTGGAACTTTGCATTGCTGACAATAGTTGTCATTCACAGCTTATCTCTAATTATGTAGTTAATTAACAAATAATTCATTACATACCTAACTTTATTTCTTACTGTGTTCTGTTACATTCTCCTTGTTTTTCTTACTTTTTTTTCCCTGACCATCTTGTTTGTCTTTTCTTATGGCACAATAGTATTCCACTGCAATCATAAACCACAACTTGTTAAACCATTCCCCAATTGACGAACATCCCTTCAGTTTTCAATTTTTTTGCCACTTGAAAAAGAACGGCTATAAATGTTTTTGTATAGGTAGGTCCTCTTCCCATCTCTTTGATCTCACTGGGATACAGAGCTAGTAGTGGTATTGCTGACTCAAGGGGTATGCAGTTTTCTGATTCCTTGGACATGGTTCCAGACTGTTCTACAGAATGGTTATTTCAGTTCACACCTCCACCAACAATGAATTAGTGTGACAATTTTTCCAAATCCCTTCCAACATTTATAATTATCCTTTCTTTAGGCATATTAATCAGTCTGGTAAGTGTGAAGTGGTATGTTAGAGTGGTTTAATTTGCATATCTCTGATTAATAGTGATATGTATCATTTTTATATGACTAAATATAGTTTTATTTCTTCATCTCAGAATTGCCTTTTATTTCCTTTGACTACTTGTCTATTGGGGAATACTTTTTTTGTTCTAATAAATTTTACTGATTTATATTTGAGAAATAAAGTCTTTTCAGAGTTATTTGTTATATTTTTTTCCCAAGTGGTTGCCCTTCTAATCTTGGTTTCATTGATTTTTTATGTGCAAAACCTTTTTAAATTTATTGTTGTCAAAGTTATTGGACATTGGAAAGACATTAAATTTATGTTTAGCACAGATATTTGATGAATGAATAAATGGAGGGGAATTTGCTAAATATAAACTATGAGCCAGAGATTCCGCTAAACACTGAAGATAAAAACAAAAAAATCTTTACAGTCTATGTCCTCTAAGAACTTACATTTTGATAGATCACAGCAGGGTTTAGTGGGGTCAAATTGGAATTGATTGGCATGTAATTTCCAAAATTATATCCAAGACTGAGATAGAAAGAAGGGGTGTAGGATAGCAGGAAGATAATCATAGAGCAATGTGTTGAGCTAACTATAGAGTTCTCATCAATTAGGATGTTAGTGTGGAACAAGACTTAAGTTGAACAATGAACATTGTTAAGTATCTACTATATTCTAGGCATTATGTTAAGCAATGATGATGACACAGAGGAAGACAAAAGACAGATCCTATCCTCAAGAAACACATAGTCTAACAAGGCAGGCAACATATAGATAATTATGTACAAACAAACTACATGCAGGATAAATAGGAAACAATCAAAAAAGGGAATTCACCAGAATTCAAATATTTTGGGAGAATTTTGTAGAAGGCAGGATTTTAGCTGAGATTTGACCTCCAGAAGGTAGAGATCAGGAAGGAGGACATTCCAGCTATAGGAGAAAACCTGTGGAAAAATCCAGATCTGGAAGATGGATTGACTTATTTAATGAATAGCAAGGTGATCAGCATTAACTGTTATAAGGGGCATGTTTAAGGCATAAGTAGACTGAAAAGGAAGGAAGAAAGATTATAAAGGGCTTGAAAATTCTTTATTTGATCTTCAAGGTGATAGAGAACCAATAGATCTGCCTACATAAAATAATCAGATGTATACTTTCAGAAATATCAGATTAATAAGAACTGGAGTGAGGAAGAAATTATGACAGAGAGATGAACTATCAGAATGTTGCAAAGGTACAGCAATGAGATGATGATAGCTCGTACTAGGCTAGTGGCAATGTCAGAGAGAAAGTCTTTGAGATTTATGTTAAGAAAATGAAATTAACAACCTTTGGCAAAAAAATAAATATGGAAATTAAAGAGAATCAAGATTGTGACAGTACTGATTATATTAGGGAAATAATGAAGAGGGTAGGTTATAGGGAGAGGGGGGAGATAATGAGTTCATCTTTTGGCATATCGAGTTTAAGATGTCTACAGGATACCCAGTTGGCAAAGTGAGACTGGAGGTCAACAAAGCAATTAGGGCTAGATGAGTAAATTTGAGGATAGTCATCTAGGGATGATATATATATATATATATATATATACACCAGGAATATATATATATATATTCCTGGTAACTGATGAGATCAGCAAGTGAATTAATATAGAAGAGAGCAAGCATCTATCCATGTGGGATATTAATGATTAGTGGGTATAATCTTGATTAAAAAGAATAATGGAGATCAGTAGGAAGAGAACCAGGAGTGGGTAGTGTCCCAAAAGCATAAGAGAGAAGACAGTGTCAAAGAAAAAGTTTGATCAGAGCTCTCAAAAGCTGGTGAGAGATCAAGAAAAACTGAAGATTGAGAAAAGAGCAATAGATGACAATTAATTATTAGTAATTCTAGAGAGAGTAGTTTTGGTTGAATTCTAGACTTTAGAAAGTTAAAAAGAGAATAAATGGAAAGGAAGTAGAGAAACATTGAGCAGGAACTACTGTAGATATCCTTGAGCAATTGAGAAAATACTTCATGAGTTGCTCTGGCTTGAAATATTTGATCACCTGATGGCTAACCCTCTTCTGAAGCATCTCCCTGGCTACTGTTCTATTTTGTACTTGGCAAACACCATAATGATAAAGATCTCCATTATATGCCTTATATACATTTTAAAATAATTCAATATTCTAATTTCTAAGTTATCTATTGTTTCTTTTTCTCTTTCTGAACCCCTTCTGTTCTTTTCTTCTCCATAACTCTGAATTCAGCTAATATACATACCTAATTTTTAAATCTATATTGGAAGTTTTGTAGGATTCATAGCAACAGACCCTAGCATTATAAACTTAGAGCTAGAAGAAATTGTAGAGTCTCTTAATCCAGCCTTCTAATTTTATATATAAAGCCAATGAAGTGAAAAAAATTGTCCAAAGTCAGACAGGGAGTATGAGTCCAAACTAGGTCCGCAAGTGTTCCATGTACATATGTTCAACTATTATAAACTTCAAAAAGCTCAAGGTCATGTTCAGGCCATAACAAGGTTTCTAGGTAAGACTTAAGCAGAAATAAAGTGAAAACATTGAATGTTATGGGATGTTTAGTATTTTTTCCATCATCATTAATTACTATTATCCTAAAAACTCTTCAGGTTAAGCAGGTTTTGAAAGTTTTTATGGGAAAATTTGATTGATGTGTCTGAAAACTGATAGAGAAATCTCAGAACTGTTTCAGACTAACATAAGTAATTGCCTGACTCTCCAGTGTGTTTTTTTTAAGGAGTAAGCAGCTGTAGTGCCTTGTGATGGGAATTTGACCCCAGTAGGGAGGGAGACTGTGCTTCTCATTTTTAGCTGCTTAGAAAATGGAAAATACACAGATGGTCAGAGAGAATAATAAAAAAATGTATATTCTGGAGAGGATTCTGCTTGAGAGGTGAAGGATTTTTTTTTTGGAAAACAGCCTATATTCCAAGTTCACCTGTAGACTTTGGAGACCAAGATAAGCTTCAAAATGAGAAAAGTACTTTGTCCTATAGTTCAAGCTTTCCTATCAGGGGAACTGAATGACTGCCAAGGTGATGGGAGATGAACCAAAAAGAGATGCTGGGCTGGAAGTTGTGCCAAATTTCAGCATTGTTAAAAAATGAAATCTGCCCACTGAAGCAAAAATATTCCCATATATCATCGTTAGCTTCAATCTGTCTCCATTCCAGCACTTTTCATAACTGTCTTTACTACTTTGTTTCACTATCTTTATTTTGAGCTTTAAATACATTTCTTCTCCCGAGAGGCTTTATTTACATCTCCAGTGAAGTTGAATTTATGGTAGAAAATTAATTTTCCTTCTGGTTAAGTGATGTCTTTTAAAATATTGCCAATACTTCCAAGTTACTCTAGAAGAGGACTTGCATAATAGTAAGAGATTTAAAACAAACAAACAAACAAACAAAAAACCCCAAAAAACGACCATCACCATAATGCCAATTTTAATAGATGTTGAGTCATCAAGGTTAGGAATGGAGGAATTTCCAAATAAAATAAATCATTTCCCTAAAATCCCAGAGATATAAGTCCAGAAGAATGTTTCAGGGCCTGTGCTATCTCACTCCAAAAGACAACAGAAGCCTATAGGCAAAGGCCTCCGTGTTCACACAAAACTCTCCCTCTGGTGCTGTAATCATTTTCTTCTCCAAGGCCCTTGGCTTCAGCCCCTCAGGCCTCATTCTCCGTATGTCTGCGGATGACTCAGATTTTGGATTAAGTGCCTGTGAGTTCTGATATTTTTATTTTTGTCTGAAACCTCAATGACCCACTCTACTGTCATGACTTGGACTGACCTACAGTTCTTATATATAGACTCCTGTAATTCTGCATTCCTTCGACTTCTCATAGTTTCCCATGATGAGGCAGAGCCTTTTTGGTTCCACTCCTTAATACTTCCATAGTTCATGATTTCTTTAATCTTGGTTTTTACCGATTCAAATGGTAACTCCACGAGGCTATGGAAGAGGGTCTCTCTGAATTGTAGTGGTCCCAAAATACTCTTCCTTTTGGTTAACCTCATAATTGGTCTTTCCAGAATTAAATTAGACTAATCTCTGTGGAGTCACCCTCATCCCTGGTGAGAGGTGGTAGAGTATGAAAGTATGAGATGTGGAGGCAGAATTCAGGAATTCAAAGCCTCTTTCTCTGTTTGATCTTGGGAAAGTCGTCCAGTTTCTGTGGCTATCAGTTTTCTATCATGTAAAATGGACGAGATTGGAAGAGATGATGCTCGAGGTCATGTCCAGGATTAAACCTTGGATCCTGTGATGAGACTGTAGGCTTAGCTCTGAAAGCTTTACCTGTTTTGTGGAGGATGCCAAAGCTTATGCCCTGTGGGCATAGATGACATCACAAAGAGTCAAAAGAACATGACCCTCCTTCCTAGAGATTCCTATTTGAAAATGAAGATATTATCTCTGAAGTTATTCCTAGTAATTTATTTGTTAGTTATTATTATTGTTAAAGTTATTTACTGTTATTGATTGCTTGATTGCGCCATTTATTTATTTTTTCACTCATTCATTCATTCATTTATTTGTTTGTTTGTTTGTATGTCACATTGAAGAGAGTGCTTAACTTAGAATCAGATGAATCTGAGTTCAAATCTTAGCTCAATAAATTTGCAATGGGAGAATGACTTGAATATAAAGAAGGAAACTCTAAGTAAATTAGGTGAACATAGAATAGTTGAATCTTTTCTCAAACACTTATTCACTGGGTGAATTTCAGTAAGTCAGTTCAATTCATAATCATTTGTGTAGCTTTTGGAATATAGAAAGAGGCAAATACTATCATTTAAAGATTTTACAATCTAAGGGAAAAGACAATTTATGAAGAAATATATAGAAAACAAATTTTATACATGATATATTGTTTTTGTTCAGTCATTTCAGCTATGTCTGACTCTCCATAATCCTATTTCAGGTTTTCTTGGCAAATATGCAAGAGTGGTTTGCCATTTCTTTCTCCAGGTTGTTTTACAACTGAGGAACTGAGGCAAAGAGAGTTAAGTGACTTACCCAAGGTCACATGGCTATTAAATTTCTGAAATTAAAATCAGTCTTCTTGATTCTAAGTCTGGCACTCTACTCACTGTACTCCCTAGCTGCTCCACACAGGATAAATAATAATTTATGATTATATAAATATATCTATATAATATGTATAATATAAAAAGAATGATTAATAGAGAAAAAGCATTGGAATTAAGAGGGGTTGGATAGGCTACTTGTAGGAGGTGGGATTATAAGGTCTCAAAGAAAGCCATGTAGGTTTGTAGTGAGAGTGGAAGAGGGAGAACATTGCAGGTACAAAGGAAAGCCAGAGATGATTCTCACAGAAGAAATGGAACAGTCAGAAAGTCTACCTCTGGATAGAAGAAATCTCATGTCAGGGAATAAGCTGTAAAAAGACTGAAAAAAATGTAGGAGGGCACTCAATTGTGAAGGATTCTGAATGCCCAAACCAGCACATTTTATATTTGCTCTTCTAGGCAATAGAAAGCCACTTGAGTTTTTTGAGTGGCGTGGGGGTGTGGTGGCATGATCAGATTGGAGTTTTAAAAAAAATCACTTTAGTGGCTGAATGGGGAATGGATTGGAGTGGGAGATATCTGAGACAGGCAGACCAACCAGCAAGTTATTGAAATAGCTTGGGTTCAAATCTTGCCTCTGATACTTCCTAATTGTCTGATAATGAGGAAATCACTTAAACCCATTTGCTTAGACCTTTCCTGCTCTTCTGCCTTGAAGCCAAAACTTAGTATTGATTTTAGGACAGAAGTTAATGGTTTAAAAAAATAATCCAGGCATGAGGGCAATAGGACTTGCTTCAGAGTGATGACAGCATCAGAGAGGAGAAAGGGCCATATTTGGGAGATGTCCCAAAGGTGAAATCAAATGCCTTTGGCCATAGTTTGGATATAAGAGGTGAGAAGTGGTAATGATAATTCCAAAGGTGCAAATCCTAGGGACTAGGAGGATAATGTTGCTCTATGCAGTAATCAGGAAAGTAGAAATAAGGAGGGCTTAAGGGAAAGATAATATATCCTATTTTGGACACAGAGTTTAAGATGTCTACTGGACATCCAGTTTGGGATGTATTAAATGTAGCTGTGAGATTGAAAGACAGTGGAGAAATTGGAGCAGGAAAAGTAGAAAAAAATCAGAGTAGAAAAGTAGAAAAATTGGTCAGATAGGAAGGAGAGAAACTAAAAGGGAGTGGTATAACTCTCCTCTCCCCCACCAAAAAAAAAAAAAAAAAAAAAAAAAAAAAAAAAAAAAAAAAAACTAGAGAGAAGAGGGTATTGAGGAGGAGAGAGAGATCAACATGGTCAATGGCTACAGAGAAATAAGTTTTGATGATCCATTGTGAATGACACTTATTATCAGCAATGCGAGGATCTAAGACACTCATGCCAAAAAAGACTTTCCACTACCAAAGAAAGAACTGAAGAAGTCTGAATGCAGATAAAAGCATGTATCATTCTTCACTTTATTTCCTCCCTGAATTTTTCTCTACTGAATGCAATAACTGTTTTCTTTCACATGATGACCATGGAAATAGATATTGTATAGTATCTCATGTAAAACATATATATTACCTGCCATCTTGGGGAAGGGAGAGGAGTAGGAAGGAGAGAACACGTATTATAAAATGTTAGAAAACATATTAAAATTGTGTCAAGATGTTAAAAAAAAGAAATTCTATTTAAAATAGGAAATGTGTAATAACTTTGTGGAACAACTCAGAGGTTGTATTTTCACTACTCTCAGGGAATTTGTCCTTGACAGCTAAGAACTTGTACAGATAAATAAATTGAAAGGAAGAGCAAACAGCCAATGAATGAAGATCTTAAAAAGCAAACAAAAAATACACTTTAAAAGAGCCTTTCACTAAAAACTCAAAAGAGGGTTGGGGTTTTCCAGCAGAGAATAAGGCCAAATTTTCCCGTTAGTCTCTAATTTATGATTTGTGGAAAAATTAATTCCCAACTCCACCTCTGTAAATACTCCATAAATGTTTAATTTCTGGAGGGTAATGTGCTTTGAAAACAACCAAAATTTCTAGTGGCTTTTCTACCATCATTATTTTCTCTAAATGTTGTTGTTTAGTCATTTCAGTTGTATTTCACTCTTTGTGATTCCTTTTGGAGTTTTCTTGGCATAAATACCAGAGTAGTTTGCTATTTTCTTCTCCAGATCACTTTACAGGTGAGGAAATTGAGATAAACAGGGTTAAATTATTTGCACAGGGTCACACAGCCACCTAGTGTCTTAGGCAAGATTTGAATTAAATGAGAAGAGTCTTTCTTGACTCCAGGCTCAGGGTTCTAAATACCGTGATACTTGGATACCCTAATCTCTTTATGTTTGTATCATTTTTTTTTTGGTGTAGAAAATTTCAGGTCCACTCTGGGTATTTTCCATAATATGTAATGAAGGAAACAGAGTTACACTGAGCCACAGCTTCCCAATCCCTCTTTCTCACGTTCAAGGTCCAGACACATTTTCTACCATCTGTTTTGTTCCATCTTCTGGTGCTTATTAGGAACCTGGCAGCCCTGGGCAGATGGAGAAAACTGGCAGGACTAGTTGTTGATTTGTAAAAGCAGTCTAATTTGTTAGACTTGCCAAGTGAGTCCCTTGTGGTAATGATAGGAGGATTATTGAAAACTAGTGGAGGTAGTCTGTCTTGAAAACCTGGTGAACTATTAAAAATGCAGGAACCTCCTAATTTCATTAATGTAGTAAAGGCTTAAATTCTCAACCTAGCTTGGCTAGTCACTTTTTTGTCAACTGGAAAAACCTTAATTCAATGTATGGGGAAGTAAGGCTTATAGATCAGTTAGCTAGACCTAGCCTCTCTTTACTATGAGTAAGAGAAAAGGCTACAAGAACCTTCTATTTTCTATCCTTCTGCCAAAGGAGAGGAAATTATTTATCATGTTATCCTACCTTTTATTTCCAAGTTAATAATTTTTACAAACTCTCTCAATCTTGTCCATAGAGCTCTGGAAGACTTTCTACCATTTTATTGAAGGAAATGTTCTTTTTATTTCCTTCAAGTTTTGATTACTTTGGAAACCCCCAGGAAGAGGTAGAGAGGCAATAGTCAGATGAGTTCTCTGACCCACTGTAGAGATTCCAAAGGGAAAATCACCTCCCCCTCCAAAAAAAATCTGGAAAGACATAGAAAGTGATACAAAGCAAAGTAAGCAGAACTAAAGAACTTTGTAAACAGTAATAGCAATAATGTATGATGGTCAACTGTGACATGATCCAGTCTGGGCTCATACCTCAGGTTCACGATTTGAATGAAATGAGACACTAGTCTAGTCAGTCTAACAGTTGATATAAGGAGATTGGTTTTACTATAGCAGAGGGAAGACATTACAGGAAAAGGATATACCCTTTGAAGAAAACACTTTAATTAGCCAAAAAATACCTTTTCTATACTTGTAATGGTTTTGATGTTAGTTTACAGGAGGCGTTAGAGTACTTTTAGGTCCTTTTTTGTTTGTTTGTTTGTTTTTGTTTTTTGAGAAATTGACTGTTTCAATGGTCAGAGCCAACTGAAGTGTGATGAAATCCTTGGTACCTTTTAAGGAAAAAAAATCTGAATTTTCATTGGCTAGACGTTAAGATGTTGCTCCCACAACACAAGTCATACCTCAGAGAAAGGATCACGACAAAGGTAAGTACAAAATCTTGTTAATAGGAGCACCTACCTCCAGTGGATTTTTAGGGATGAAAGTCTGCCTGAACTATATACTGACAGCCTAGCCCCCTGGGAATACCTGCCTGAACTCATGCTTTAATGATCAGCATCCTCCGATCTCCTCATGCCCCTCCAATCCCATTTATTCTAAAACCTTCCTGACATTGCACAAACCTTTTTCTCCATCCCTATCCCAAATGTTTCCCTCAGAAATTACCTATACCTTCCCCTGTACTCTCTGGAAAACCCGATCCATACATACCAAACCTCTTTTCATTTTTTTTCTTCTTTCTTACTCTTTCCATCTTTTTGCACTCATTGAGACCTGGCTCCCTCCCTATTACACAGAACACCACAGTCACTGTGTCCATGCAATTTCACTCATTACCTCCCAGCCACACAATAGTGATTATATTGTCATGAAATACTCAGGAATCTCACCTTTTGTTGTTGTTGTTTCAATCTATATTTATTATTGAATCAAATTGGGTAGGTGGTATCTACCCATCACCATAGAATTTTTTTCTTCCATGATGAATTCAGTGCCTGTCTTACAGCCTTTCTTTTTTTGACTCCTGGCCTTATACCAGAAAATGTCAACATACATAGTGATACTGCCTTCAATGTCTGGACTTAGTTCCTCCACTTACTCATTTCCCATGAGCTACCTGGATAGCCCACCTTAGCTACTCAAAGAGATATGGTTGTCATGGCTAAAGAATTCAACATCCAGTGAATGGTCTGCTGAAAATGAGCTCTCTAGACTTAATTTGGCTAGTTCTCAGAAAACATACCTTTGAATTTGTCATCACCCATGTGTTCTACTTCAACATACATTTATTCTGAAATGCCTTTGTCTGATTATAATATTCTATTATTTAATTTTTTTCTTTCACCTTATGATTCTAATCTTTGCTCTTCATCCTCTCAGTGAATATTGTTTCACATTTCAATGAAAATAAAACAGATTATTCATTGGGAGCTTTTTTTCTTTTCCCTTCTTTCTTACACCACTCAGATGCCTCCTACCACTAAGTGTTCCTTTATTACTGTCTCACTTAAAGAAACAGGGACCCTTTGCTAAAACATATCCTTCTAAAGGTACAAGTGATCCCATTCTTAGTCTTCTCCAAAAAGACCCCATCTATCATCCTCATTTTCTCATCCATTTTCAATCTCTTCTTATCTATTCATTGTTTTCTTGCTGCCTACCTACAAAGAAAAAATATGTCCCCCATCTTCAAAAAATCTTGCCTTCCTCCATCCAACTCTAGGCATGGTCCTTTACCTGTGTTCCCTTTCATGCCTAAACTACATGAGAAAGCCATTCATAACCAGCATCTTTTCTGCATTTCTTCCCATTCTCTTCTTCAGTATCTACTCTCTGGCTTCCAAGCTTCTGATTCACCTGAAACACCTTTCTCCAAAATTACCAATGATTTCATAATTGCCAAATCTAATGGAAATTTTCTTTAAAATTATCCTTTTTTACTTCTATGGTCATAGAAAAGGCACATCATCCTCTTCTCAGATGTTCATGACACACTTTTCTATTATGATTTTCCTCCCACCTAGATAAACACTCTTCAGTCTCTTTGATTTATCTCCATTCAAGAAAACTAGCATGTTTGCTGTTCTTCATATAAGCTGCTCTATCTCCCAACTCTATGCTTTTCTACTCATTGTAACCAAAGACTAGAATTCATTATTTCCCTGCATGGTTCCTTTAAGTCTCAGCTCAAATCTTACCTTCTTCATTGAGCCTTTCTGGTCCCCTTTAATGTTCATTTGTGCTTATACAACTTTCTCTTATAGAATATGGACTTCTTGAAGCAAGTCCTATTTTACTTTTCTTTGTAACACCAGAGCTTAACCTAGTGCCCCATACACAGTTAGGATTCAAAGAATTTTTCTTCTCTTTATTTGAAGCTTATAATGAAAATGAGGTGATTAGGGACAGCTAGGTGGTTCAGTGGATAAAGTGGCAGGCATGGAAATGATAGATCCTGGGTTCAAATCTAACCTCAGACACTGTCTGTGTGACCCTGGGCAAGTCACTTCATTCCAATGGCCTAACCCTTACTACTCTTCTGTTTTGGATGTGATACTTAGCATTGCTAAGACAAAAGGTAATGGAGATTTAAAAAAAAAAGAAGAGGAGGTGATGGGATCAAATAGATCTTAAAAATTACTTGAAGTCTGTAAGTTCTTTAAGATTATGCATGAATTTATATAGCTTTGGAGATGTACAAACCCAGATTTTAATGTATTTACATGCATATTATATAATAATAATGAAAATTTTATTTTTGATACATTTAAAAATGATCAAAGAACTTTTCTCACTACAATAATGCATGCTAGGTAGTATAATATTTTCCCTTAATAATGATCTCCAAATTGCCAAATCTAATGGCCTTTTCTTAAATTTTGTCCTCATTGAAACTCTCTGAAGTCTTTGACAAAACTGATAGCCTTTGTTTCCTTGAAAGTTTCTTTTTTTTTAAAGTTTCCTTAAATCTACTCATTTCTAGAAAGTGAATGAATGACATGGAGTGAAATAAGCAGAACCAAGAGGACACTATACACAGTAAATGAAACATTGTGGGACAATCAAATGCAATTGACTTTGCTCCTAATAGCCATGCAATGATCCAGGACAATTTTAAGGGACTTATGAGAAAGAATGCTATCCATATCTAGCTGTGAACTAGGACTCTTCGAGTAGAAACCCAGAAGAAATAAAAAAGAAAGCAAATTCATCACTTGCTTATATAGGTATATGATTTGGGGTTTTGGTTTAAAAATTTACTCTAGGGGGCAGCTGGGTAGCTCAGGGGAGTGAGAGTCAGGCCTAGAGACGGGAGGTCCCAGGTTCAAAACTGACCTCAGCCACTTCCCAGCTGTGTGACCCTGGGCAAGTCACTTGACCCCCATTGCCCACCCTTACCAATCTTCCACCTAGGAGCCAATACACAAAAGTTAAGGGTTAAAAAAAAAAGAAAAAAGTTTACTCTATTACAAAAATGAATAATAAGGAAATAGGTTTTGAGTGATAATGTATGTATAACTCAATGAGTGAATTTTCTTGTTTTCAAATTGTCCAGAGACAAAATCACAGGCCAAAAGCAAAGCCGAAACCCAAAAGCAGAGCTCCAGTTGGACCTTCCGCTCTCTTCAAGCCTCAGGTTCCAACTGAACTCCTGTCAGGATTCTAAGGCTTCTAACTGCCAGAAGTTTTCAGTTAACTTTTGCAAGGGCAAAAGCCTTTATTGCATCTTTGCATTACATTGTCATCTTCAGGAATGGGGATAGAAGAGGGGAGGGAGACAAGATTAATCATGCAATCATGGAAAATCTTAAAATAACATTTAAAATGTAATTTATAGAAATGTCTTCATTCCTAGTTCGCCTCCTAACGCATCACCACTCCTATTCAGTCTCCTTCATTGGACTCTCATTCTGTTCATACCCACTAAATTATGAGTTTCCCTGGATCTTCTTTCTTTTTCCTCCATTTTATACTGTTTTATAATTTATATTTTTATATACTAAGTGTTTATTTTATATTATATTATAATTATATACTTAGTATATACTTTTATATACTAAGTATATATATATATATGTGTGTGTATATATACACTTTATATTTTTTATACTGTTTAGATTGGTAATCTATTCCTAACTTCTATCTTGAACAATAGTCTGTCATTTCTGTGGTCCTATTCGACATAAATACATTCAACTCATAATGTCCTAAACTCATTATCTCCCCATCCCCAAACTCTTCCCTTTTAATAGTACTGTCAGTGGCACTACTATCACCCCAGCCCCTCAGATTTAGTTTCGTCCTCCCTCTCTTTTATACCTCACATTCAACTTATTGCTAAGGCCCATTTATTTGAGCTTCACAATCCCTTCTTCATTCACTCTTATAATGTTGTCACATCCCAGCTAGATGTTGCAATAACCTACTGATGGAATTTCCTGCCATAGATTTCTCCCCACTCCAGTACATCTTCTAATCATCTACCAAAGTGATTATTCTGAAGCATATTTCCAATTATGCCATCATCCTGTCCTCCCACCCAATCCAGTAAACTTCTTACCTGTAGGTTTTAATATAGAGTCTTCTGTTTGACATTCAAAGTCCTTCATATTCTATCCTCTTCTTTATTTCTAGTCTTCCTTCACCTTTGTAGTCCTCTCTAATTCCATATATTCTGAAACTGACTCCTTGTAGTCTTTACCACTAGAAACTTAGTCTCTTTACTCCAAATATGTTTAATGGCTGTTCCCCATACCTTGAATTCTTTTCCTCCTCATCCTATTCCTTTTCCAGCTTCCTTCATGCCCTAATTAAAGTCCTTATTTTCTACAAGAAGCCTTCCTAAAACCTCATTTATACTAGTGGTTTCCTCCTCTTGAACTCCAATTTTATATATACACATTTCATATATATATATATATANCATCATCCTGTCCTCCCACCCAATCCAGTAAACTTCAGTGGCTCCCTCTTACCTGTAGGTTTTAATATAGAGTCTTCTGTTTGACATTCAAAGTCCTTCATATTCTATCCTCTTCTTTATTTCTAGTCTTCCTTCACCTTTGTAGTCCTCTCTAATTCCATATTTTCTGAAACTGACTCCTTGTAGTCTTTACCACTAGAAACTTAGTCTCTTTACTCCAAATATGTTTAATGGCTGTTCCCCATACCTTGAATTCTTTTCCTCCTCATCCTATTCCTTTTCTAGCTTCCTTCATGCCCTAATTAAAGTCCTTATTTTCTACAAGAAGCCTTCCTAAATCCTCATTTATACTAGTGGTTTCCTCCTCTTGAACTCCAATTTTATATATACACATTTCATATATATATATAATACTTGTTTGTACATTTTATTTCCCTATTAGACTATGATATACTTGAAATAGTGAACTGTTGTTTTTTTTTCTTTCCTTATATTCCTAGCACTTAAGATAGTGTGATATAGTACTAGCTAAATAAATGCTTGTTAACTGACTACATTTCACATTTCAGAACTTTAAGAGATCATGTAACTTTTCAAGGGTCAAGCAGCTAAAAATGATCAGAGCTGAATCTCAGATACAAGCATTGTGATCCTAAAGGTAGTTTCGCTTGTTTGCTTTTGCCACTCTACTACCATCAATCCTGTAGATAATAGAGTCCTATGAAAATATTTACTAACCAGTACTATAGAAGAATTGATAGATTTTTCAAGTCAGGAATACCTAGGTTCCAATTCTACTTCTGATTTTTTTTTGGCTCTGCCACCCTGGGAAAATTAGTGCTGTTGGCAATTTTCTAATACTTGAAGATGGCTGAGATAATATAAAGCACTTGGAACAGTGCTTTTCACATAAGTATCACTACATTAATGATACGCATTCTTATTATACCTACGCTTGCATATATACCAGTGAAAACACAGATCTAACCCTTTTATCATAATTCTTACATAAATGCTATAAAGGGATACAAATAAAACATTATATGCCAGAGGGCAGAGGAGAAAGTCTTTTTAGGGAGACCTAGGGGAAACATTTCAGGTAGACCTTGAGATTAGGCCAGATTTTGACAAGCCAACGTATGCATAAAATAGTCTAATAAGGGTTAGAAAATGAACCAGTCTAGTGACAGAAAAATCCAGGGATATTTGCAAAATAGGGACAAATCCAATAGTGTTGGAATTTGGAGGACATGTACATTGTAGCTGTGATAAAGAAAATTGCAAAGGTATTTTGGGCCTATATTACAGAATGTTGTGAATATCTGTTTGGAGAATTTTTACTTAATTTCAAAGGCAATGAGGTTTAATTTGAACAAAGATGTGAAATATTTAGAACTATGCTTAGGTGAAATTAATCTGAGGTATAAGAATTTAGAGGTCATTGGAAAAGCATCATATATTTAGAATTGGAAGAGACATTAGAAGATGTTTATTCCAAACTCCTCATTTCACAAGTGAATGACTCAGTAGCTTGTCTTTGGTCATAGATCATAAGTGACTGATCCCAGGTTTTCTTCAATACAACTCTAGAATTCTATCCATTATTCATTTTGCCTCTCAAAAATCAGTGGAAAAGTATCACAAAAATCCAGTAAAGAAATAATTTAAATTACCTCACCTCAATTAAAGTGATGGTCATAGGAATTTGGAAAGAAAAGGTAAATATTATAGTGACAGAATTTATACAGTTTGGAGAATGAATGATGAGAGAAGGAAGAGTCAAGTCAAAGATTATTTGAAAGTTTCAATATTGGGTAACTGGGAGAGTCCTATTTCTATTGAAAAATAGGCAAGCCAAAACAAAATTCCATTTTGAGAAGAAATACGAATCTGACTTTGGAGTCTTAAATTTTAAAATACAAAAAATTAATGTTGACAACAAGAAGATAGAGCCTGGAGATATAGATTTGGGAATTATATCCATAGAAGTGAGACTCTAAACTCTGGAATAGGAGGGGATCCACTAAAGGAGAGTATAAGGAAAGCAAAATGAGAACATGGTCTTTGATAATACATATCTTTAATGACTGAGGAAAAAAGATGAGCCAATAGAGACACAGAATAAACAATATGCTTGTTTGCCAGAAGGAAAACCAAGGGAAGAGAATTACAAGTAAATAGGGGTCATTATCAGGTTCTAATTCATTTAATTAAGTAATTACATAGAAAAATGAAATATGGACTGAGAACTAAAAGGATTTAAAAAGACAATGCTAACAAAATAAGAGTTCCTTCAAGGATGGAAACAGGGTATGTATATAAATATTTTTTAATGGTAACAACCAAAAAACAACAAAATATCAAAGAATTTTGAAGGTCATATTGTTAATTAAGGTTAGATGGCCAAAATATATTCTTAGCATCCCATTGCATGGAGCCAAGTTCAAGATTTAGAGGCTGACTAGGCAGAAGATTATTTAATCAGTGAAGTTAAAAAAAACAAACAAACAAGAAATGGAAGAAGCAAAATAAGATCATTCAATTGGTATGAAGGCAGAGAGGATTCAGTAATTCCCTTCTAAATATTAAAAACCTTATTCAGAATAGAAAGAAGCATTGGCTGAAGTCAAGAACTTAAGTGAAAAAGTTGTAATTGTGGTTTGGGGCAATATTTTTTTGCATTAGTGGCTATTCAACATATAAAAGCCTAAACTTTTACCACTTTAAAAATAGGTTAAAATGTTTGTTTGTCATCTGTCTGCCTCTTCCACAGCTCTGTCCTTGCCCCCTCCAACCCCTCCAGCTCCAAAGAAACATGAAGCTTGGGATATCTATGAAAAGCTTCCTTGACTTGATCTTTATAGGACAGAAATAGTGAGAAGGATGGAGCAGTCAAGCCTGCCTCTCTGGATTATCAAGTAGCCATTGTTAAACCAGAGCAAGTCTTATTGACTTGCTCAAAAACTATAAAAGACCTTTTAAGTCTAGACTGAGTTTGCCCTACTGAGGAAAAAAATAAAAACTCCCCAACCTCTGGGTGGAGCATGAAGTACATTGGACCTCTATTAAGCCCTGGTGAATCTCAGGCTCCAGAGAAGTAATACTTAAAAGCTTTAATGTTAAGAGCAAGAGATATCTACATATATTGGCTATTTATTAATAGTCATTCAACTTTTCCTTCTATAAGGATTCTTTTCCCCCCACCCCCAGTTTAAAAAAACACATTAGATCCCTACTTCTCTGGTGAAGACTCTAGCCATCTCAGTCACATAATCACCAGATCATCTCCAGGGACTCTTGATTACTCTTGATTGACTTGAGATTATACACATAGTTTTCTTCCTTCATATTAGACCAGCAGGAATAGATCCATCATTACTCTGAGAACACGATTAAATTATATAAAATAGTAAAATAAATGTGTAGGTCAAAAAGGGCAATGGTACACAAAAAATATGAAATAACTCTAGTATATAAGGCAGATACTTAGTGGAGAATATATGAAGGACAAAGAGAAGCAGTACACAGGCTGATTGGTCAATCAGCCAAATGATGAGCATCTATAAAGGACACACTGTTTGGCAAGTTTTGTGAAAAATCCTGGGAATGTAAAGGGGGAAAATAAAATGTAGTTCTTGCCTTCAAAGAGCTCATACTCTGATAGATGTGTGGCTGTGTTTCAATCTTAGAGATCCTAAACAGTGAATCCATTTAAGCTCTTAGATAATGAAAATGATCAGCAGAAGGAATTCTTAGTTGAATATGAATACTAATACATCAGTGGAGAAGTGATTATTTTATCAATTAATCCAAAAAGATTATGGTCTAAAAGCATGGTCTAAGAGTTGCCAGAAGGCAATAATGAACATTCTGATGCATTTGGGATAAGCAAGAACTCTGAATCAGGATTAGGAATTTAAAAAAAAAAGTAAGCACATAAGAAGCCCACAGACTCTCAAGTATAAACCCAAGAGGTTATTTCTCCAGTTTTCTCATCAATAGAATGGGAGATACACAAGATCATGGTATCACAGTGGATGGAGAGCTGGACCTGGAATCAGGAAGAACTCAATTCAAATACAGCTATATATTCATTTCTATATGCTGGTTTGCATTTGTTCCTGAATCCAACATTATATAAGATTTCCTATGTCCCAACTTTTCACTTTTAAACATAAAATCATTTTATTTCTTCTTTGGCTAGCCTATCCCACAAAGAGTTTAAATTTCTGGAGAAAGATTATTGTTTAAGCCAAGCCATTGAGTGTGACCATAATAAAGAACTTCCTTGACTTTTAGGGCCACCCCATTAATTTATTAGTGCTTACCTTCAGTAAATAGTTTTCCTTTGGAGAGGTTTCAAAATAGACAGTTGTATTACTGTTATAAAAATATAAATGGAATATATCTATCAATGTCATTAAATCGATTTCTATCTGTAGTTCTTTTATGTACCACTTATTCTTCCATTTTAAGGCAATGCCAATAAGTAATTTCCTACTACATTCCTGGAGACCATCAACATGGAGGCTCATTGGTTACTAAGTGAAATGAACATTTTCATTTCATAATCTAAGTCTTTGATATAAAAATACATATCAGTGTCCAGTTATGAATTATCAATGATTCCTCATCACTCACTCTGATAGATCTCAGTAAATATTAACTTTTAAAGACTAGGAAGGAAATTTATATGCCAAATTAACTGTCATCACTTTTGCTTTAGAAATGTTTTATCATATGGAAGGCACAAATTTCATACAGACACTACTGTAGGTCATAATTTAATAACTTGAAATAGTCTTTTTAAATTATAGGGTTTTAAAAATAGAACTTCTCTGGTCCCTTAAGGACTAAATAATACAACTAACGTGTTGCTTTTTATTGGCCTCCCATTTTAAGTGTTACATGCTATTTCTGAGTTAACAGTCATTTTATTGAATAAAATTGCCAAACAGGCAAAAGTCATTTTGGGGATGGGAAGAACATATGATACTATTTAGCCATGAGAATGAATCTTCCCCCTTCCCAGAGGAGATAGAAAAGATTTGCCAAACCACTGGATTTCCCAATCACAATGTAGATCCTGAAAGGAAAATTTCTCTCCTTCCTGCCCATCATGCCTAGGGCCACAAAAGCTCTTTCCATGGGCTTTGGTATGGAACTCATAAAGGGGCCTTGGTCTGGTACTGGTAAATATTTAAAAATCTTGAGAACTCAGATCCATTGCTAGAACATTAAGAAGTACCAGTTATAACATGTTAGACTATTGGATTCATAAAAGAGAAGAACCAAGTCTCTATCTACCATGCTAAAGCATGAAGAAAGGAAGGAGGGAAAGAGGAAAGGAAGGAATTCTATTGTTATAGGATGTTTGAGTTTCATAACTTGGCCTTTAATGCCCTCAGTGATCTGACTGAACCTGACTTGAGAGACATGTTCCACACCTGTCATCTACAGATACTCTACTTCTTTTTTTTTTTAACAAAATAGAATTAGGTCAAGACCTCCACTACCTCTTCATTTCTGTGGATCTTACTGGAATTGTCCTTCATACTAGAACTTTTTCTATAGCCCTTCCTGTCAAAATCTTTTTCTTCCTTCAAGAGCAAACTCTGCTTCCACTTTTACAATGAAACCTTTGTTGATCTACCAAACAGAAATACTTCTATGCAAATTTCCTTTGACCATTTATTTTCCTGAAACTTTCTTATGGTCCATCACTTCTAATTTGCATCAAAGTTATTTGTGTGCTTGTCATATGCCTTATACTGCTCTGTTAGCTCTTTGAGTGCAGAAATTGGGTCATTTTTCACTTTCATATTCCCCAAGCCTGGCATAGTACCTTGCATATAGCAGGTCCCTTTGTAAATGTTGAACTACAGTGATTAGCATAGACATGTATAACCCATGGGCTGATTGTGTCTACTGGCCCTTGTGTCTATGCATATTTCTTGCTAATGAAAACTTTTGGAGAGGCAACATAATCTAGTAAATATTGAATCAGCTCTAAAGTCAGGGAGTATTACCTGCAAATTCTTCTCATAATACCTAGTAGCTTTTTTAGAAAGGAATCTAGGGATTTGAGTTGACTAAAGACTCAATATGCATCAACATTATGATGGCACAGTTTACAAAGCTAATATGACATGGGACCTTTTGAGGATATTCAAGGATATCAAATTCAGAGAATTTGATAGGGAATGGATATTCCCATAATTTTCTGGCCCTTCTTGGATGATTATTATTCAGTTTGCAGAAACACATTTTGAAAACAGTGAAGTGCTGAAGAATAGGCAATTAGGATGATGAAGGACCTTGAGTTAGTTGGAATGAACTCAGAGAATTAAATATGTTTAGTCTAAAGGAGAGGAAACATGGGTATCTCTTCAAATATTTGAAGCACTATCACATGTAGGAGGGATTACACTTTTTCTATTTAGTCACAGAGGGCTGACCCAGGAACAAAGAATGGAAGTTGCAAAGAGGCAAATTAAGGATTACTTTTAGGAAAAAGCTAAAAAAGTCCCTACAATTAGAATTAATCCTAAATAGAAAGGTCTCTTTAAAAAAACTGGTGAAACTCAAGGTCTTCAAGAAAAGGCTGGATGAATTTTTGTCAAGTACATTATAGTGGAGACTTCTTTTGTTTATGGATTGGACTGGATGGCCAAAGCAGTGAGGTCTCTACCAATTCTCAAATTCTACAATTCTGTATTTCTAGAGAAGTCATTTAACCTTTTAGTACTCCTAGTATAACACTCTATAATTATACATAACAGATGAAACTATGAACTTAGGTTAAATTAAACATACATATATATGTTTGTGTGTAATTTATTTATTTCATATGAATATATAAGGTACATGTATGTATATCTATATATAATATCTATATATGTTTATAAGTATACATATAAATATGTATGACAAAAGTATAGATTTTCCTGAGACTTTCTATTGTGCTTATCTAAGTTTATATATATGCATATATATTTTTTTATAAAAAAGTGAAATGCTGTCACATATCTATGTTTTTTGTACTAGCTATTTTTCAATGTCTGTTTAACAACTTCTCTGACCTTGCCCAGTCATATGTAGTTTTCCTAGGGAAACTCAATTCTTTGTCTTCTCATAGTCTTTTTCCAGCTGTCACAAGAATAAAATTTACTTGGTAGGAAAAGATTTTCCCCTGTTCCCACCCTCATCCTTGTCATCATCCTCAGATTGACAGTTCCTAAATGCCAGGTGATTCCATTTGTCTCAGAGCAACTGATCATGCCCGGATTGCACCAGTGCTGCCCAACTTCCAAAATTATGGAATCTACATTTGAAAACTTAAGATGCTCATCTTGATAAATAAAGCTCCCACTAAAATCTTCTTGACAATCTATCGGTTATCACTTCATTCTCTCACATTCTACCTTCTATCACACTTCTTTGCAGACGAGTTGTAAAAGTGTCAAAGAAGAAGGACTGTAGTGCTAGATTAAAGTCAGGAGTTCCTGGATACAAATTCTGCCTCCACCATTTACCGTCTGTATGACCATGGCTTAATCTCTTAGGTGGACTTTCCTCCAGTCTGGGTGGCATCATAGCCACAGGTCAGTCAGACGCAGAGGTTTACAAGCTGAAAAGAACTTGAGTGTTTCATTTGAAGTGCCTTCTGGGTTCTCAGTAGCTTTGGGAAAGTGATGAAAGTCCTTTCCTAACGACCCTCCTATAAAAGGAAGAGTAAAAAGAGTATGTTCATCATAAAGATGGTAGGGATAAAAGGTATAACAGCCACCATTCCCTATGCTCAAACTAGTGAGGCAAAATTTGGGAAAGCGGATTCTCATTTTCTTTGCCATTATATATTTGCTATGTTTACTCATTTAAGCAGTACAAAGGAAGCACAACCAATACCATCTCTTCCTCTGGAAGAAAATAGTTACTTCTTTAGAATTGTTATATCTTTAGTTGATGTTTTTAGGTTTTCCTGTTATATAGGTGATTCTATACACATACATCATATATATATATATATGTATATATATATACACACACATATAAATATATACACATGTGTTTATATATGCATGTGTTATATTTACTGTGGGACCCATATTGCTGTGAGGTGTTCAAGTTGTAGCACAGAATTCCATGGTGCCCCCCAGAACTCTGAAAGAGGGGGCAGTTAGGAGTCCTGGTATAAAAAGGCAGGATACCTGCCTTGCATGGTCTTAGGTCTTGGGTCTTGGGTCTTGATCCTGATCTGGGTGCTGTCTCTGCAAACTGTGTGGCTCTGAGCTGAGCCATTCAGTCTCTGACAGCCAAACCTGTTTTATTTTTGTTAGACCTTTCAACAATATCAATGTTTACCTTAGTTTAGCTATCTAGGTTTAGAAGGGTTAGAGAGCAGATCGGCCACTCAAGATGCATTTCCTCCTTTGAGGGGAGGGGCTGCTTTTGACATACTGTTTAGGTAGTTTTTTTTTTTCCTTACCTATCAATACTGAACCATTTCCCCTTCCCATTCCTATATAAAATTAAACCTTTATCAATTAGGAACAGTGTCTGTATATAGATATTTTGGGGATATACTCACAACCTCCATTAGCTAAATTCCTCTTACTAGTGGCCCTGAAGTTAATTCTAACCTCTGAGCCAGTGAGCTTCTGAGACATCAAGCTTCACCAACATTATCCTGTGGGGAATAATACAGAACAAGATATTATCATAAGGAGTTTAGCCTTTCCCCACTTACCATCTAGGTCCAGAAGTTATCAAGCCAGATTATCCACTATTACCAAACTTTAACTGACTTTCCAACTGCTTAGTGGAAGGGGGGAGGTGAAGGAGCACTTTCACAAGCTCCTGCCCCTCCCTTCCAGTCAAGCCTGTTTGCATGTGTGTGTGTGTGTGTGTGTGTGTGTGTGTGTGTGTGTGTGTGTGTCCAAAGACCTGAAATTAGGGAGACTTGGTTGTCACAGACCCCTGTCATCTTACAGTTTCCCTAATCCTACAGTATGTATATTTGTATACATACATACATACATACATACAGATAGATAGATATCAATAAATAGATAGATATAGATATAGATATATTTGAATCTGTGCCAATAATCCTTACTTAGGAGTAGCTAGGAAGGCCTGAGTTCAAATGAAGTTATAGTAATTAGAAATCTTGAACCATTGGACTCCATCTCCCAGCATTGCTTTCCCTGCATCCCCACATTTGCTTTTTCACATGTTGATTATAAGTTTGCTGTAAGTAAGCCATCTTTCCTCTTTTTTCCCATGATCACAGCTTGATTAGTTGCCTTTTTACTTTAGTTATGATTAATAAACTTTATGAAATATAATACTTAGTGATCGTATATTAAGTTTACTCTTAACAAGGTCTTGGATACTGATTATCTTTTTTGTGGGCACATCGCTTCACATTTTTGCTTCAATTTCCTCAGGTCTAAAATAGCAATAAAGCAACTCACTTTGCTGTGAGCATCAAATGAAATATCTGTAAAGTATGCACAGAATGGGGCATGCAATAGATAATATATAAATAGTTATTGTCTTCTCTTCCCCAATCCTCCCTTTTGAATGTTTGCTTAGAAACAGGGATAGAAGGTAGGAAACTAAAAGAGAAGCAGACTTAAATCATTAATGTATATATCCAAGAATTCAACTGCTAGTGTTAGGAGCCTGAAAGCCATATGATTAAAGAAAATTCTATATGCATATGAAAAATAATAACTCTCCAGTTTCAATACATCTGGCACCAACATATCAGTAGCATCAATGATGGAGATGGGTAACCTTTCTCTGGAAGGAGGCAACTGAGACTATTGTGTGTTAGAATTTAAAGTCATACCTCTAAGAATGAAAAAAGAGTAAGCTTCTTAGAAATGAAAACCACATCTAAGAAGGAAGTATGCTTCTAGGGAAATATAGAAAATTTGATGTGTAAGATTTCTGGACACATTCATTTGGGGCTCAAATTAAATTCTGCTTTCCCTCTTTGTTCACTAACATTAAATGATATTTATACATACATTGGGAATAAGAATACTCATGACGCTTAACTTACAAGGTTGTTGTAAGGTTCAAAGGTGATTGTCTTTTGGGGGGGGGAATTTATTACCTTGTGATGGGCAACAAGGTGGTACAGTGGTCAGAATGCTAGGGTCTGGAGACAGGAAGACTTGATGTCAAATCTGACCTCAGACACTTACTAGTTGTGTGATCCTGGGCAAGTCACTTAACCTGTTTGCCTCAATTTCCTTATCAGAAAATTAACTGAAGAAGGAAATGGAAAACTATTCCAGTATCTTTGCCAAGAAAATCCCAAATGGGGAAACAAAGAGTCACACACAGGTGAAAAACCATGAAACATTAATTTCGGGGGTTACAAGTTATTGAAACATGTGAGGTTCTTCTGCACATAACAGAAACTGTCATATAAGTGAGGACATAATAAATGCTTCTTGAACTGAATTGAACTATTATGATTAAAACCTAATGCTTGAATTGGTTTCTAACATGGATTTTTAACCTGGTGTCTGTGATGCTTTTTTAAAGTATAGTTTGATATGCTATTTCAATAGATTGATTTCCTTCATATTATATTTTGTGTATTTAAAAAGCTGATCCTGAGAAAGGAGTCTATTATAAAAAATAAAGAAGCCAAAAATTGTTAAGAATTCCTGCCTATAGGATCAAGGCAAAAACAATAAAAATATGTGAATCAAGACAACCAAAATAACATAAGCCCTGAGTTCAAATTCTTTCTAAGATGTATTGGCTGTGAAATCTAGACTTGTGATTTAAAACCTTCATGCTCTAGAAAACTCTCTAAGACTAACTTACAGAAAAAAGTGCTAGTGAATATTAGTAGACAGAATTTCCTCACCTGGGAGTTCCCCAAACTAATGGAATTATAGGTAAAGATATAGCCTTAAAAACCTACTATTTGATTGTGTTTTCATCTATATTCCAACAATTGTTTTCTTTTTTACTCTAATTCTGAAATAATTCTTCTTTCTATTTTGTTGTTATTACTGTAGTTTTTTGTTTGTTGTAGTTTTTTGCTTGGTAACCTAAACTACATCCCTACCTACTAAGATTAGGGTTAAAGGATTCTTAGGGATTTAGGGAAAACCAGGCTGTGAATTCATCTAGCACTGGCTTAGAGTAAATGCCCCTCACTTTTAAAACATTCTTTCATTTTTGTTGTCCCATTCATTGTCTACCATCTCCTGAGAGGTAGATTCTTTTGAACTCTCGAGCCAAGAGTAAAGAACAGTATTAATTACAGATCCTGGAAATTCTTCAGTGGAAAGAATTGGTGTAAAGAAATTATTTTTACCATTCACTGGAGGTACCTTCGGTATGATGCTATAAGCCACTAGTTAAATTTCTCACTTTGAATAGATAAGATGTGGGCTTTGTAGTGAACAATACCCAATGTTTAGGTTAGCTGAGAAACTACTTGTCATTGTTTTGGCATGTGTGCATTGCTCATAATGATCACTTTCAAAGTAAAACAGTTCTTATATTGCAACTACCATCATCATCTTTATCTCCATCAGAACACTAGCTAAAAACCACCCAGAATAATTCAAGATGTCCCTCATTTCTGGGACTTGTTAATAAAGAATGGAAGGATCTTCAATAGAAGAAGTATGTCATATCCTTGAGCCTGTGTTTCTGTTTTGACTTAGTTTTATTGAGAAGGTTATAAAATCATTATTTCTTCAGAAATTAAAAAAAATAGAAATCAGCTATATGGCATGCAACCAGTTGTATTTTTTTAAAATTAATTCCCTTGGGGGCTGCAAGGTGGCTCAGAGGATAGAAAGCCAAACCTAGAGAGAATGGAAATCCTGGGTTAAAATCTGGCCTCAGACACTTCCTAGTTTAGCAACCCTGGGCATGTCAATTATCTCCAAAAGCCTAGTCCTTACCACTCTTCTTCCTTGGAACCAATACTTAGTATTGATTCTAAGAACGAAGGTTAAAGGTTTTTTTTAATCAATTGTCTTTTCCATTGTTATAAAAGAAGTACAAAAGAAAAATACTCCTTTAAGTCACAATTTCTGTATCCCACATAAAAAGTGAATTCTCAGGTACAAGTGAGACTTGTGGCCCAAATAATGATCATCATGGGTACAACTTACATTGTATTTTAGGTCTGACTGGCAGTGATACTGAGATCTTATATTTTTTTCCTAACAGTCAGGATGATCAAAATTTTGCCATTTGAAAAAAAATTATTTTGATTTTGTGGAGTTTATCACTGTTAAAGAGTTCAAATGTTATTGAGACAACAGCTTTGGAAGTCATCAACAGCATACACTATAATTCACACCATTAGAATTTTTCAAGAAAATATTAATTTTTAGAGATTTATGCTTTATTGTGAATTCTCAAAGAGGAATAAAATAGACTAGATAGCCACTAAGGTCCTTTCCAACTCTTGATTCTATGATTTTTTGGTAAGACAGTTGTCACCAGCTGTAGTTTATAGTAGTAAGGAACAAAGTACGAATTTGATAGAGGGAAAGTAGTTCTAGTAGATGGTATGTTTATAAGAGTTGGGTAAGGAGGAATAAAGATATTAGGAGGAGGAAATTTAAACCAAACTTAACCTAGGTCAACATTTTCTGCTGTTCCACTCCGGATCTAGTGGTGAAGGTGGTAAAGCATCTCCTGGACAAATATCCCCTTTTAGCTCATTTGTTAACTTAAGGTTCAATCATTCCTTTGCCCAGGAGTGAGAGTTAAATTAAAGTGCTCCCATAACCTCTCTTCCCACTCCTTAATTCTAAGACTATTCCTTTAAAAATCCACATTCTCAACATTTTAAGATTTTTTTTATTACTCTTTCATTCCCAGTGGTGTGATCTAGACGCCTTTACATGATGGTATACTTATACTTAAAATATTTTCAAGTATTATTAAGAGTAAGGACAATGAATCTAAGTTAAGTAAATAAAACATTTTTCTTTGATGAGACAAACCTTTGCCCCAAACTTGAACTGTACCTGGTTGTTCTTGAGAATCTAAAGCCAATATTTCAGTCACTCCTCCTTGCCAACTATTTTTCCACTTACAGCTGCCTTTACATTCTCACTTTGCTGCCAAGATCACAGACAAAAACCTCAGACTGTATCCCTTAGCCTATTTGTTCAGATTGATACATAGTAGATGGAATTTTAAAAGTCAGATATCTTCCAATGCAACCCCTTTATTTTGTAGATTAGGAAACTGAGACTGATGGGGATACTGATTAATTGACTTGTACAAGTTGATGTATCTAGCAAAAAGGCAGAATTAAAATTGAACAAAGGTCTTCTCATTCAGAATCTATTGTGCCACATTGTAGTTAAGATTTCAGAAGCCTAAACAGGAGAATAGCTGTCCCCAAAATGACACTATATATTCCCAAAGAGTTAAAAGCAAACTATTTATACTTTGGGGTGTGAAGCCACAGAAGACTCATTCCAAAGCTTTATGCCTGCATGGAGGTGACCCTCAGTTCTCTAGGGGTACAGTAATCAAGAACATACCTTGGAAGGTTCAATCATCCTATAAATGTTTCAGTATCTTCTCAGAGAAGAAATTGAATCTGTTTTTCATGCATCAGTCTATCTAGTGGAGAGGCATATAACTAGGAATTAGACACCAGATGATCAAACTATTGTGGTCATGGCAACCTTGGAAACAATGAAAAATCTTAAATGTTGCTTGGTCATAGGCAGCTCCTTTCCACATATACAGAGATGGTAGCTGACTTGTGGAAAGGTGCTATCAATTCCACTGTTTTTTGCATGTCAAAAAATATAATTTGGTTTATAGTACTCTCTATATGAGAGAGTGCTCTAATTATCAGTGAGTAGAATTATTGAGGGAGGAGCTATATGATGATATTGGTCTTGACTCTTGCACTAGATGAAGCCAGAAGGAAAATGCAGTTATTTGCTAAGTGCAAGGATGCCTCAGAGATATTCTTTGGAGAAGCATAAAAAAGAGGCGACAAGAGTAGATGGTAATATGCATCCAAAAGATACAAGAAATAGTACTTAATGTGAAATTTGGACATTGCATGTTGTGGTACTAGTGGTACGGATTTTCATAAAACTGTCATGAAAGTAAATGCAGTTAAGCACTAACGATTTAAGAAACATAAATTTACCATTTTCAGAGGGTAAGTGACAAATGTTCGTGAGGTTTGTCTCAGGAAAACAGTCAATCAATAAGCATTTATTAAGTACCTACTAATTGCTAGGTACCTACTAAGAACTTGGGGTGCAAAAAGAAAGCAAAAGACAGTCTTTACCCGCAAGAAACAAGTCCACTCTTTTATGTGAAATTTTTCATTAACATTTTTTTTTCCGAAAGAAAAGCAAGTCCAAGAAAGGTTAATACAAACCAGTTTGCAATTTCTTCCTAGCCTCTCCCAAAACATAGGAGAAAAGGTGGCACTGCCAATGGAAAGCAAGCCGAGCATTGGAAATAAGCATAAAGAACTAAATTACTGAATTGTGCAATTCCCTTCTCTAAGGGTTCTTCAGTGTAAGTGATCATTAATCATGTTTCACCAGAGGACCTGGATACAAGCAAGGTTCAAAAAGGTATTTTTTTCCCCTTCGTCTCATAATGTACTCTTGCAGATAGTGGCAGGGTGCCCTGTGGGGGCTGTTTTTCTTCCTTTATGCCTCAGGGGCCATGCTTTTTATAAGCAGGGCATTCTACTATGGTCAGTTAAGTATCTGATCTGAGATAGCACACCTCAGGGAGGATGTATGATCTCTGAATGAACCCCCTTTGCCATGGCCCCGAAACTGAGCTCAGATTTGCTCATCTTTTCCAAAGGTACTACATGAGACAATTCTGGTCCAAAAGACTGTGCCAAATCCCCAAAGAAAAGATCACCAGAGTTCCCTTTACCCATTAGGCATAACCTATTGTTACTCCCCCAACTTGTCTAGCTTAATCAGCACACAGACCTTAAAGCTGTCAGCTAATATTAATCTCAATGGGACCTAAAAGGAACATGGGTTGAATGAACCTACACAAATATAAAGAATCCCCTTGTCTTGCCACTCTACTATTGGAAAATACATTATTATTTTTGGAGAACTGATCGACTTCATAGAAAAGTCATGCCTATTATTATCAACAAGTCAGAGTGGACTTTCCATTAAATCACATTTTGAGCCAGTAATGTTATTAAATGAGAAAAAATAGAGAAGTTAAGAGAAAAGAACAAATTGTGCTCTGGTCAGTGGATTTTGAGGACAGACCCTGCAAACATTCCCAAAAAAGCTTTCATTGAGGGGCTTTGTGCAGTTTCCACAGTCATTTTGAAAGAGGGATTTAGGTTACAGCCCTGAAAGAATAATGCTAAAGTTTGATTTTTGGCAGGTGAATAATAGTATCTAGTTGTGTTGACATTTTTTATTGTTGTTTCCTGGCTATATGGCACAATTTTAGGACATTGGACCTGATTTGTTTTTAAGTGCTAAAATGCCCAGGAAGAGCACTTCATCAACGCAAAAAAGCTTCAATCAATTTTAATTGGATGGAAATGACTCAAGGACCTATTTTGTAAGAGCTATCACATTTTAGAACTATCAAAAACCTTGGAAAATTTCCCCCCACTTTCATGTGGGAACAAATACAAGCCATGATTTTTGCCCAGAAGCACAACCTAATGATGTTTACAAAAAAAACTCTGGCCCTGGGTCAGTAGAAAATTTTGTCCATTGTGGGTCACTTTAACTTTAGAGCTGAAATGGGGAAGGCAACAGCTGACTAGTAATGTTTCAAAGCACAATATCTTGTTATATAAACCTTTAATTAAGGAAACTCCTCCTACAGGCCAGTGGTCATTATCCATTCCAAGGTGGCATTTTCTAAGGATATCCAATCATTCCACCAGATTGAAATTTTTTCATGGATCTACTAAAAATTAAACTACTTTCTCTTTTATCATTGGGGGGAAATTTTTTTACCATTCGAATGTAAATTCATAATCAAAATTGAGCCATACTCAACTTCTTCTTCTTCTTCTTCTTCTTCTTCTTCTTCTTCTTCTTCTTCTTCTTCTTCTTCTTCTTCTTCTTCTTCTTCTTCTTTCTTCTCCTTCTTCTTCTCCTCCTTCTTCTCCTTCTTCTTCTTCTTCTTTTGGTTTGGGTTTTCCTGAATGAGGAATTCCTTGAGGCAATGGCTCAAGAGTGGAACTTGATACTATATATAGTCTTTTCAAAATCTACGTGGATAACAAATTTAATTACAACCATTCACTACCAAATTGACCAAGACTACCTTCTTTTCTAATGTTTTAATCATTCTGAATAGAGGCAAAGGGACATAAGACAGAAGAAAAAAAGGAAATAAGGTTCACATTTTAGCCAAAGTATTTAACTATTTGTCAGTTTTTACCCCATAAATTCTTAGTTTTAAAATGGTCCAGGTATTTTAAATAATATCATTTCACTTGAGAAATCAAAGGGAAAGAAAGAAATGAGATAAGAACATGATTCAAAATTTCATTATCCTAACAGTAGTTGTTTATCATGGAGGAATCATCCTCTATAGACTAGAAATATAATACCTGTCCTATATATCTCGTATTGGAATTTTGAGTATCATAGGATACCTCAAGATCAGTTAACCTGGGAGTTCTTAACTCTTTGGCATCATTGACGCCATAGGCAGTCTAGTAAAGCCAACAGATCATTTCTTAGAGTAATGTTTTAAATGTGCAACATTAATAAGGAAATAAGTTATATTGAAATTGAGATACCTACTTTTTAAAAATGTTCAAAGATCTTAGATTCAAAATTACCACTCCAATGAAATCTTCTAATTTTACTCATAGTAAAACTGTTGTCCAGTGAGATTAAGTGGAAGTAGAAAGTGGTAAAGCTAAAGCTAAGATTTGAACCTAGATTATCTGATTTCAAATCCAGTACTCTTTTCACAATACCAAGTTGCATTTCAGATGAGACAGATATATCATATGAAAGAGCTTTTTAAATTATAAAATACCATAAAACATATGTTATCATTTCTTAAAAGGGAAAGGATAGAGGACTTTGCAAGTATTTATAAAAGAGAAAAGAAACTATCCCAATCCAGGATAATTCAGTGTTATTGTTTTTTTCTGGGCATATCAGATCTGAATATTAGAACAATTAACACAGTCAAACCCTAAGACACTTCATAGTCCTTTTCTCAATGCTGTGCAGAGATATTTCATTTCACACATCATTTACAACTTGTTATAAAAATCCCATAATATGGATATCCAAGTATACTTGATAGAAAAAAAGGAATATCTAATTTTGTTTTTAAAATGAGTAATTTTCCAGTGACTTAGTGATCCTATCCCCTCTAACTTGAAGTGACAATAACTATAATAAACCTCCATTTCTCACACTATAAATGAGAAATAAAGCTCTTTTTATTGGTAGTGGTGCTGCTGTTGAAATTTCTTTTTACCACTAAGAGGGCTAACTTTATGAAACCTTATCATGGTCACACATTTTTTTTCATAGAGATGAAATACAAAATTTAAGTGGTAATGATGAACTTTATTTCTCTTCAAATGACAGAAATGTCAATATGTTATATATCATGAAGTTCAAAAAAGTGAAAGCTATATATTTTGAAAGAAAAATCCAAATACAAGCATATCTTATTTCAATTTATTGCCTAGATACCAATGTCCTAAATCCAAGTTGGGTAGTTTGGTTACACAGTGGATGGAGCGATACACCTGAAATCAGGAAGACTCATCTTTTTAACTACAAATCTGACCTCATACACTAGCTGTCTGACCCAGGGCAAGTCACTTAACCATGTTTGCCTCAGCTCCTTATCTGTAAAATGAACTGCAGAAGTAAATGAGAAAAGACTACAGTATCTTTGCCAAGAAAATTCAAATGGGGTTATGGAGTCAGATATGCTGAAATTACAAAAATCCACTTCACTTTTCTATGCAAGGGGTTGAATTTATGAAGATATAACTAATTGAAAAAACCTATCTATATGTTATAAACATCTGACCTCTTTATTTTCTTACTATATAAGTAGAAAGGGTCATTTTATTACCTTTAACTTCCTTGACATAATCATGTCATTCTTGATACCATTTTTTTTATGATCATGAGACATTCATTTCATTTTCTATTAACTAGTCATGTCTATCTTGGATATATTATAAGTAAAATAGGTGGAAACTTCAAATTTTATCTGCTGATTCCTCGGCCAAGACTTTTTCTATTACTCTGGAATAGATGGTAGTAATTGTCTGAGTTGTATTTTTAGGGGAAGACTCATTTCCTAATCTAGAATAATGAGAATGAGAGTCATTTAAGGATAAAATATCTCCTCTTTTTGATGCTTCACTGGTTCTAGATAACATATCAATAAACCATGTAGTAAGATTCAATTTTGGGTAGTTCTATTCCTTGAGGTCTAAAATTGGGCTTATTCATTGCCTGGTATGCTTTTTAAAGAAATAGGAACAATGTCTGGGCATGATCAAATACACATGTTAAAAGAATTATGTGATCATTTTTTTCAAGAATAGGGAATACTATCTAAAAATAAACAACTTTCAGAGAACACTTTAGAGTTTAGGGCATATTGCAGTATGCTCTGAAATGAGCTTACTACACTAAAAGTACCTCCATTCATAAGAATGTGTGTGTGTGTGTGTGTGTGTGTGTGTGTGTGTGTGTGTGTGTGTGTGTAATATTACAGCATCTTGATTGAGGGTGCAAGTGTTGGAGATCTAGAACTCTCACCCCAATATCTAATCTTAATTTTTTCCCTTATTGGTCCCTGAGGAATTGTGGAAATGTAGTTAAACTAATAATCCTTTCATTAAGAATGTATCCAGACAGCATTATTGAAAAAAAAGAGCAATCTGTTCAGATATGTAATTAAGAAATAATAGAAACACCCAGAGTGTCCAACTATACATTATTCTAGACTTCAACTATTATTATGTATAATATTGATTTTATCGAGATATTGATATTGGTGATCAGTTGATATTGATAGACTAATGCTGTGGGGGAGCTATTGTTGAAGGCAGTTGATAAATTTGCTGGATACAGCTTAATCCAATGTTATTCATTACTTATGTCTAAGAGAAGAAGCAAGGACAGGAAAAGGATGTAGGAATAAAGCAGGATATATTAATTCTAACACTAAGATCTTTAACTATAATCCCAAACCCCTCTGTCCTGCAAGGGACTGCTTCGTGTTCACCAGGGGTGAACCTACTCTGATCTATTCTTACTATCTAAAGATTAAATCTATTTAACTAACACTATTCTAATAGATGATGTTAAACTTATATAATTCTCCTTAAATTATCTTCAAAATTTCACCAGCTGACTCAAACTAATTGTCACAAATGACAGTTGGGATTGGACCCTTCTCAGCAGGGTGCCTAAAACTGATTCTTCTCTAGCCCCTCAAGTTGCTTTTTTCTTTCTCAGATTAAAGTGCTTACTTTAACCAATCTTCTTCAGATAAAAAGATGTTTCTCAATTTCTCCCAAGTTAACTCTCATGAATATCTTTCACAGATTGATCAAAGCAAATATCCAGCCACCTGCATCAAGCGAGTAAGCTCCAGAGAGTGACCAGGGCTCTAACTATCTTTCCTATCATGCAATTCTCTAAAAGTGACTCACAGACAATTCTGCTCTTCCCTGTTTAAAGGAGACAAAGTAAAATTCAAAACTCTTTCTCTAGACTAAATCCTTACTTCTAACTAAGTTAATTAACTATTTAAATTCTTATTCTAACCCTATACTATCTCTTTCCCCAATGTTGCCACTGATGTTTGGTGTGCATTGATTGGTATATCATTACCAAAATGGAAAAATGGGGCACAGAGAACTTCTCCTTTGACATATTGCTTTATTACTCCAAATACTGTGTATTACCCAAAAAGTATTTATTACCCATCAATCAATGGTTGGTCAGAGTTACCCACCTTTAAATGAAAATGGTAGATACTTTTTAACACAAGGGAAACAGCAATTTCCATATTTAAGCCATCATGCATTAAAAATATTCAAAACTCCCCCCAAATGCTAAATATAGAAAATAAAATAACAATGGAAATAATTCATATATTACATTCGGAAGAAAAAAATGAAAGGAGGAAAAAGCAGTCCTAAGATATAATGCTTTAAATCTAACAGTTCAATTAAAAATATTCTGCATGTAAATGGAAGAAAGATCTTCATATATTAGGAAAGGAAATGTGAAGAACAAGAATATTCTGCACTCACCATAAAACACAAGAGAAAAGGGAATAATAAGTTTCCAAGAGCAGTGGAGCTCTTCATGAGGGCCAGGGGACTTACTTTAGGAGGAAGATTAATGTTAGGTTACTTCTGGTCTCTCAGAAGAAAGGAGTCTGCAGGGGAGTAGGTGTAGAGGAGGGGAGACAGAATGAAAAGAATGAGGAAAAGAAGACTAATTTTTTGTGATGCAAAGAGACTTTTGCTGATGGATGCTCCTGTGGATAAAGAGAAATATTATATGAAAGAATATGGAGGCCTGATATCAAGTGTTTTTCTTTTGAGATGCAGTGCTTGAAAAGACCAGCTATCTTATTTCAGGCTATGATAATTTGGAGTTTTTGGGTAAACTGACATCTTGTATGATGAAAGGATACATGGGCCTAAAAATAAAATTTTTAGACAAATGTAGAATACATGAAACAACTTTGATGATAGTTTTTTTTTCATATTCCAGAAAGAGCTTGGATTATGAATGGAGTAAAAGAAATCAAATTTGGAAAGGGAAACAGAAATGAAATCTATAAAATTAATGAATGGCATAAGTTGAATGGGAAGAGAGGAAAGGAAAGTGTAACTTTCCAACAGAGTAAAAAAGTAAGGAAAGACTTAAATTTCACAAAAAAGTAGATAAAAGAACTATAAACAAAATTCCTAAGAGAAACGAGTAATAAAAATGAGAAAGGAATACTGGAGGCCAAGGGAAGAGAGCCAGTAGGAATGAGGGCACCCGTGAAAAGATTAAGTTTATTATTTAATGAAGAGAAATAGCACTGTATCTACAATAGAAAATGGTTTGAGGGGAAAATTATAAACAAATAAAAAAATAAACTCCGATAATAAATTAAAGGATGGATTAAATATTCAAAAAAAGAAATTTAAACATGTATTGGACAAGAAAGTAAATACCTATGTTTACTTACAAAAAAAAGTTTAAAAAACAAAGACATGGACATAACAAAAATGAAGGTTTTTAAAAAAAATTCTACAAATCCAGATATTCTGCCAAAACAGATTGAAATAATGCTGACAAATCAAAATAAACAAATAAATAAATAAGAATACTATATCATGCTGAAGATCATAAAAAACACCAGTCATTAATAAACAAATAATCCAAATTCCTTAGCACACAAATTCATAAAGGAAATATTAACTGAGCTCCAAGAAGACATTTGTAGTAACATATTAATAATGGCAGGAGATTTTTATGTTGCTCTTTCAGTATTATATAAGTCATATCTGAAATCAGAATTTCCTGATTCTAGGCCCAGTACTCTAGCCACAGCCACCTACCTTCCTTTTATAAAATCCTGGAATATAAAAAAATAAAACAATAAAAAAATGGAAGAAAATGTGAAATGTCTCATAGGAAAGAAAAACTTACTTGGAAACAAGCTGAGAAGAGATAACTTAAAAACTGTTGAACTCCCAGAAAACTATTATCAAAAAAAGGATCTACACATCATACATTTTTTAAGAAATTGTAAAGGAAAACTTCCCTCATATATTTGAAACAAAGGATGCAATGGAAATGGTAGAAATGCACCAAATACAACCTGAAAAAGAATCCAGAATGAACACTTCCAGGATTATTATAGCCAAATTCTAGAGCTCCAGGCTGGAATTGAAAATATTATTAGCAGAGAGAAAGGAATCATTCAAATATCACAGTCATTGTCAGTTTCACACAAGAATTAGCAACTTCCTTAACAAAGGAGCAGAAGACTTGGAATATTATCCTCTGGAAGACAAAAGAACTAAGATTACAACCAAGAATAACCTACTCAGCAAAACAGAACATAATCTTTTGGGGAGAAAACATTATTTAATGAAATACAAGTTTTTCAAACATTCCTATCTAAAGGACTGGAGAAGAATGAGAAATGTCACATTCAAATATAAGAATCAAGAGAAACATTAAAAGGTAAAAATGAAATAGGAATTGCAATGGAATTAATAAGACTAATTTGTCCATGTTCCTATATGGGAAGATAACATGTTACTCCTGGAAAAATTATTATTATTTGAGCCGATGGAAGGAGTCTACAAAAAATAAAGTATGTGGAGCTAAGGGTAAAGAAATAGGAAAATGTGAAAAAAATATCAAAGCTATCTGGTATAATAATGGAAAATAAAGGAATATAAACTACTATGTATAACACATATATAGTATATATAATATAATAAGTACTATGTATAAATAAAAAATAAAAATATAAACTACTCAAACTTTCAGACACTAGATAGAGATTTTAAATAAAACAGTCTTGGAGAAAAAAAAAATAGATCTGTCAAAGAAAAACTTCCTGATCCTGAAGGATATGCAGCAAAATTGTATCAAATCATTTAAAATAACAATTTGAACCTAAACACTAAATATGTATTCTCAAAGGTAAACAAAGCTCCATACCAAAATTATTTAATGGGTAAAAACATAGGCTTTGTACCCAAAGCAGGGGTAGCTAAATGGCTCAGGGAATAGAATGCCAGGCCTGGGATCAAGAAGACTCACTTTCTCAAGTTCAAATCTGGCCTTGAATATGTATTAGATCTGTGACCCTCAACAAGTCACTTATTACAACTGTCTCAGTTTCCACATCTTTAAAATGAGCTGGGGAAGGAAATGGTAAACTCCACAGTTTATTTTCCAATAAAACTCCAAATTTATACAGAGTCAAATGTGACTGAAAAACAACTGAACAACAACAATACTTAAACCATTGGAGCAATATGAAAACTAAAGGACAATAGCAGTAATTAATAATAACAAAACTTTTAAATGAAATCCTTTCAAATATACTATAACATATATATGTATGTAAAAATCTATAAAATTATCCATTATGACCAACCATATTCCAATGACACACTGGTGGTTCAACATTAGGAAAATAAATATAAAAAAATCTATCTAAAAGCTAAAGAATGTATTATCTGTAATGGGGATGCACTCAAACCTTTTCTGATAAATTCTAGAATGAAGCAAGTATGCTCACCTTCCTTACTATTATTTGATAAAATTCTGGAAATGCTAATAACAGCAAGAAGACAAGAGAAAGAAATTAAAGGCATAGAGATAGGTAAATAGGAGATAAACATCCCCATTTGCTTATGTGAGATGAAAATATACTTGGAAAAATATATGTAATTGTCAAGGATTCTAATAGAGATAATTAATAAAGCTACATGCTACAAATTCAACCCTCAAAAGTGAACAGTATTTCTAAATAATATCAAAATACTGCAGTCAATATAACTACTAAATGCTTAATGTATTTGAGAATTAACCTAACAAAGAAACAAAAGGATATTAAGATAGCACACCTACATTAGTTTTCTACCTGTATCAAGAAGGATCTCATTGAATGTACAAGTATAAGGGTTCCCTATCAATATCAATAGTACTTGTATTGAGAGAGAGAGAGAGAGAGAGAGAGAGAGAGAGAGAGAGAGAGAGAGACTATTTAGTAGTGTCCAATCCTTTGTGACCCAACATGGGGTGTTCTTGTCAAAGATACTATAGTGATTTTCCCAGGGTCACACAGCTAGGAAGTGTTTGAAGCAAGATTTAACCTCATTTCTTCTTAATTCCAGGACTCTATCTCATATGTATGTGTGTGTGTGTGTGTAAAGATGGAATGACAGACAGACAGACAGACAGATAGACAGACAGACAGATAGATAGATAGATAGATAATCTCAATCAGTAGGTATGACCAAAAAAGTTGGTATGGAAATGATTAAAATGAATTGGAGGATTTTAAAAATGACAATGATATTTTAATGATATCTAAATACATCATCACCCAAAGATCTACTTTTTCAGCATTAATATCCTTCCCCAAGAGATGATAAATGGCTATCAATCAGATAGCATGATTATGGAAGGGTAAAAAATTCCCTTTTTTAAAGGGCAAAGGAAAGATTCAGAGTGAGGGTAAGTATTCTTTCCATATTACCAATAATGGTGTGTTTTCATAAAATATCATCAAACGCATCATCAACACTATGGAAAATTATATAGAACAGCGAGAATCTGATTTCAATGTGGCTATCTATAAAATAAATATTAGGGGAAAAAGTACAGAGGAGATCTTTCAATGTGTTTTGCAGACCATCTATGAAGGACTTTGGAAAGACATGGATTTAAATCTTTGGTATGAATTGGCCAGGTTAAGAAGGCATTAAAATGTGTTTTGCAGAGTATGATCAGAGATCCTTGAAATATTGAAGGTAATTAGGCTTAATGTCAATCTTATGTTGTACTTAAACATATATGTGGTCATACTAGGTCTGAATAAGGATCACTGAAAATTTGTTACAATTGTTGGCATTAATATATAGAACCACCTATTCATTAATAAGAAGCTATTTATTTCAGTGGAAAACCTACAAACTAGAACTCTAACAATTTTTAAATGGTTTTGAATGATAATTCTTAAAGAAATAACTCAAAGATTCTTGAAACTCGAGAACATATTGTTTAGAGGAGACAGATTTAACAAAGAGGTCCATTAAAATAGTCAAATATTATTTTAAGAAAAAATAGAGAACATTTTTGATGAGAAATATATGCTCATAGGCATTTCATATTGGTACCAATACTGTCACACCTAATAAATACAATTACTTTTTAAACCAATTTAGGGTTTAAGGAAAATGATTCATGAGTTTCTAATATTTACCTAAAAAGTACAAATTAAGATATTTAGTGTTTGGCATGCAGAATGTGCTATATAAATGCTTGCTGATTTAATAATATTTCAAGAGCTAGTGAAAGTCCTGAAAAACTTGATTTTTGTCCATTCTAATTTTATTTTAACCTCCTAACATACATACATATGCACACACACATTTTTAAATCTAGGCAACATAATTATAAAACAAAGCTTATTTACCATTTAAGTTGGTTTTGTATATAAATCTGCATGTGCAAATTGCTTGCAACTCAAAAATAAAGTTCGTAGATTCAGTTTGATTAGAATTTGTTAAATCATGTAACACATGTTCAAGGTTACAAGGTATGCCTTTAGAAGTGAGCATCCCTAATAACCTAATGAAGCTTAGAATGTAAGGTCTAAATAGTACTTTCTAGTGTTCTTACAAATTACAAAATAAGTGAATTCTAAAATAATAGGATAGAGAACAAAGTGCTTCACCATAGACGTTAAATGGAAAGTTCTCCAGTCAACAAAACAAAACGCTATTAAATTATATAGATATTACATTGTATTTAAGTTGGGGAGAAGAGAGGAGGTTAAATGAAAGTTTGGCAGACATGTGCTATAAAATCATATGAGCAAGTGTTTTGTGTGTGCATAAGATTTTCCACTGAGTTATTTAGCAAATCAGTCACAAAACACTGCTATATAGTACCTTGGAGTATTAGTCTAAGGTCAGAATCCTTGGTGGAAGTGGGAAGTAAAAATATAGCTCAGGGTTCTTTCAAGTTCATGAGAACTGTGAAATAACAGGAGCAACTTCTGAACAACTAAATTTACACTTTAAAAATTTTAGTGAGAGCCTGGTCCCTAATATTTTTTTGCAAAAGAGTATAAGTTCCAATATGGAATGGGATTTTGTCTAGACATACAATCTTTTATTTTATATTTTTTCTGTGGGATTGAGGGGAGTTGGTTAATTGAACAACCACCTGCTTCAGATATAACTACTTGGAGTTCAACCATTGGTTCTTAAAACAATCAATTTTCTCACTGTTCAAAAATATTTTCCCCTTTAATTTATATGAATAAAGAAAGATGGCTTGAATATTTTATTTTCTAGGAATTAGTAAGGAGTCTAAAATCTGTGATTCTATAAGAGTGGGCAAATTCTAGGGTAGAAACTCCCTCTACAGCTAATTTTCTATAATGTTTATTCTTTGACAGTTACCATGGATACTGAGAGGCTAAATGATTTGTCCACTGTTGCATAGCCAGTATGTTTTAGTTAGTTTTCTTATCCAAGGTCTACCTATCTCCAAGAATGCTGCTTCATGATATTGTATTTCATATACTTAAAAATTTAATATGAATGTTCATAGACATATCTCAGCTATAATAGAGAAGGTAAGAGTAGAAAGAGTTTCTGTCCTCATTAGTACATGGATAGGCAATTGTTTCCTCTTTCTTTACCCTTTCTGGGTGTGTCAGTACTGGAAAGGGGAAAGTTTAATTCAGGAGAATTGTGCATTATTATCTTTAGGCGCAAAGGCTAAAAACAAAGCAATGATGGTTGATATGCCAAAAATTTCACTTGTCTACAAAAATCACCTCATATATTTCGACCTAATGGAATAAGTTCAAAAAAATACAACATTTTCACAAGTGAATGACTGAGAGAAATGCAGTCAAATACGAGGTGTTTTATAAATCTCTTAGTTATTTTTCACCTTTAGAGGTTCATGAGGGTGATTGGTTATTTCTTTTCTCATTTAACATTAACAATAAAATTTTGCAAATGGAAAATTGAGACATTATTCTATCTCCTATATACCTAACTATAACTACATCTATGTCTTTATATAGTGTTTTACATGTTTATAATTACTCATAATAAAAAGAAAATTGGCTATGGCTTCTAAATGGAAATGATTGAAAATAACATATTAATATATTCATTGAAAATGTGTCCATGCCAATTGAAAATGGGAATATTATTTTAGTAAGAAGATCCTAATATTTTATGATTTACAAAGACTAATATGATTTACAAAATAAAATGTGTGGATTTACTAGTCATTGGAGTATGTATAAGTGTCTAAGTAAATAATACTAAGTAAAAACGTACTAAGAAAATAAGTAATACATATAGGAATATCTCAATTTATAGTATTTCTGTTCTCTGTTTAAATATATACATGGAAAAGACTTTCATAGAATTTTAACTAGAAGCAAGTAGTTTTCCTTATATGCTAACTTAATTACATCACTTCCCCTTGACTATCTCACTCCTTTTTCTGTTACTGATTATATACTATTTCAAGTTAAAACTTTTAACAACAGTTTGGATAAAGTCCCTTTGATGTCCTGTCATCTATTCCTTTTATGACTGTTCTTACTTCCCTTAATCTTTCCCTTCAAGAAATTGGCTCTCTGTCCAGACATGTATCTCTTTCTTTCTTTCTTTTTTTTGTTTAATTTTTACCTTCTTTCTTAGAAGCAGTACTAAGTGCTGATTCCAATTAGAATAGTGCCCAGGATCACACAGCTAGGAAGTGTCTGATTCAGATTTGAACACAGTACCTCCTATTTCTGGGTCTGGCTCTCTATCCACTAAGTCACCAAGATGCCCACCCACAATGTATCCCTTCCAAAGCCCTTCTCTAAACATTCTCCCTTTTTAATTTTTGTCCCACAGTGCCAACTTTTTTCCAGACCACTGAAAAAGATAATCAAACTAGCATAGTATTATTATTCACAGCCCTTTTCTGGATATTTTTTCTCTGAAATATAGTAGTGGGACAGGCAAATAAGGTGTTGGCTTTTCTTTACATGCAGATATTCCTTCTAGAGATCTGAAAGGTTGTCTATTAGATTAACCTTAGAGCTGAAATGAGAATTATCAGGAGAATATGGCAACAAATCTCAAGAATCTATACTTCTACTTGTTTAGAGGAAATGACCAGAAGCAGAAAATATAACTTTGGTTGAGAACATGGCTATACCTTAGATCTTGCACCACCTTCTTCTTACTGAGAAGTGTGAAACTCTCAGAGCCTAGGCTAGGGAGCCAACTTGGGGAGGCTCTTCAGGAGACAATGAAAGGGAGTGGAGTAAGATGGGCAGAATTTCCTAGAGATCTCCCATAACTTCTTTAGAGTTCCAAGTAGAGCAATAGATTGGTTATGGATAAGAGACTGAAGGAGAAACAAAAGTGAGCTGTTTTTTTTCTAACCCAAATTAAGATATTTAGTCCAAAGGCACAGAGTAGGTATTAAATGGAAATTGTTACTGCCTAGTAGTGGATTCCCTTTTCTATATTCCTCCAAAGACATACCAGATATATATGAACCATATCCCAAGTGGATTTAGTGTATTGATAAGTGATCAAGTCATTGCATGCAGATGCTGTGTTGGCCATCAATTCAGAAGACATTAGCTTTAGAAGGCAAATAATTTGATATAGATTATACGTGAGAAGTCACAAAAAGCACATTTCCACATTAACCATATTTCAAAAGAAAATAAAGACAAAAAAGAAAAACAAAAGAAGGATTAAAAAGAATTCTTCAATCTGTACTCAGACTTTATCAGTTCTTTCTCTGATGGTAGTATTTTAATAAGTGCTTTGGAGGAGTTGGGGTAGCAATAGAGCCAAGAAGGTGGAGAAAAGGAAGGGGCTCAACTAGACTCTCTCAAAAAACTCTAAAATAATGTCTAAAAACAAATTCTAGAGCAGATTAGCCCATAAAAGGATGATGTAAACAAATTTCCAGCCCGACAAGTCAAGGTTCAATAAAAAATTCTTCTCCATTTTAACAAATTATTCAACTAGTGAATCTACCCTATTGTTGAGTCCTTTAGGTTGAAACTGTATTATAACAAATCTCTGGATAATAGGAACTTATTACCATTCTTATTTTCTAAATATGTTTAACTCAAATATACTAAAAATAAAGATAGAGCATAAAATGTATAAGCTGTGATTATCAGGGTAGTAAAAAAGGGAGAAAAGGCTGTTTGAAAAAATACCTGGGAGAGGCATAGAGCCAAGATGATAGAGTAGATCCAGAAACTTAGCCAGAAACTTTAAAATAATGCCTTAAATTAAATTTTGGAGTAATAAAGACAACAAAAGTTTAAGATGAGCATTTTTTCCAGGCTAAAATAATTTAGGATTTTGAAAGAAGAGATCTCTAACCCAGGCTTGGGAGGCAACCTGGAGCACATACAGAACCAGCAGTGGGTCTTAGAGGCAGCTGTTATCGGGTCAGCAACAGCATTGGGAGTTCTAAGCTCAAAGATGCTAAGGTAATCTCAAATAACTGGTCAGAAAGAGAAGACAGGGAACATTGTTCTGGCACTGAGTGTGGGACTTGAAACTGCTTGGTAACTCAGTTCCTCCTTTGCAATTCTGGATCCCAGTTCTAGGAAAGAGAGAAAAACTTATGTTTGGTCATGAGGGAATAAGGCTTCTCATTCCTCAAAAGTTGAGGAGTGCTAGAATTTGTAGCTACTGGAGATCAGACAATCTTATCATAATACCAGAACCAAGAGAAGTACTAGGGCTGCAGGAGAACAGGGTCTCTTTCTGATTAAAGTCTAGAATGTACACCAGGAGAACTATGACCACATCTCTACCTAGGTCACACTATCTTGAAAGCACTGAACACTTACTGACTGAGAATTACCTCTGTAAACATTTTCATGATAAAAAGTCTAAAGCTTGGTACAATAGGCAAAACCAAAACTTAATATAAAATTTATAGTCAATAAATAGAATAGAAAAAATTAAAAAATACCAAAACAAAACAAAAAAACTTGATCACAAAAAAACTTGCAATGGTGGCAGAAAAGATAAAAATACTGCAAAATGGAGAATATGTACAGGTGGAGAAAAACTCCAATTTTGACACAAACCAACAGGAAATCCTGGAAGAGTTAAAGTATAAATTAAGAGTGAAAAGAAAATGAATATCTTTATAAAAGTTGTACAAAAGTACTGAAGATTAAAAAACAGAATTGGTCAAATGCTAAGTATTATAAAATTTACTCAAGATAAAAACTCCCTAAAATGTATAATACGCTAAATACGGGGAAAATGTGATTTTTTAAAAAAAATTTGTCCATGTTATTTATTGGAACAGAAATGCTTTCTGTGAGAGTTTATACATGAAGCAAGATGAGTTGGTCTTTCATTTCACATGATCCAGGATGGACATGGCACATCCAAAGTGTTGCATTAAATCTCTGAAAGGGGCTGTACAGTTTAGATAAATAGAACTCTGAGGAACTCAACTAAGAGTACTCTTACAACCATTACCAAAAGAAAATTCACTAAAATTCACTAAAGAAAAGAATTCCATACAGAGCAGAATTGATCAGATGTAAAAAGAGATACAAAAACTCACTGAAGAAAATAATTCTTTAAAAATTAAAATAGTGCAAGTATGGAGGAAAATTCATGATACCATGTAATTTAACAGCTTCCAAAATGAATGAAAAGAGGGTTTCAAATATGACATTAAGGAAGGCAAAAGAATTAGAATTACTAGAATTATAACCAACAATAACATTAACAGTAAAACTGAATATAATCCTTCAGGTAAAAATGAATAAAAATAAATTAAATAGAGGATTTTCAAGCCTTTGTTATGAAAAGAATGGAAATAAATATAAAATTTGACTTTCTAACACAGTTGAAGAGAAGGATAAATAGATATATATGCAAGAAACCATAAGGGGCTCAAAGTTAAATTTCTCATTTGTAAATGGGAAGATACTACATGTAGCCCTTAAGAACTTTGTCATTATTATGGCATTTTGAAGGAGTCTATATAGACAAAGGACATGAGTGTGAGTTGATTATGTAGGGGAAAATATGAAAAAAAAAACTAAGAAATAATGATCCACTGAGAAAAAAAAAAAGGAAGAACGGTGTCAAACAGGGAAAATGTTCTCACTTTAAAAAGTTTTGTGAAGTACAAAATTGTAGAGAAAGATTAGAGGATAGAAGGCAAGACTTTTAACTTCACTATCATTGGAATTGGTTCAGAGAAGGATAAAATATGTTTACACATTCAATTGCGTATAGAAATCTATCTTAGCCAACAGGGAAATAGGATGGAAACTGTATAAAAGAAAGGGTTGGAGGTCAGTAAAAGAAAGGACACATTAAATGATGTTGGAAGTAGTATAGATTTTTGATGAAGGACAGAGCAAGAAGAATAGGAGAGATTAAACAGAAGAAAATGGGATGAAGAAAAATATATAGTAACCATAACTATGAATGTGATTAGAATGAACTCATCCATAAAAATGAAATGGACAGCAGAATGGATTAGAAACCAGAATCCAATAATATGTTTTTTGTAAGAGACACATTTGAAAGAGAAGGACACATACAGTTAAAATAAGGGATTGGAACTGAATTTCTAATGATTAAAAAAGTAAGAGTTAGCAATCATGATGTTGGACAAAGCAAAAATAAACCTAATTAAAAGAGATAAGCAAGAAAACCACATCTTGCTAAATCAATACCATAGACAATGAATAGTATCAAGAATTTTACTGCAAGTTTCTCTGATAAATGTTTCATTTTCATTTTCATCACCAGAAAGGTTGTATTAGTTCATTGTTCCAACAGTGTTTTAGTGTCCCAATTTTCATATACTGTCTCTTAACATTTGTCATTTTCCTTTATGGTCATGTTAGCCAATCTGTTAGGTATGAGGTGATATCTGAAAGTTATTTTAATTTTCCTTTCTCTAATAGATAGTGCTTTGGAGCATTTTTTTCATATGATCATTGATAGTTTTAATTCCTTCCTCTGATAGCTCTTTTCATGTCCTTCAACCATTTTTCAGTTGGAGAGCTCTTTGTATTCTTGTAAAATTGACTCATTTTAAAATCACTATTGATTAGGAGAGACAAATTAAAACAACTCTTAAGTACTACTTCACACTTAATCAGAAATGACAAATGCTGGAGGGGATGAAGGGAAATGGATACACTAATGAACTGTTCATGAAGCTGTGAAGTTCACATTCATTCTGGTGAACAATTTGTAACTATGCCTAAAGGACTTTAAAATTGTACATACCTTTTAACTCGCTAATACTCTTACTAGGTCTGCATCCAAAAGAGATGAAATAAAAGTGAAAAGGATTTATATGTACAAAAAATATTTATAGCAGCTATTTTTGTGTAGCAAACAACTGTAAATTGAGAGGGTGTTCTTCAAAAATGGAATGGCTGAACAAATTGTGACATATGATTATGATGGTGTACAATTTTTGTATAAGAAATTATGAGAAAAATTGTTTAGCCAATCTACTAGGTGTGAGGTGGTATATAAGAGTTGTTTTGATTTGCATTTCTTTAATCATTAGAGATTTAGAACATTTTCTCATGTGCCTGTTGATACTTTTTATTTCTTTATCTGAAAATTACCTATTCATGTCCCTTGCCCATTTATTAATTGGGGAATGGCTTGATTTTTTATACAATTGATTTAGCTCCTTGTATATTTGAGTAATTAAATCTCTGTCAGAATGCTTTGTTATAAAGATTTTTTCCCCAATTTGTTGTTTCCCTTCTGATTTTGCTTGCATTGTTTTTCTTTGTACAAAAACTTTTTAATTTAATATAATCAAAATTATTTATTTTACATTTTATAATTTTCTCTAACTCTGGTTTTTAAAACCCTTCCTTTCCCAGAGATCTGACAAGTATACTATTCTGTGTTCACCTAATTTACTTACAGTTTCCTTCTTTATATTTAAGTCTTTCCCCCATTCTGAATTTATCTTGGTGTAGGATGTGAGATGTTGATTTAGACCTAATCTCTCCCATATTGTTTTCTGAATTTCCCTGCAGTTTTTGTCAAAAGTGGATTTTTGTCCCAAAAGTTGGGCTCCTTGGGTTTATCATACATTGTCTTGCTGACATCACTTACTCCGAGTCTATTCCACTGATCCTCCCTTCTATCTCTTAGGCAGTGCCATATTGTTTTGATGACCGCTGCTTTATAGTATAACTTAATATCTGGTACTGCTAAGCCACCTTCCTTCATGTTTTTTTTTTCATTATTTCCCTTGATATTCTTGATCTTTTGTTCTTCCAAATAAACTTTCTTATAGTTTTTTCTAATGTAGTAAAAAAGGTTTTTGGTAGTTTGATAGGTATGGCACTAAATAAGTAAATTAATTTGGGTAGAATGGTCATTTTTATTATGTTAGCTCATCCTACCCATGAGCACTCAATGTTTTTCCAATTGTTTAGATCTAGTTTTACTTTTTTGGAAAGTGTTTTGTAGTTATGTTCATATAATTCCTATATTTGTTTTGGTAGATAGATTCCTAAGTATTTTATATTGTCTAGGGTAATAGCAGGGGAGAGTAATGAATGTTGGAGGGGATGTGTCAAAATTGGGACTTTAATGCATTGCTGGTGGAGTTGTGAACTGATCCAATCATTCTGGATGGCAATTTGGAACTATGCCCAAGGAGCGATAAAAGAATGCCTGCCCTTTGATCCAGCCATACCATTGTTGGGATTGTACCCCAAGGAGATCATAGATAAACAGACTTGCACAAAAGTATTTATAGCTGCGCTCTTTGTGGTGGCAAAAAACTGGAAAGCAAGGGTATGCCCTTCAATAGGGGAATGGCTGAACAAATTGTGGTATATGTGTGTGATGGAATACTATTGTGTTCAAAGGAATAATAAACTGGAGGAATTCCATGTGAACTGGAAAGACAGCCAAGCACTGATGCAGAGTGAAAGGAGCAGAGCCAGAAGAACATTGTACACAGAGACTGATATACTGTGGTGAAATGGAATGTAATGGACGTCTGTACTAGCAGCAATGCAATGATCCAGGACAATTCTGAGGGATTTATGGAAAAGAACGCTACCCACATTCAGAGGAAGAACTACAAGAGTGGAAACACAGAAGAAAAACAACTGCGTGGACACTTGGGTTGATGAGGACATGATTGGGGATGTAGACCTGAAAAGACCACACCCATGTAACTATCAATAATGTGTAAATAAGTCTTGACTGACCACACATAATAAAACCAGCGGAAATGCAAATTAGCTACAGTGGAGGGGGGTGGGGGTTGAGGGGGTGAAGGGGAAAGTAAAAACATGAATTATGTAACCATGGAAATTTTTTCTAAAAATAAAAAATTATTAAAAAAAAAGAAAAATTGTTTAATAAAAAGTGTGAAAATTTATGTGAACGGAGGCAAAGTGGAATAAGCAGAACCATAAGATCATTGTACACAGTAACAGCAATATTATAATGATAATAAACTATGAAAAACAGTTATTCTGACAAATATAATGATTCATAATGATACCACAGGACTCATGATGAGAAATTTTTTCCACTTCCAGAGAGAACTGATGAACTGTGTGTGAAAATTGAAATGTAATTTCTCATATTCTTTATTTGTCTTGCTTTTTGTGGTATAGCCAATATTGAAATGTGTATTGAATGATTTTACACATGTGATTAATATTATTCTGCTTGCCTTCTCAGTTTATATATATATATATATATATATATATATATATATATATATATATATATATAATTGAGTCTAGTCTTATTTAACCTCATAGGGCTTCCATTTTCTGGTCTGTAAAAGAAGAGTTTGGCTTCAATGACTTTCATGATCTTGTCTGTCTCTCATTTTATGATGTTATGAATATCTGATATGGAAATTGCTTGAAAAAAGTCAGTATCTGACAGAAGAAAAGGCTTAAGCAAGATACATAATGCTAGTTTTCAAAGGTTGTCTTTGGAAGAGGGAGACGAGCTCAGAAATCTAAAAAATATATGTTTATTCCTTCTGGGGGAGCTACCAATTTTACTTGACCTCATGTGAGTTGGGATATGGATGGTGTGGCAATCAATCAGTCAATCACTACACTTCTTATGTGAAGGCATTTTCTTAATTAAATGTTAGGGATGCAATAAAAAGAAAAATGATATTTGCTTTGGGTAAAAGTTATGGAGAGGTAGCTTGAGATTTTTGATATAGCAACAAACAGTTCTAGACAGAGCTATCAAGACTGGATTGGGGACTAAAAGAAAGTAATGGGATTGCATTCTTTGGAAGTCTTAAACAAAAGCTATATAGGCAATTAGTGGTAATGTTATAAATATAACTCTTAATCTGGTACCTTTTGTTATACTAGAATCAGAGGTGTCCGACTCACAGAAGTGGCCCCAAACTTCTGGGTGACCAAGAACACATTAAAATGTAATTAAAAATGTTTAATAAATATTTAAAATAAAATAAAAGATAAGGTTAATTAGGGGGTTTCCAAATCAATTTTCATGTCCCTGTGTTCACCATGGCAAAATCATAGCTCTCATTTTGAGGTCTTTACAGTAGGAAAAGGGTCTCCAATGTATAATGTATAAGAATAATGAGAGCCAATAACCCATCCTTACAAATGCAAGGTATATTTTTTTCGTTTTTGCAGAAACATTAAATCCTTTGGACTGGTCGTGATTTTTTGCTGTAGTATGCAAGCAGTCATTTATACTTGGGTTTCAGGATAGAGCCACAATCTAGAAACAAAACTCTCATCAGCCACGCTTTCTAGGTTTGACTAAGTTTGACTAAGTAGATGACAAAAGGAGTGATATTTCTTATGACATTAACATAGAGTGAACTAGATCCTGGGAGAAATGTGGGCTCTTTAGCCGGGCATCGAACTCCTTTAATTATGACCTCCCGTCTCTCCCCTTTTCTCCCTCATTCTAGCTGAAGAGGGAAATGCATGTGCAAAGTGGTAGTCATGTGGCGTTCCTCTGGCTGCTTCATGCAAGAGCACATGTTAAACTCATTTACTAGGCTAGTAAATGAGTAAGCAAGTGCTTATAGAGGGTTTTTGTAAATTCCCCTCCCCCACTGCCCCTCTCTCCTGAAAGGGTGACTGCTTGCACAAAAGTGTGTGGCTGGACTTCAGCCCAGAAATCTGGAAAGTGGATTATGGGGGATTCCCAATGGAGAAGCACTTGGCTGCCAGGGGGTCATGCTCTGGCTTTTTGACACACCATCAATCTGGTGCTTGGCAGTCACCATTCCCCTCCTCACCTTGCCTCATGCAGTGAGGAGACACCAAGCAACTCTGTGTCTCAGGTTGCAGCCCTGGTGCCACTTGAGGAAAGAGGAAAAAAAAGAGAAAGGAGATATAGTGGGGGTGGGAAGAAATAACAAACCTGCCAGCAGATTTTATGACTCCATTACAGTCAGCTTTCTCATTATCAGTGCTAACTATGGTCACTTGGAAAAAGAAAAGGGGAAAGGAAATGCAAAGAGGCTGCTTCAGAGAAGGCAAAGACCAATTTATTGACCAAATTAGATAGTAGACTACAAAATAAGGGAAACAGTAAGCCAGATTTCTTTGCATGGAGGTTACATCCTTTTGTTGGGGCTGCAGGGGAGAAGGGAAAGAGAGAAAGAGACAGAGACAGAGAGAGATGGAGAGAGAGGAAGATAGAGGAAGATGTTGGGGAGGGAGAGTGAGAGAGACAGAAGGAGGGAGGGAGAAAAACAGAGAGGAGAGAGGGAGAGAGAGACAGAGACAGAGAGAGGGAGAGAGAGACAGAGATAGAGACAGAAGGAAAGAGAAGACCAAGAGGAAGGAAGAGATACAGATAAAAGATGGACATACAGAGAAACAGAGAGTCAAAGACAGGCAGAAACAAATGGAAGGAGAGAAAAACAGTAAGGCAAAAATGCTGAGATAGAGAGACCTACTGAGGCAGATAGGAGCATAAAGGCAAAAAGAGAGAGTCAAAGACACAGAGATAAAGATGGAGACTGAAAGGAGGAAAAGTGCAGAAAGGAAAGGGAAGAGAAAAGAAAAGAAAGCAAATTGAATCAGCAATGAGTTAATTCATCAATGAACAAGTATTTCTCCAGTGATTATCTAGACACCAGAATAATTCATAATAATGAGGTAGTCTTCAATCTCAAAGATTGTTTATAATAATAGACTAGTGGAAAATTGATAACATGTTAGTGGGACCTCAAAACAATCAAGGGAAGATTTTTCTCAGGCAAAAGCTGAATTTCTCAAAGCCAGGTAGTATGGTTTGGGCAAATTAAAAATCAAAAACAAACAAAAAACAGTGATAAAGTTAATTGACCAATTGAAAGTCACAATGTGTAGGAAGTTCCTGAAAGATGAGTACTGTTTCTCCTAAATTATTTGCCTTTCCCTGGACTTAGGCTATACCTAAAACAACATCCCTAAACATTCTGAATGAAGGAAAACAAAGTAGAAGGTAGGGACTTAATGTCTAAAGTTATCTAGACCCTTTCATTTTAATACTGATCTACTTGTAAGCTAGTGGTGGTGAGGTGGTCTCAAGGATTCTGTTATCAGGTGCTCTCTCTATCCTTTTGCCTAATGAGCCCTCTGTCTACTTAAGCTTAGCCCTGGGACTCTAGTGAATGGCACTGCTCTATTGAAGTGAGAATGCAAACACAAAGTAGAACATTTTTGTAAACAGAATTGATATAAAATTCAACATGGTACTTGACATACTTTTAGCTTAACAATCCCCACTAAAGATATTCATCAAATCAAATATTTTCCATCTATAAAAGGCTTCATTCACTCACCCATAAATAATATGAATATACTTTATATATATGTATGTATATTCTTGAAACTATAATTATATGTTCCTTAATACACACATACATAATACACATACACACAGTCATTAATACATATATATGTATATGTTTGAGTCTTTTTCCTTTTTAAATATAAGTTCTCTAAATCATTTTTTCAAAATGATTCATTCAGAGACTCTCAGGTCCAGTCCACAAATTACTGTTTCATCTCCAGCACTAGGGATGCCTTCTTAGGAATTCTCACTCTTCATTGCATTTAAACCCTATGTTGCCCCATGGAGACTCTTATTTTGTGTTTATAGAGTTGAGTGAAATTTCATTGTTAGTGAAACACAGCTTTAATTCAGCCCCTGGTTATTTATTCAGTACCTCCTGAGATGAAGAAAATGGCTGAGCCCCATCCAAATATATAATAAATACCCCAATCCCCAGCTTACAGTATCTCTGGCTTCCAAGAACCATACAGAAGGTTTATTATACTTTAAAGCTTGGCACTGGTTTATGAACAGGAGTTTTCAACCTGGCAATGGGTTTGGAGCAAATGAAACTGTAAAAATAGCACATTTCAGGAAATGGTTCACTTGTTTTCAGGCGCCATTTGCTCCAAAGAGTTTAAAAAAATAGTGGAAGAGCTAAGTGTAAAATGTTTTTTGTATGTGCATGGGTATATGTTTGTAAAGCAACCAATAAACCTTCCATATTAACACATATGCCTAAAGTAGTTTGATTTTTAAGAGGAAAAAAGGAATTAAACACACCATTGAGTCAACTTTGGTCTTTTAATAAAGGGTTTATTAAAGTCTAATTCTAAGCCAGTCCTTTGCACGCATGAAAATCACATAGAGAACTTACAGATCATTGTATCTGATACCCCCAGAGGAAGAAATAAACTACATTTTCCATAGCAAAGCTCAAATTCTTTTAAACCACAAAAATTCTGATGAATAATTATCTCTTCTTCTCAGCAAAAACTCCAGTCTTAGAGAATTTATACTTCCAAAGTGGATAGTTTATTTTTTTCCTTCTCCCTCTCTCTTCTTTCTATTGATATCTAAGCCCATATAAACAACTTCCTTTTGGATATATCAAGTTGGATGTTCATGACATCTCAAATAAAATGGGTCCAAAATTGAACTCATTATCTCCTCACCACTTTAACAAATTCACCAATTTCTTCGGAGGGTACCACAGATCCTTCAAATCTCCAAGGTTTATGTTAGCAATATTGATTCAGTTTTCTCTCTTTCCCCCTTTTTAACACCATAGATTAGTCCCTGAATAACTCTTACTTATCCTGTTGCAATTCTTATAATTTGCCTGACTTAAAGTTTCTCTCAAATCCAAACTATCCGATAATATAGCTACCAAATTGATTGTTTAAGCTTAAATCTAACCATGCCACATTCTTGTAAGCAAGCCCCAGTTCACCCTATTGCTTCTAGCATTAAATATAAATTCCTTTTGGCTTCATTCAAACTTGATTTGAATGTATCTTCATTATGAATTACTTTGCTTCCAGCACTCTATCATGAGCCAAACTGGCTTTATCTCTGTTCCTCACACAACTTTCAATGTCCTATTACTGTGCATTTGCACTGGCCAACTCTCAGGCTTAGAATGTCCACTTTTCTCTGCCTTACCTCAAACATCTCTTACTTTCATAAAGGCTCCACTGAAGAACCACCTTCTATTTTCAAACTACTCCACCCCTAAATACTAGGGTCTTTCCTAACTACCTTAGCAGTTTACTATTTGGTATTAATTTTGCATTAATTCTGGACATATTTATGTGTGTAAATGTCTCCATCTTCGACAATGTAAGATTCTTGAAAGCAAAGCATGTGTGTTTCTTAATATCCTAGAAGAATGTCTGATTTTGTCTGATATAGGATTTCCTGGGATTAAATCCGATTTCTGACAAAGACCAGATACATGACCATTATGAATGTTGACTGTTGACAAATTAAGGTCATAAATGCTACTGTTGGACTGGCCATAAGTCTATGGAGATATGAATTTAGGAGAATTTACATATAGACAAAATTGAGGGAGAAATGTGCAAATAAGCCCATGTTGTCCCCTGTAGTCCTCTTTCAAGTTGCCTGTCTGGTATCTCAGTTCCCTCAAGACTAGGTTTTCTATAACTGAGTGCTGATCCTCCCATAAATCAGTCCTCAATATTTATTGTCAGACATCTCCATTTTTAGCCTCCTTCTTCACTAACCACTTACATAATAATGCTTTCATAAATGCCCTGATTCTCTTCAAGCCTCAGCTTAATCACAGCCTTTTATAGACTTCCTTTTGCTCATCATTCTTATTAATTTCCCTTGCCAATACTCTGTATCTACTTTGTCTTTATTTCATAACTATTTTCTTATCTGTGTATACATATTTCATTACTCTAATTAGAAAGGAAGCTCCTGAGGTCAGGGACTGTTTCATTTATTTATTTGTATTGGGTGGCTGTATAGCAGATAAGGAATACTGGGATTTAAATCCTATTTCTAACAAAGAGCTGGTATGTCACCATTTGAGCCTGGCACCTCACTATGACCTAAAATAAGAGAAAATTTGCTGATTTGCTTTAGTAGAAAGAGTTTCCATACAGAACTTCCCATATGAATAAAGTACAGCCATCTCCACTCCCCCCAAAAGTAGTAGGTGGGTTCATTAATAAGAAAAATCCATAAAATAAATACTAGTTCTTTTTCTTCACTTAATGTTTCTTCATTTTGCCCCATTACTAATGCCTTCCTTTCCTAATATATGCCACTTCCCTTTATTTTTTGTTTGATATGAGTTACCCACAATGTTTACTATTATTCCGGGTCATCTCTTATTTTATTTTTATTTTTTTCTCCTTACTTTCCTAGGTTCTGGTCAAAGAACAAGATTCACTGCAAATCAATTGAAAAGAAAGATTCAAAATGATATTATCTGAGTTCCTATAATCAGTTCAAACTCTAATGGACTACTTAGAATTTTTTTTTGGGGGGAGGCTTTCTCTGATGATAGTGACTGAATTATTTATACCAAAAGAAAATGTGAGCATTTGAGTAACTTAGGTTGATTTTTGTCTTTTGCACTTGAGATAATAAAAATTATTAAAGCTAGGAATACTTTTGAAGATCAGTCAATAAGCATTTATTACATGTACACAATGATAAGCATAGGTGAAATTAGACTATTTTCAAACCTACGCAACAACTCAGTTGCTAATCTGAAGACCATCTACACAATCTTTTTAGTTTATTAAGTTAGCATTATAACCATAGTAAATACCCTCTACATGAATATTTTACTAGAATAATTTTTATTAGTATAGAACACAGAGATTTCTATCCCAATCTAGTTTGAAAACAAAAGGCAAGGTATATATTTCATGGTTGGTGGATAGAAGAAATAATAGGAAAGGTTTTAATTTCCTTATCCCCAAATATAGCTCCTTGATCTTTTTTTTTTTTGCACCCCTGGACTAATGATTTGTTGGTATTGTATTGTTATCAATGGGGAACCACATGTCATTTCAGGTTGAAATGACTGAATTTTCCAAGATCTGAGTTGTTCTGTGGATAATTGCTGGGTTTAGCCCAAGGGAGCTGAACTGAATCTGTACAGCCAATCCTCTCTGAAATGCAGGTGTTGGTTTTGGGCGACAAAAATACCTGGTGTTAATTCAGGTGATTAGGTCCTTTATTTCTAGGATCCAGTTAAGAAAGCTGCCACATTGTCCCCAGCTGCACTTGATGTCCTCAAAGACATAGGCTTCAAATAATTCCTTTGGTTGGTCAGTGGCTGAATTTGGAATTGACAGGCTTTTAGAGGGATAACTTTCCATAAATCAGCAAAGGGAGTTTGAGTTACCAGAGTATGAACAGTTTAAGCCACATTGATTTGTTTTGAAACCTTAGTATTAAGATGTTTGCAGGATGATATGTCTAATTTGTGGAGCCCAACAGCAGAGAAACTGTATTCCTGGACAACTTTTATATCAAGAATGGACATCTTTGATAAATAAATGGTTCTTGGAATCTTGTCTGAAGGCAAAAGGATGAAATAGACAACCAGGCCCTTTCTATCTCCATTAGTATATTGTTCTACAAAGTTAAAAAGAAGTCAGATACCCAAAAAAGAGGTTGGGGGTTTTCCTTATGGCTGGTGAACTGATTTATTTTTTTAAATGGACTAGCTAGCAAAATTCGCTATTATTCCTATATAATCCACTGTTGTGAAGGGAGTTATATAGAAAGTATCAAGGTACATTCTGTGACAAACCAAAATGAGTAAATTAGGCGTTTTTAGCAAGCTTATAAAAGCTTTCAGATTTTTGATTGATTCCTTTAGTGACCTAGAAAATTTAAACTGCCCATGGCCAATCTGAGTTTTGTACATAAACTAGTTATGAATATTCAAGAGTAGACCTTTGCTTTTATAAATGACCTAATATCTTGACATATTAAATGTCCACAACTTGGCTATGTCATGGACAACCAATGTAGGACTGATATTTTCTAGATTAGTACAGAGAATAACTCTCATGAGGTGGTCACTTGCTTTTGAATTCACTCTCTGAAATTATAATTATTTTAAAATATAGTCATTGATTCAAGCCCAGAGAAAATATATAGTATCAACTTAAATAATATCCCCATGTTTTGAGATTCATTACTGATGGAAGTCAACTGTGCTAACCACTTATAACACCAATGCTAATTTGGAACCTAGCTTACAGTGACTACAACAATGCCATCGGAAAAAAGGAACGGAAAACTAAATTCTGTGAAATTATAATGAAGTTTTATTCCAAAGAAGAGAAAAAAGGTGATTTTATTATTTCTTTGAAAATGCAGGGCACATATGCAAGAACACAGCATAGAGTGTCACATATGGTTGACATGTTGGACACCTTTGCTAACCAATTTCTTTTTTTCCATTTAAAAAAAATATTTTGTTATAGGTTATGGTTCTTTGGGAGGAGGAAGGTGATTATTGGGAAGTGAGGAGATATAAAAACAAAGTAGAATAATAGAATTTTTTGAAAATAAGGTGAGTACCCAGCTCTCAGAAATATACATATGCCATGTGTGTCTTACACTCTCTCCAAGCCTACTTTTAACAAGACTTAGCCATCCAGGTGTTCAATTCTCTTCCATTATTCCATTTCAAAATGTAGTCCAAGTTCGTGGGTGACCTTAGACTAGGTTTAACTTTCTTGGGATTTTTGAGTGTTGCAATGAAAAACCTGGGTGCCTCAGTTAGCTATATTTCCCTCTCTTTAGATACTGGTCAAATATAAATGGATTATCCTGAAAATACTTAATAAGATCTCAAAGAAAAGGACATCTGATTTTGTAGAGGAGTCTGTATCTAAGTAATCCCATCACTGGAATTAAGGGTTGCTTGTCTCAGTAGGACAAAGGAAGGCTTGTTTTGCTTTGCATATAACATTATCCAGGTTCATAATTGACTTTAGAATTGTGATGGCTTGGACACTTGGGGTGAGTTTGAGAATAACTTAAAACTTGACAGTTTTTGTTTTAGAAAATGTATCATCAGCTTCTTTACACATCATAAGCCAACTGCCAGCAAGGTTAATGTTCTCTCAGCAAATATTAATAATATTAATAATAATAATAATAAAAATAGCTGGTATTAACATAGCACTTTAAGTTTTACAAAATGTATATTTTATATATGATCTCATATCTTCATAACTCTGTGATATGTATGCTATTATTATATCCATTTAATAGATTGTGAAATTAAATTAGAAAGTGCTTTAGAGTCTTCACAAGGTAGTAACTAAATGTCTGGGAAAAGTTTTTGAACTCAGGTCTCCCTGACTTCAGTTCTTGAGATGAATCTAATAAGCGAAGGCTACATGAATTTGGAGAAACAGAGCTCTGGTTCACTAAGTTTTGGTGATAAATATATAATTTTTCAAATTGATTATTCTTGTTAAAAATAAAATAAATATGCCACATTAGATATTATTTAGAGCATATATTCACAAAACAAAACTCATTGTCATTTGTTCCATTTTTCCTTTCTACATACATGACTGCTGAACTTTTTGAAAAAAGTTCAATGAAAAGCATGCCTTTTTGTTATAGTCAATATTTCTTCCTATGCTATTATAGTTTCTTTGTTCATTTTTATTTTTTAGAAGTACTTATTTGCCTTATAGATTCCTTACATGTTGTGGAGGCAATATGGTAGAGTGGATAAGATAGTGAGGAGGCCTCAGAGCTAGGAAGATGGTTTCAGATTGTTCTTCTCATAAACATTGTGTGATGCAGGGCAAGTCACAACACTTCTCTATGTGTCCAGTCATTTTCAGTCATGTCCAACTTTTTGTGACTCCCATCTGGAATTTTCCTAGCAAATGTACCGGAGTGGTTTCACATTTTCTTCTCTAGCTTATCTTACAGATGAGGAAACTGAGGTAAATAGGGTCTTGCCTCAAGTCACAAAGCTAGTAAAGTAGTTTGAGGACAGATTTGAACTTCAGAAGAATTTTTCTGACTCCAGGTCCTGGATTCCAACCACTGTGTCACCCAGCTTCCCCTTAATACTTCTCTAGGCAAACCTCTAAGCCTGTGAGTTGGAGACAAGGTCCTGAAGTTATTTTCCTCCCTTAGGGATATTCTGTCCCAGTGAAATTACAGGTCCAGTACATATCCCTATTCTTCCAGACATTCACAAAATGCCATAAGCCAAATGACAAGGAGAGATTTGAGCACATCTGTAAATCATTTTTACATCACACATGTAAAATATTAAAGTGAGAGAAGTGACCAGGACTCCCTCCTCTTTGTTGGGAAGATCCACTCTTTCCTTTATTACATGGAATCCAGAAAATTCTTGACTGAAAAGCCAAAGACAATGTTAAAAAACTCAGGCAGATGGATATAGAAAGATTTTAATGGAACTTTTCCCATCAATTTGACCATGGGAAGATAAAATTATGGTGTCAAACCCCAAATTTTGTCAAAATTTAAAAAAATTAATGGATATTATTTTCTTACAATTTCTTGATGTCCTTATCATCAAAAAGCCAAAATCTGTAGAGCAAACTTTAGCTTCTCATATCCCTAGAAAACTGTTTTTGTTATTATTATCTTTAACAGAACACATTTGCACATTTTGTTGTACTGTGAAGAAGTTTCAAGGAGTTAATCAGATAAAAGTCAATAATTTCAAGACAAAGTCTTAAGACTAATGTCAAAGGATCTAAATGATAAATAAATTGAGAATAAGAAAACCTTAGATTCTATAGTGTTTTATGATCTCCTGCTGATTGGAAGAGTTTCTATTTTTTGTTTGTTGATTTCCTAGGGAAAAAACACAATAAAAGGGTAAAAGCTATGAAACAGTCTGAATTGACCCATTTTCTCTGGCTTCATGTATAGTTATTGAAAGTCTGATTGCTTCAGTAAGGCTACAATCATGGAATCTGCCAGCATGTTTTCAATCTAAAGAAAGAATGCTAGTGGTGGGTCACCTTCATCAGTCAATCATTGGAGGTCCTGGAAGATTCTATTTAGTTTGAATTTGCTTACAAGGAGAGAGAATTTACTCTCCAGAGACACAAAACAAGCTGTGAAAGTAGAACAAGTATGTGAAGTACATTCTCTTTGCATTCCACTTTCCTGAAGCCCCCTATGCTGGAGGCGGAAAAATAAGCACAGGTAATTCAAGGTTCAATTCCAAATGATCATCACCAGGTTTGAGAAGTAGAAAAAGACTATGCATTTAAATGTTGACTGAAGCTAGATCACTAGAAGTAGTCAAATCAGGCTCACAGAGAAATGGAATTGTTTTATAATTAGAGGACAATGAACTTCTAACTTCTAACCATGATATAAGCAGTCTTTTTTTTTTAACTGAATAAGTTAGAATCTCCCACCTGATAAAAAAGGAAAAGTCTCACTTTTTAACAAAGAAAATCTTAATGTCCTTTCACAGATAGACGTCATGAAATATTTTAAAGTTAAAAAATGAATTGCCACTTTTAATTTGATTATTTACGTGCAGTTACCATTATTAATTCTTGTAGTTGATATATTAGTGCCCCTCTGTGGTACTAACAACTTTGGTCAAAGCAAAAATAATAATTATACAATTTTCATAGTAACACCTTCTGTAGGGACAAAGTAAATATTGGAAGATTGTTGGACAAATTAAGGTATGTGATAATAAATGAACACTGAACTACATGAAATAGCAAATAAGAAGAATTCTGAGAAATATGGGAGGACTGATACATATAAAAAGAAATGAGACCAGAGGAAAGATACCTCCAATGACGAAAATAATATAAACAAAGCTAAAACAAAAGATAACCAAACTCTAAGTAGTACCTTGGATAGTAGTACCTTGCTCATTTGGGCAAAAGGAAATGACATCCAGCAGAAAGAATTTTAGACTTGGAGTCAAGACACCAACATATTCCTGACTGATAGTTTGTGGAAAAATCATTTCAATTCATTGAGCCTCAATTTCTTTGTCTGTATATAAAAGTCCTTCTGTATTTCCTCCCCCAACCCTGAATTCACATCATTATGTTGGGTCCAGAGAGGGTGACTAGCCCAGCCTAAACCACTCAAGAGAGGCAATGAAGGCAAAGAGCAGGAACCTACACTTCTATATGGCAAAAGAGTGCCTGAGACAGGAAGGCAGCAGAGTAGGGGACTGGTGAACTATAGGAACCTGTGCACTTCTATATGGCAGCAGAGTACCTAAGGCAGGGGACCTGCTCAGTCAAAGCTACTTGGCAGAGGCAGGGAAACAGCAAAACAGGGATCAGCCCAGACAACAAAACAACAGGGCAACTGGCAGCACAGGGTACTGAATTTAGTTGGACAAAAGAGTACAAGCCTCCCCAGAGCAAGCCAGCAAAGCAACCCCCTTGACAGTCATGTGGTGAGAAACAAAGGCAGTTGGACCTATCCCTAGTACCAGAGAAGAACTCTTTGCAATCTTGGAGCAATACTCCCTCTACCACAGGAACAGAGAAATGTCTCAACAGATAGATAAAATAAGAGGAAAAAATATGTAACTAGAACAATGAGTAAAACACACACTCACAAAAAGTCTGATCTTAGAAAGTTATTTTGATGAAAGGGAAGACCAAAATATGAACCCAGAAGAGGACAACAAAGCAAAGAGTGCCAAAAAGCGAACATGTGAAACCTCCAAAGGAAATTTGAAAGTATATCACATCCCACTAGACTCACTAAATCTCTAGTTCTGAATCTAGGTTGCCAGATGAATTTGCCGGTACGTTGCAGCTATTAGTTGAATTAAGCTAATGGGACACCAAAGGATGGGGCAACTTTTACCAAGAGATTAATGGCCCTCCTTTATTCTCTTCTGACTGGTATTAGATCTTTGAAACATGTCACATTACTTAAAACAAATGGATATGTTTTATTTAAGAGATGAAAGGAGAGGAAAACACTTTTGCAAAAAAAGGTAGAAAAACTGTGTTTCCTGGGTCTATTGCATATTTTTGATATGTAACCTAAATTGGCCTTCACTATTCTCAATGGTCCTATGTTTTTATGTTATATATTGTATTAACTCAGCACAAGGCAACCCTTTTCTATCTCTCTAATCAATTCTCCCTCAGCACCAGATTGCCCACTCTGTAATTCCAATAGCTCCCTGTCTATTATCCTTCTCAATACTGCTAACAAACATACCGATTATCTTTTTTACCCTCCAAGATAAAAACAAAAAAAAAATTGTAAATAGATTCTGCTACCACTCTATGTATTTTCTACTTTTTGTGACTTAGGTCCTGGAGATGGTCTTGAAATAAGCACCTCTCCTTTTTGTTCTCTTCTCACTCTCTAATTAACTCTAATCTGCCTTCAGAACTCATTCTTCAACAGAAGATCATCTCTCCAAGTTATTCATAGTATCTTTTTTTTTCAAATAAACCCTTAATTTCTGTGTATTGGATCATAGGTGGAAGAGTGGTAAGGGTGCGCAATGGGGGTCAAGTGACTTGCCCAGGGTCACACAGCTGTGAAGTGTTTGAGGCCAGATTTGAACCTAGGACCTCCTGTCTCTAGGCCTGACTCTCAATCCACTAAGCTACCCAGCTGCCCCCTATTCATAGTATCTTAATTGTCAGTTGTAAAGACTTTTTCTTAGTCTTCCTTTTTTTTAGCCTTTTTGAAGCCTTTGGAAATGTCAATTACCTCTTATCATCAATACTCTCTTCTCACTAGTTTTCTGTGACATTATCTTTCCTCATTCTCTTCCTACCTGTCTAACCCATTCTTTCTCAGTCTTCCTTGTTAAATTGTCATTCAGATCATACCCACTAACCACAGGGACCCCACAGAACTCTATCCTTTTCTTTTCTCCCTTACTAGCTAATATTATTAGCTTCCATGAATTAAATTTTCATCTCTATGGTGAAGATTACTAAATCTATTTATCCAGCCTTAATCTTTCTGCAGACCTTCAAAGTCATATTTCCAATTGCCTTTTGGGTACCTTGAACTGAATGTTTCATAAATATCTTAAATTCAAAATGTTCTAAAACTGTACTCAAAATATTTCTCCTCAAAACTTTTATTCCTTCCAAACTTTCTTACTACTATTGAGTTAATTTACCTCCACCATCCTTATAGATTTTTAGGCTTTCCTCAGCTCACCCTTTCTCTCCTCTCCTTTCTCTTATTTATTATAAATAGGGAGTACATGTTATCATTATACATTCACAAGAAACAATGGCAGGTACTCTGTGTAAAATTGCACCATATATCTTTGGGCTTATGGTAAATAGTCTTTGATGGCAAGCAGAATAATATTGTTTCAAGTTGGTTAGGATGCGTTTTGAGATGTATACAAAGAATTTTAAGAGAAGTATGTTCTATCCAGCCTAGGGACATTATTCCTAATCTGATGAATACAAGGAGGAGGACACAATACAATGAAACTTCCAAAGAGTTGCCTTAGAAACAGAGGAGCATTTCCTTTCCTTTGGCCCCCTCTTTAAAAAGTTTGCCCATTACCAGGCTAGAGTTAGGGTTTTCAATTAAAGTAACAAAATACTAGATGGAGAAAATTGACAAAATTAATCCAAATTCAAGGTTCTTTTCATTTTAGCATTCATGTGTGCTTCATAATCCTTTTTATTTATTTAATTTTTTCACCATATAAAATAGTAAGGTGGCAAACCATCTTGTTTACATATTGAGTATTTGGCCAAGAAATTCGCTTTCACAGAGTACTTTATTGAGAAGAAGGAAAATAATATCTCACCCTCATAACAGGAATATTCCTTATGTACTCATTAAAGTACAGGGTCATAGACTATTAAAGCTGGTAAAGGACCATAGGGATTTTCTGATATAGGCCTGCTTTTTTACATATGAGTAAACTGAGGCCTAATCCTTTAAATTTCATTATCTCAGGACTGAATTCCTTGGTTTTGAAATTTTGTGTTTCCCCTGTCAATCACTAGCTCATTGAACACATTAACTTGCATTTGGCTATTCCTGAATCATTGCCTAGGGGACATTGTGTCCTGATATCCCCCTGGCATTATTGACTCAAACAAGGAAATGAATGTTACAATTCTTTGCCAATAAACTTGAAAATAAACTGAAAATGAGGACTTAGTCTTAGACTGTATGCCTCAGTGCCAAGTTTTAGAACCAAAAGACAATTTTGCAGCCAAGTTCTAAACCTCCAAAAATAGGGTCAAAAAAGGGGCAAGAAATTCAAACCCTAACTCAGCCTCAATCGTTCCAATGACAGTTATAACAAATAAACCTGAAATTAAAAGCTAAGCATTGCATAACTACTTAGAGAACATAATTGTGTAAGACTAGACACTTAAAAGGTGGTCCTACCACTGTTTTCTAAATAATTGAATCAGGTTAGTTGATAAGAGAAGGATTTCACAATTAAAGCAAAAATCTCTGAGCTGATAGGAAACAAGCATGTAAGAACTTGTTTCTGCTCATTATTTCACTATCACAAGATGTTCAATAATATATTCAGAATTTTAGAATGTTGATGCAACAGCATTTCCTTCCTTCCCTCATGAATCAGCAGTTGGGAAAATAAATATTTATAAAACCAGGGCAAGAACGAGAGTTTATGTGTTTTTAACCAATAAGGAGGTAGAATGACCATTGCTGATTGCAATACTTTAAAGAATGTGACACATTGGGTCATTTTGTTTTTGTTTGTTTTTTTGTTTTCCCAATGGGGTAAATTAAACTCCTTTCACACCAATCTTATTGCCTACAATTCTTGTCCAGGACCTCCAATAAATTCTCCATAGATGTTCTATCTAATTTATCTAATAGGCTAGAGACCTTGGTTTTTTTGTTTGTTTGTTTGTTTGTTTTAGGACTTTGTAACATGTTTGATCCCTATCTGTCACTTGGTATTTTATCTTTCACCACCAATTTATGACCATCCAACATCTTCTTATAAATATCCTGGATTATATTTTCAGGCACATTGTGTGTTTGAGTGTGTGTGTTTATGACTGCTCCATCATTCCTGACTGAAGATTTGTTATAGTCTACTTCTTCCCTACATGTATGTTACCATTCACTTTGGGATCATTTGAATTTCTTTTATTTTCTTTGTAGATCAAATAAACTCTGGAACTGATGTGAGTGGAGTTGAGGAGGACTGGTAGCACCTCATAGATGTTAACTGTGTCTCGCAACCATCCTTTTTTCCTGATGATAGTAATTAGAATAAATATGTTTATAGACACAACTTGGAGAAAATACTGACTGGGTTCCTCTTCATTTTATCCACAAGGAAAGTGTGACAAGAGAGGGAAAGTGATGTATTGAAGATGGCACGGTTTCTAAGTCTGAGAAGGGATGCCCAACATTTTTCACACTATATCATAATAGAGTGTAACCAAGTGAGGGATCATGACTTCTAGGAAGTCTGGGGCGAGTTTGTTAGGGGAGGGATCAATCAATCCCCAAACACATTTTTAAGTGCCTACTATTTTGCCAAATACTATTTTATTTGTTTGAGTATTCCAGGTGTGGGTCCTCAGCATGCTGAAAGTGATTTTCCCCAGCATATCAGCCATCCATAGGGACAAAGAAAGGGTTGACTAAGATGTTCTATGGAATGTACCCTCTTCTTGCCTATGCCTATAAGTATAAAGACTGCTGGTTCTTAGTACCTATACTCATGAAATCATTCTAATGAATAGAACATTAAAACAGTCAGACTCCTGAAATGGTAAAAAACCAAAACAAAACAAAACAAAAAACCTGAGTCCTTGGCATATCAGTATAAGAAGAGAAATAAAAACCTTAATAGAGCTACAACAGGAGTGTGTGTGAGTGTATATAGGAAGAGAGAAAGGGAGAGGGAGACAGAGACAGAGACTGAGAGGCAGAGAGAGAATATGTGATTTTGCATGATTCAAAGTCACCAAGAATCGTGAGGATAATGCTGGTGTTTAACAGTGGATTTTGTCTCAAGAAACACATTTGATCATTGAAGATGCTTCAGAATTATACAGGCCTATTCATAATCACTCTTCAATCTATTATTTCTTATGCATGAAAAATTATCATTTTACATACTTTTAACATTAAAACAATTTATATATAAAATGTAGGGCTTTGGTTAGAGAGAAGTTCCCTGTTAAACCTGATGGGCTTTCAAAGTAGAAAGACATTATTTGAGACTAACAGCCTATGTTGTTGTTGATGGATCTACCAGCTGAGGAGTGGATCACTGTGAGGATTAATTTATTGCTTAAGTCCTCCTGGGCAGTCCTAAGAAAAGCATGTGCTGTGATTGGACACGTAAACTAGGAGGAAGGCACAGGAAGTGATGCATAAGAAACCCCTTTAAAAGAGGGTTAAGTGAGTTCAGCTGTTCTCTTTTCGTTTGTGTCTTGGACATTTTTGACTTCTTCTTGTTCCTGACTTGGACTTGGGACCGTGAGACCTTGGTGAGACTGTTCTTAAATCTTTCCCTTAGAACTACACATGGTAGGCTAACTACCTTAGCCTCTGCCAGGCTCCCTTGATTGGGAGAAGCTCTTGTGGCTAAACCCCTTGTTAATTGACTTTTAGGCTCTGGCTGGGCCTCTGGAGCTCTGCCGGAGTAAAGCCCAGACTTGAATACAAATCTCTTACTCTACCTTCTTCTCATCTCTCTACTTCTGTTCTCTCCTATATTTTGTAAATAAATTACTAAAATCAATTTAGGAATTGGTATTTATTCAGTTCCTTGGTGACCACACCTTTAAATAATAGTATATCCAACCAAAAAACCCCTTTTCCCTCTTAAAATACCATTGTGTTTCTGCAAAGATTTAGGACCCATTCTTATAAGCAGTGATTCCCAAAGTAGGCTCCAACTCCCCCTGGTGGGTGCTTCAGCGATCCAGGAGGGCAGTGATGGCCACAAGTGCACTTATCTTTCCTATTAATTGCTATTAAAATTAAAAAAAAATTAATTTCCAGGGGCGCTAAGTAATATTTTTTCTGGAAAGGGGGCGGTAGGCCAAAAAAGTTTGGAAACCACTGTTATAGAGGAAGAAGTTTCTAAATAGAACCACTCTGAAGTAATACCAAATTCAAGTATTTGGGGATGCAATCTCCTAAAGAGACACAAGGAAAAATTACTGTGTATCACCAAACCCAAGGACATAGAAATTACACATGGTTCTGGATCTGGAAAAGCAGTGAAAGCATCTCCACAGGAGAGAAAAAGTATCAATTACAAAATAAACTGGGATTTTTTTAGAGGAAAGAAAGTGGGATATGTATTTGTAGAACACCTAGTAAGTATCCAACATTGTACTCAGCACCTTTTTATTTTTTTATTTTTAAAATTATGTTATTTTTCATTTTTTTAAACCTTTACCTTCCATCTTGGAGTCAAAACTGTGTATTTTACCTTACCACTCTTCTGCCTTGGAGCCAATACACAGTATTGACTCCAAGATGGAAGGTAAGAGTTTTATTTAAAAAAAAGAGTGGTAAAGGCTAGGCAATGGGGGTTAAGTGACTTGCCCAGGGTCACACAGCAGGGAAGTGTCTGAGATCAGATTTGAACATAGGACCTCCTGTCTCTAGGTCTGGCTCTCAATTCACTGAGCTACCCAGCTGCCCCCTCAGCACCTTTTTTAAAATAAATATTATCATCTCCTTTGATTCTCACAACAACCCTGGGAGGTAGACTCATTTTACAGTTTAAGAAGTTGAGGCAAACAGAGCTTAAGTGACTTGCTCAGGATCATACATCTCTAAGTGTTTGAACACAGGTCTTCCTGACTCCAGGCCCAGAGTTCAATCCATTATATCAGTGATGGGCAAATTTTTTAAAGAGGGGGCCAAAGGAAAGGAAATGCTCCTCTGTCAGTCTGTTTCTAAGGCAACGCTTTCGAAGTTTCATTGTATTGTATCCTGCTCAGTGTATTCGTCAGATTAGGAATAATGTCTCATGGTGGGATCAAACATTTCAGGGGCTGCATCTGGCCTGCGGTCCATAGTTTGTCCTTCATTGCATTATATTAACAGTTGCTTCTTCCACAGTTACTAGCTCTCTGTTACTATGAGTCATTCAGTTACTAATAGAATGAGAACTTGGAGATGTTTCATTCTTTACATTCATATTTCTAGGACCTGGCACAGGGTTGACATCCAGTAGGAAGAAGCCTTTCTACCAATTCCAAGTTTATTTTTCTTCCAAAAAGAGTTTAAGTAATGCCCTAAGCCTGGTTATTTATATCCATCATAGAGAAAAATAAAGTGAGACTTATTGGAATATTGGTGGAGTATTGCCTCTCTGGCATATCCAAATTTGTTTCTCTTCCAAGGAAGACAAAATCCGATTGGGCTATGCATCTAAAGGACTACATGAGGTCATGAGAGAAGATCATCTTGGCAGAGAGGAAGAAAATTTGTGTTAATTGTTTAGATTGTTGTAAACGTTTTATGTGATCTCTTCATTTCTGGGAGATAAAATAAAGGTTGTCCTCTGGTTGGCATGCTCAACAACCTTGAGCGTTTGGAGAGACCTGGAGTTTGTTTTTCTCAAAAGAGTCATATTTTTTGTTTTCTTCTGAGATTTCTTTTTTTTTAAAACCCATCTTCTATCTTAGCATCAATTCTAAGACAGAAGAGCAGCAAGAGCTAGGCATTTAGGGTTAAATTAATTGCCTAGACTCCCATGGCTAGGAAATCTCTGAACCCATATTCGAACCTAGCTTCTCCCAACTCCAGGCTGGCACTGTATATACTATACTACTTACCCGCCCTATTTTGAGATTTCTAATAGTGCAGGCTAGTTGGCAGTCAGACTTCTAGTCAACTAAAAAGGATATAATCAGGATGATGGGTTTAGGGAGAGTAGGAGGAAGGCTATCCCTAAGGCAAATTACAAAATTTTTAACATCAAATTAAATCAAAGCTATGTGGCCCTAGGTAAGTCATGTCATTCTGTCTCGGTTTTTTCCACTATAAATTGGGAATAATATCATGTATCTCATGGGGTTGTTGGACACACTGCATTAAATAATACTTATAAAGTTCTTATTCTAATGCCTGACATATTGTAGGTGCTTCATAAATGCAGCTTTTCTTTGCTTTTGTTTTCTTTCCTTTTCCTTTCTTTATATTCTGTTAGACAAGTAACACATTTCTTGATAGTATGAGATGTTTGTCGTCTGAAGAGCCTGGTTTAATTAATGGCCTAACATATTATCTGGAGGAATGGTCTTGGAGAGAGACCAGAAGTTTAAGTCTTGATTCTAATATGTACTAGTTGAAAGATCTTGGGCAAGTCATTGAAACTCTTGATTCCCTCAATTTAAAACTATTTTGTTACATAAGATTGATTTAGCTATGTCTGTGGAGGGAGTTTCTCACCTAGGATTATCCATTTCATAAAACTGTAGGTCTAGATCCCATTAAAATTTAACTCAGAAATGATGAGCACTATGTACAATATTAATAAGGTAAATGAAATAAAATAAAATAAAATATCAGACTAATCCTTGTAACTGAAATCTACCACCTCAGGATAAATGAGAAAATTATTATTGTCAAGTGAGAACCATTTAAATTTTTTTTCTTTGAAAAAGCCCACAAATATACAAGCTTACCCAAATCTTGGATGTTTTGGAAACAGGAGTTCCAGGACACTGTAAGGGAACCCACTTTCACAATTTCTAGACCATGTGTCAGACAGTAAAGTTCAGCTGGCTTGGATGCATGGCCTCAGGGATGAATACTTCATCTAGTTACTTCTAACTTCCAATTCCCTTGTGGCTCATCTATCAGTTAACTAGTATAGACTGCTTGTCTCTGGTTTGAGGTTTTGATGGTGGAAGATTCATTAAGCTAAAGTTGAACACTTTTCCTAAGTCTAAAGCATGAATAAATGTGAAGAAACTGTGAGGTTAAAAGCTCTCTTATTTACAGACAGCTAGTACTTCCAATAATATCGACTCACAATTTTTTATAATTCTCTGACTATACACATGAAATCACTTCTCTTGCAATGAAGGGAAAAGTGAATTCCAAACACAATAACTCTTGATATGATTGGCCCTTATACATGCTACTTTCTTATACTTACTCATACTGATGTTGTTGAAAGAACCAATTCATGAAAAAAAATCTGGAGTTATTTTTTTCCCCTGACAAATGGAGAAGTTCATCGAGTAACTAATTTTTTTTTCCTTTTGAAGGGAATGTATTCAACTCTGTCTATCTTCATGGACCACATTTATAACTAAAGCCTGAGAGAATAAAACCTGCTCAAGTAGGAGGCATATAGATTAGAACACAAATTTGGCTCTTAGTGGTACAATAAAGTTCTTCTTGAAGTCAGGAAGTCTTGGGTTTAAATTCTCATCAAGACATAAATGATTATGTTAACTTGAACAAGCTCGTCATCTCTCAGGCTCCCTTTTCCCCTATCTATAAAGAGTAGAGAGTAAGATTCATCAGAATCAATTGAAGTAATTTATCTAACAAACTTTGAAAATGGGAAAGCTCTTCTTATTGGTGAGTATTACTATAGGATAGAAATGTGTTTTTATGTGATGGGCTCGGGTCATTTTTAATAATTCCATTCATCTATATGAACTATTTCTCTGAATTGGGCATAAGCTCTAGATCTTCTAAAATTGACCTTGTCTCAGATTTGAAGTTATTAGCTTGCCTTTACTCAACATTTCCAGGGCACCAAAGGTCAATCCATAAAGCTTTGTTGACAATGAAAGATTACAACGACATTGAATGCAAATTTTTCTTCCTTGGGAAACACTTTTTAGCAGAGCATTATGCCTTGAAATTTTTTGTGTATGGAGAGGAAAGGGAGTCCTCTACTTATGACTTCACAGATAAAAGAAACTCCTATAAATACAAACTTGTAACTATCTTACAATCTTGTTTTAGACAATTGCTTGGTACAAAGAAAGGCAAACCAATTTATCCATGATGTTGTGAGAATGAGCCAAACTTGAATCCAGGACTTCTGGATCATGAGCTGAGGTCTCTAGCCCTTATACCAAGTTGTTCCTCATCTAGGGAATGATTTTAGATACAGAGGTGGGTATATAGCTATGCTAGGAAACTCCTGGATAAATACTTTCTAACAATACAGGTTTGACTTCTTTGTAATTTATAGTTTAATGGAGATGTCTAGAACACTGAGAATTTAAAAGATTTGTCCAAATGCACACATATAATTTGTATTAGAGTAATGACTCATCCCTTGTCTTACTGACTTCAAGGCAAGACAGCTCACAATCTATTGTGTTACACAGCCACTTAGTATTTAAACAAACAATTAAAAAAGTAACACACTTCATAAAGTTGGTTTTTTCCCCCTCTAGTCCCTCCTCGGTTCTTCTCTTTCTTACCTACTTAGAAGAAGAAAATTCTCCTACTAACAATTAACATATTTCTCTTCTGTCCCTTTTCTACGTGAACAGCCTACTACTGCCCAGTGAAAATGAGGTATTATGAAAAGAGAAATAGATTTATAATTGGAGGACCTTAGTTTGAATCCAGACTCATCTGCTTAAAGAACAGCCTTAGGTTAACATATCCTTTCTGGGTTTTAGTTTCCTCAGGCATAAAACAAAAAGGCTAGACTTGGTGGTCTCTTCAAGCACTATATTAATGATCCCATAAATGTCCCCTAAACTTTTTTGCTCTTGGGATCCCACTCTTGGGAATCTCATCTGCTTTCCTGAGTTCATTCAATATTATCTGTAGAGTTTTCATACCACCCTTAACTTCTTTCTTGAACTTCAGCCTTCCAACGATCATTTCCTTGCTAAAACTTCCTGTCTGGCTGGCTTGATTACTGAAAGTGGAAAAAACGAGGACTCTGAAACTCTTTTCTTTGACAACAGGATCCACAGGCTGGCCATAAGACTGCTGAGTTGAATTCTGAGGCTTTATTTACTGCTTGTAAACAGTTGTTTGGGCTGTGTGTCTTTTCCCCATCTATCCAAACTAAAGATCTCTCGGGTTTAGCTTCTGCAGTAGCTTCTCGAGTTTCCATTAGACACAAACTGAGGAGTTCCAAGCCCATGATGATGGGCTGGGAATGGGGCAATAAAGTTTTCTATAATGAATCCCTTACGTACACACTCAGGTATACCATTTTACTCGGAGAGGATTATGACATACAAAAGTGAGAGACAAATCTCTTTTCATAGAGGAGCATGCCCACATAATGATGTGATGAAGTGGGGGACATTAATTTACAATATTCTTCTATACCAATTTTTTAGCATTTACAATTTCAGTATTGACCCAGTAAGTATAAGGACTACCAGCAGATCTTTGACTTCATTTTAAGCTATGTGCCCATGTACCACTTGCTGCTTCTAATTCAACATCAAATTAATCACTCTTCTACCACTAGATTAATTTTCTATCATTTATATCCAACACCCTTTCCAATATTTTATTTCTATCAGCAATGCTAGTTCTCATAATCACCAAGGCATGGAAACCTTGCATTCTTGAATCTTTCTGTCCAGTCATTTTTTCATGAATATCTCTCTCTCTCTCTCTCTCTCTCTCTCTCTCTCTCTCTCTCTGTGTGTGTGTGTGTCTCTCTCTCCCTCTCTCTCCTCTCTCTTTTTTCTCTGTCTTCCTTTCTCTCTTTTGTCTCTCTGTCTTTCTATCTGTCTCTGTCTCTATCTCTCTGTCTCTCACTCTGTTTTTCGATCTCTCTCTTTTGTCTCTCTGTCTTTCTGTGTCTCTGTCACTGTCTCTCGCTCTCTTTTTCTTTCTCTCTCTGTCTCTCACTCTCTTCCTCTCTTTTGTCTCTCTGTCTTTCTGTCTCTGTGTCTGTCTATCTGTCTTTCCCTCCCCCCCTCTGTCTTTATGTCTGTATCTCCTCATGTCTTTAATTGAATGCCATCACTACTACTACCACCCTCATCATGTAGTAGGTAGTATAAAAGTTAAAGTACTTGCTTGAAGTCAAGAAGACCATAGTTCAAATCTGACGTCAGATATCATCATGATTAGTATTTCTACTAGTATTAATAGTATCACTAATAGGTCTAGTACTATTATGTATTCTCCCTACTTCTTGAATCCTTGCTCAACTAAAATTATTCTTGAGTCATCCCAACACACTCATTTGCCTTTTCTCAAAAACCATTCATGACTACTCAATATTAACCTTCTTCACTTGACATCCATAGCCTACATACATTTCAGTACCTACTTCTCTTTCTATACTTATCTCCTAAAATTGTTCTTTATCAATGCCCTTTTTGGCTCCAGCCAAGTTGATTAGTGGCCATTTTCAGTCTTATTCCCACATCTTTAGCCATGATGATGCCTTACCTTCTTATCAATTCAATTGTTGTTGTTGTTTAATAGAGACTAGTTATTTTCTTAGGATAGGGAATCCCCAGTAAGGAAACTCCCTTTACCAGTACATATTAGCAATTATTCTGAAATTTTAGTCAAAAGGAATAGTCTGTAAAGTGGCTTGGCCAGGGTCAAACTACACATATGTGTGAGAGGCAGGAATTAAACCTTGGTCTTCCTCACTCTGAGGTGAGCTTTCCTTAAACTGTGTCTTATGGTCTCCTTAGATTTTACTTTATCTTAAAAGTCTAGTTCATACCCAACTCATCCATAAAATCTCTGTTAAGTACCTTCCTAGGTTATTCTGCCATTTCCTGAACTCTTCTCTGGGCCACTTAACCTATGCAATTTTTTGTTATTTATTCCATAAATTTCCACAAATAGACCATAAGCTTCTTGGATGTATTTTTATATCTATATATTATTATCACCAATGTCAAGCATATCTCCGCCGTGTGTGTATGAACATACATTTATGTGGAAATGTGAGTGTGATTTTGAAATGTTGCCATGAAATAACTTCCATTTGTTGGAGAAAATAATTTTTTAGAATTTTGAAATGAGAAGTGGCACCAATTAAACCATTTATATCATGATCTGTAGACCTTTCTAGCTATATGGATTTTTCTTCCCTGAAAGTAAAGTGCAAGTCTGTGAAAATAAGCCTATCATTAGGACATTGAGAAATGTTTATATGGAAACATTCAGATTTTATCACATTGTTGCTAACACACAATTCTATGCTGTGTGGATATATGCAAAGCAAAATTAACCTATATTGATTGACTTTAAAACAGAATCAAAGTAGTCAAATGATAAGTTCTAAAAAAAAATAACATGGCACAATTCTCATCTAGTCTAATATTGGTCATCCAGATTTCAGATTTCCTTTGTTATATTTTCCAAAACACATTTAAACTCCCTCATTTTGGGGGGTTTTTCTAGAAATCTGAATCTGCCTGTTTTCTCTTCTTTCCCTGAATCCACTGATTACATATTTATTCTTGGAAAATCTTTAATATTCCAATCTGTTTCTGTTTTACTTATACTGGCTCTAGGTTTTGGTCCCAAACCTTAATCCTAACAAACTTCCTCATCCCTATTCCCATGCTCATTGACAGCTTTCAAATCATTCAAGTCAATGATTCCTGATTGATTGTTTTTGTTCCATCTACTTGGAATCATGGATTTTAGAGGATAAAAGAGATCTAAAAAGATTATTTAGTCAAATTTATTCTTTCTGTAAATGAGAAGAGGCCTGATTGTAGATCTTTTTTTGCCAGTAAGAAGTACAAACACGACTAAAATTTGCATCTCAAATCATGAGACCTGGAGAATCCAGTCCAGTAACACAAACATTATCATTTATTGACTTCCTTTCCCTGTAATAGCTAATTTCTCTCCTGCTAAAAGAGGAGACCCATGCCCCCATCATCCCTCCATAAATCTTACTCCTTTGGTCTCAAATGCATTGTTGAGAGATTTTCTGGCAAGCTGTGCATTAGAACTTTCAGCAAAGATCAAGAGATAGTAATGGAGGAGGGAAAATGACTTCTTTGGATGATCTTTAGCAAATTGGGCAACAATTTGTATATTTTTTATTTTATTCTAAAATTCCCAAATCACTAAAACTTCCAAGTTTCAAGTACACATGGAAAATATTAAACAGAACAGAGATGGAGGTAGAAGCAAACTTTATTTCCTTGGCTGTAAATGTTTTGCTCGTGTGTGTGTGTGTGTGTGTGTGTGTGTGTGTGTGTGTGTGTGTGTAATACTCACTGGGGGCTTCCCGTAGCCTCTTTGCTCACTTTAGATTTGATAGTATTTCACATATAAAGTCATCACCTCTCCTTTAAACAGAGCAGCCCTCTCAGTAGAGGGGTGCCTTTGCCCTATACATGAATTCCTATATGCCCCAGTTTCTAAATGGTGGGAACCTGCTGGGTGGTTTTTCAGGAGACATCAGTCCTTTAACAAAATGTGGGTCACTTTTTGCAAAGTTTTGTTTTCTGTTTCCTGTCCCTTTTCAGTCCATGTTCTCTGTTCTAGATATCCCATCCCTGCAGATGCCTTTCTGTCCACGGGGTGTCACTCTATCATTATCAACACACGCATTTCCCCAGGCTCCCTCTGCTTCTTCCCTTCTCTCTTCTTTGTCTTGGTCTTAAGAAGGCAAAAACAATGTAGGGCTTAGACCTCAGTGCTTCAATATGCAATTTTTCAATGAGTGTTGTCACTTGATGAATGCTCCCACCTGCCTTTTCCTTCCCTCTCTGGCCTCCCTCTCACCCCCAAATCCAGTGTACTGCCAAACCTCTAAAGGAAACACTCATTTAAGAAATGAGAACAAAATCAGTCTTCCCAGGATAAAAGAAGATGTTAGTGGGGGTGATTAGGTCACAGAGTTCAGGGCCATCCCTTTACGACTAACATAGTGAGGTCACTCTCTACCCTTCTCTTAGTTCTTTCACTGCCAGATTTCTGATGAGGATCCATGTACTCCCTTCCTGCTTGGCACTACAGAGTTTAAAATAAGTATAAATAATGGTTTTCTAGTTTTTTAATTTCTTTTTTTTTAATTTCACTGTCAAAACCCAGTGGAAGCAATCCACACCGGTCAATAGGCAGAGAAGTAATTTGGGTTGGTTGCTGATGGGCAAGAACTTGGAATTGAAAACAAACAAAAAAGCTAAGTTTCAAATCTCTCTTCCAACATTCAGCCTGTCAATATTCATTGACCGAGCAACTATCAGGTTCCATGGGTTGCCCTGGACACTTGGAACACAAAAGGGGGAGGGGGGAAGGAAATAATTCCTTATTTTAGGGAGCTTCATTCTAGCAAGATAGAAAATGTTCTGCATGACGTTAGTTAGTTAACTTTGCTAAGCAGGTTTTATCATCTATAGAATAGAAGTAGTAATATCTTAATGACTATCTTACAAGATAATTATGAGATGCAACTGAGATAGGGCACATTGAGTGCTTTGGAAATCTTAAGATACTGTGTAAATGCCAATTAAAATAGCAACAAAATAGTCAACTCACTTCCATGTGATCTAATCAGGTGAGTGAATGATAAACATGAAAGATAAAAAACCACATACAAATATACATTGTATATATATACATACATACATACATACATATATATATATAAATATGTGTGTGTCCATACTATGGGAAAGGCTTTCCAAAACTAACATTTTCTCCATTTTTAAACAGAGAATTCTGATTTCTTTAGTATAGGGAATTTCAAGTGTAGAAAACTGCTTCGCTGATGCAAATCTGTAGTTCCTTTGTAATGTATAGCCATAGAAAAAATTTTTGGAACACTGCGATGTTAAATGACTTGTCCAAAATGACAACCATTATGTATCAGAGATAGACCTCCAATTTAGGTTATCATGATTCCAAATGCATTTCCTTTATCTGCAATGCCAGCTGCTCTTCTCAATTTATGCCTTATGCCAGTTCCTGGCATGAGCACTATATAAATTCCAGATATAATAATATAATATATAATATGTAATGTGACAATAATTTAATTATAGATACGTTAATATTATAATAATAAATAATTATAATATTGTAGGCACAGAATCATAGATTTTATGCTGAAAGGGACCTCAGAGGTGATATAATATAATCTATAATCTTTTACAGTTGAAGAATCTGAGACACAAAGCAGTAAAGAGAATTTCCCTAGGTAATATGGGTAGTAAAGAGAGAAGCTAGGATTTAATGTAGTTCCTCTGGTTCTAAATCCAACACTTCTTCCAGCGTTATGAAGTATTCTCAAAAAAAGAAAGAAAGAAAGAAAAAGGGAACCTTTATGGTTATCTTTTCCAATAATCTAACTTGAAAACTCACCTTCCTCATAGCCACTGCGACTTCAAAAATGTGTAGGTCACTATGAAAGCCCTCGTTTCCCCCTGGCATTCTTCCAAGAAAGCAACAATTGACCCACCATGTCATTTTTCCATTGATAAGTTCCTCTTGCATGTCTAGGCAGGGAAGTACTTAAAGACACCAAAGCTTGGTTACTAGCTAGAGTATGACCAATATTCATTGGCACAATTTTTTCTTGTGGTTTGACTGTCTTGGTGCAAGGGAAGAGAAAAGAAAATTATTTCACATTTAGAGTTAAATGACACTTTTTTTCTTCATGAAGTTCTTTTTGGGGTGTAGCACTTAGTCTATTATAGCTTAGTGACTTTTAGTGAAAAAAAAGAATTAATAAAAATTTTGCCATAAGATTATTTAAAGAAAATACATCTTTTGTTTTTTCTTTTCTGGATTTCCTACATCCTTAATCAGACATTACTCACCTGAGTTCAGCAATTTTTCTATTTCCTAGGAGCTCAAAGGCTGAAGATTCTTCTAATACATAGGCAACATCATGGGAGGTTTTTATTCAGTGTTGTTGTTTCTAACCTGGTGAATGTATTGTAGGGCTTTCTAATGACTTCAGAAACAAAAATATAAAAGCTTTATGGATAGAAAATAAAGATTCTGCAGCATTTAGTATCCCTTAGGAGGTATTCCAAGTGATGGAATTCTGATCAGGAGGGTAAAGCCTGAGTGAAATAATAAATTAGAAAAGTATACCCAGTGGCTCTCTTTCCCTTCTCAGTACTTTCCACTTCCCTTTTAATGTACCCTATTACCTATTACTAATTAGTCACTCAGTGATTTCATCAAGTTCAATTCAGTGAACTAGTTAGGTACCTGTTTTGTGAAAAGATTCTGTGCTATTTTCTGGGAATATCAAGAAGAGGACAATATCATCCCTACTATCATGAAGCTTATGTTCTAAAAGGACAATACATCACGCAAACAATGTAATTTAAGAAAAGAGATCATCTGCAAGCCTGGGGATTAGATAAACTTTATGGAGGAGATAACAAGAACTAATATGTAATGGGAGATAAGGATTCTGAAATGAAAAGTGAAGAGAGAAGGAATTAAAGGCATGGAGGATTGTTGATGTTATGTAGTTGTTTTTCAGACATGTCCAACTCTTCATGACCATATTCAGGATTTTCTTGGCAGAGATATTGGAGTGGTTTGCCATTTCCTTCTCTGTCTCATTTAAAGACAAAGAAACTGTGGCAAATGGGGTTAAGTGACTTGCTCAGGAACACACAACAAGTAAGTGGTTGAGGTCAGGTTTGAACTCAAGAAGATGAGTCTGTGATTCCACATCAGTCAGTCTATCCACTACCCCACCTAGATGTCTACAGTGATGGGAGGTGGCAGATATATATTTCCAAAGATAGTAAATATAATACTTAATTTAAGTACATTAAATTAAATATAATACTTAATTAATAATTAATTAAAATAGTTGGTTGGCCAGTATGGCTATCATTTAAAATAGATGATCATAATAATCAATATTTTCAAAATAAATTGAGAATAGTCCATTGTAGCCAGATGGTAGAGACCTTGAATAACAAGGTAAATGGTTTCCATATTATCCTAGAGAACAAACAGATTTATGGAAGACTTTTGAACACATTTACAAAGCTGAAATTGTACATCCTGATAATTATTTGGGTAGGTACCTTGTGAAGACTAATTGAAGAGGAAAAACACAGAAAATAGTGCCTTCATTCCCATATTCACACTAGAGTGACTATCCTTGAAGTTACAATTCAATATTTCTCCCTCTCATGCACCAATCAAAAACAATATATCTCATTGCTTGTTCCCTGAATAGAGCATCTATTTTGAGATAAGATATCAAAGACTTGTAATTGGTTTAACTTACTGTCCCTCTGAGCTTTGTTTCTAGTAGCAGCTTTTAAAAGTAATGTGGCTGTAAAACCCAGTGGAATTGCACATTGGCTATGGGAGGGGGTTGGGAGTAGGGTAGGGAAAGAACATGAAACATGTAACCATGAAAAAAATTTCTTAGTTAATAAATTTAATTTAATTTAAAAAAGTAATGTGGCAAGACTAGCTGAAGAAATATTTGAGATTGATGTTATCACTTTGGAAAAGATGATATAGGTAGACAGCTAGTTGGTCTCCCCCATGTTCATTACAGGAACATAGAAAGTATTTCATTAGTATATTATCTATCTTACCAAGCATACATATGTTCAATCATCTGTCAGAACATCGAGGAATCCTGACAGAGTTGGAGTGGGAAAAAGTCCCTGTGTTAACATAGACTTTAATATATCCACAAAAATGGAACATAGAGGGGAGGGGAGAAAGAAGGGGCGAAAAGGCAAAAAGAAATATTGAGTTAAGAGGAGAAAATGTAATGACTGAAGGAAAATTGATTTTCAGGGAGAATGTGTGCTACCTGCCCCCATTTTTGTCTTAAAGGCTTATTCTTAATTAGTTCTCTCTATCTACAAAGCTTTTCCCATCATCACTTCATACTGACCCTACTACTCCTTGAACTCCGCATCCCTTATTAGATAGGGAATATTTCCTCCACTATTTAATTTAAAGCTCAACATCAACTATAGCAGTATCATGTTTGCAGTTTAAAAAATAAATATATATTGATTAAAACAGAATGGTCAGGAGAAACTAGGTGGCTGAGTGGATTGAGAGACAGTCCGTGAGATGGGATGTCCTGGGTTCCTCACTTGCCTCACCCTAACTCCTCTTCTACCTTAGAAACAATTCACAATATTGGCTGTAAGATGGAAAGTAAGGGTTTAAGAAAATTTCAATGGCTCTATATTACTACAGAGACAGTATTATTGGTTATATTTTTTAGTTATTCACTTATTTTCATTGAATGACAACTCAAACTCAGTATTGCTGTTCTCATTTTTTCAATAGTTCTTCAGTCTACAAAAGAGAAGTAATCTTATTTTTAACCATAAAATCTCAGAACTTGAGAGTGATATTGGGTCATTCAGTCCAGTTCTGCAGCAATACTCAGCAACACCTATCCATACCATGAAGGAATTCCCACTATAATATTTCTGATATGTATTTATCTCACTTCATTTTGTTTCCCTTGAATTATGGAGAGTGCATTATCTCCATTTTATTGCTGAATGGCTGTAGTTATTAAAAAGCTTTACTTTACATCAAGTCAAAATATGACATTTTTTATTTTCCAAATACTATTGCTATATCACAATATTGTGATGCTAAGTTGGAAGTTCAATAAAAGTCAAATGTCACATAGATAAATTATTACCTAGCCACACATCCCTCCTCTTATACTTGAGAATCTAATTTTAAGCCAAAAATGCAGGATACTTAAGCCCATTTCATTTTATCATTATATTTGTTCCACTGTCCTGAACTTATGTTTTTTTATTCTGATGGCAAACAAATATTTTACCTATGCCTCTGTGTTATCTGAAAAATTGATAAGCATGCCCTATATGCCCTTCCACAAGTCATTAATAAAAATGTTAAGCAGAACAAGGCCAAAGGGCAGATTTCTGGGAATGTACAACAGATACTCCCTTCCTAGTTGACATGAAACCATGAATAATTATACTTTGGGTCCAGTCATTTCGTTGGTTACAAATCCACTTAAGATACTATTAGTCTTGTCTGCATCTCTCATTTTTCTCCTCAATAATAAAAAGAAATTTTGTAAAATACATATATTAAATCTTGGTAATTTATTGCAGCATTCTTCTAACCTATAGCCTAATGTATTTGTGTTATTTTAGAATCAACATTTGATAACATACTGGTTTCAGGGAATACTGACATTATTTTTCTGGGTGTTTTGTTTGCAAAACATTTCTGTAGTAATATTTTTCTAGAATGTTGCCAGGATTCAAAATCAAACTCACCAACCAATCGTCTGCAAAATTCACCATCCTCCTTCCCCATCTTTTTTTAATCACATATTCGTACTCCAGTCTTGCAATGACTTTTCTTTTTCAAATATTCCAAATTTCCATAAATGTGCTTCAGCAATCACTTCTGTATATTTTTGGGGGGATGGAAATTCCGCTGGATAGAATTGATCAGTGCCTGGTGACTGGAACTAAACAAAAATAATTATTCTGCCCTTTATATCTTATTACTTAGTTTACCTTTCAAGGTTGTTGTGAGAATCAAATAAGAAATTTGTGAAGGATTTAGCACAGTTCCTGCAATGTGGAAGGTGCTTAATAAATGATTTTGTTCTTCCCTTCTTCCCTTTCCATTCCAGTTCAAAGTGTATTGTCTTTGATGCAGAAAACAGACTAAATTTGTTGAAGTTCTAACATCTCTCTGTGAACTACTATCATCTCCTTCATTGAAGCAGCGATTCTATCTTTGAGATTGCCCTTTCTCTAAACAAACCAAAAAAAGCAAAACATAATATTATTGTTGTTCTAACCGGTCTACATCCAATTCAGTTCATTCTGAACTTAAGCTTAAAACTCATACAATATTTCAGCACAATGGCCTCATTGCATAGTCTCATGATACATTAATAATACTTCAAGGGTTAGAAATCTGCACTGAGTCTTTGGGGTAAAAGGCTTATGGTATTTGTAGTGTCTTTTAAAATTTTCTACTTAATCTTCCATTTTTTCTTGGTCTATTCATTTTAATTTTCTAAGTGTACTCCAGGTAGTCTGTCAATTTTCTGTATGGATCGTAAGCATCCGTTTATTGTTAAAAATCCAAATAAAATCCATTAAACAATTAGCCTTCTCATACATTGAATTTATTAGGAAGATTCCCACCTCATATAGCCAGGACCCCTAGAGGCACTTCAGTTAGATATAATCAACTCTTATTATTATTAATAATAATTATTAATCCATGTTAGCCAGGGATTCAATATTTATCTGTTCATGAATTAAAAGACAATGAAAAAATATCACATTAGCCCAGTTTGAATTTCGCATCCACCAGCATATAGCTCAGAGTCATAAAAAGTAAAGTCAGCTTCTTTGAGTTTGTGTTCCCATTTATTTAACTAGACTCAGGTGAATCTGACAAAAATTAATTCAAAAGAGGAGGGTACCACCTAGGAAGGGCTTTCCTGAACAGCCCAGAGTTGATTTATTTGAACAGTTGTTCAAGTTCAACACTTGAAAAAAGAGTATAAAAGTCACAAAAGACTCAAGATATTTTCAAGAGGAAGCAGAGTAGAGAGAACAAAGTCATGGACTTGGGAGTCAGAAAAATAGGATTTAGGTCTCTGTCCCAATATTTAGTAACTGCATGATCTTGGCAAATCAATCTCTTCAAGCCTCAGGCTCCTTAGCTGTAAAATGGGGATACTAAATGGACTATTTCATTCATTCAACCAACATATATGAAGTCTGAATGCCTATGGAGGACTCTATTAAGCCCTGGAAGAGATACAAACTTGAGACAAGGCATGACCTTTGTTAAAATGGAGCTTATTCATCAGTCTTAAAGTTCTCTGTGAATCTGAGCTCTCATTGTTGTGGTTGTTTCTCAGAGGCCATTAGTGACTTGTTAGGGTGGACTATGGAGAGGAAAAGTTACTGGCAAGACCATCCTCTTCAATTTAAAGCCTGGAAGGATTCAGTAGCCCTGATGTTTCACTCCAAACAAAAATGAAAATTACAGCAGTGTCTCCGCAGAAAGAATGTGAATTGTATTGACCCTCCATGTGAGAAGAGTGATTTGATGCCTGAGTCGAAGGAAGCAATTAAGTACTGTCTTTAACAGATGACAAGTTAATTCAGAGCTAAACATCTGCTGGGAGGGCAAGAAGCTTTCAGGTCACACTTTGCCCCCCAGTTATTGACACGGTCCAAGGGACCTACAGTTCCCAGTTACAGGGAGTGAAGTGCTCTTGGTCACAATGTCCTGTGATTCATCTCTTTGTTTTTTCCCTTCTGCTACTGAGCATGAAATTTCTCAGCTGCTTTTTGTTTAAAAATGAGGATCAGATCATCTAGGACAAAGATATCTGAGAAGAAAATAATTTTACAATCAGGAAAACATATTGCACCTGAGAGCAAGATGTAGGAGACGTGATGCCTTTATTGCAGGTATCATTTCCATGTGATCTCAATAAATAGAGCCATTTTATTTATTGAAATGGAATTATTTCAATAAAGTTGAAGCTCATTGAGGTTATTTATGAATAACTTTATATTGAATAACTTCATAATGAATCATCATCGTCATCATCAACTCACAGAACTTTATTTTCAAGTGCTGAAGTTATTTTAAGATACACCTTCACAGCCAATAAAAATATCTAGGTGGTGCTGTATATTGAATACTAAAACTGGAGTAAGGAAGTTCAAATCCTGCTTCAGACACTTACCACCTGCGAGATCCTGGACAAGTCGCTTAAATTCCAACTGCCTTAGTTTCCTCATATGTAAAATGGGGATAATTATAACATAGACCTTCTGGGTCTCTTGTGAGGATAAAAGAAATGATATTTATAGAGAACTTTTCAAAACTAAAAGAACTATAAATGAACTATAAACTATTATTACTATGTCTGATAAGAGATGGTACACTTATCTGTTCATAAAATACTTTAAGGTAGAATAGTGTCACCATGATTTATTTCTTCGGTATTATTTTCTTCAAGGTGGTGAAATAGAGGTCATTTGGAAACAGGGGATTTCAATAATGCCAATACCCACTTTATAGCTTGGGCAAAGAATAATTTTTTAAAGGAAGCCACTTGTTTATAGCTTCCAAATACATAAATTAAAAAGAAAAATGATGATTCTTCTTGATTTTTTCTTTCATTCCCCTCTTACCTGTTTTTTTTGCCAGGTCAAAAAATAATAAAATCTATAAGAAATAACACCTCTAGAATCAGAGGAAATGGCTCATATCACTATTCTTTTTTTTCTTTTCACTTGTTTATTTAATTCAATCCAAGTCATTTTTAATCCTTAAAATAAGGAGAATTTACATTACAAGATACAAATAAATTTTTACTGACATAAATTAAACTTAAATGGCACTTTAGAGTTTATAATGACATTATAAATGTATATGTAGTGCCTCTCAATTCACAAACAGCTTTAGCTACATTGATTCAGCATATTTAAATTCATCAAATACTCAGGTGGTACCTACTATGTTCCAGGCACTCTGCAAGAGACTGAGATACAAAATAATAAATTTGATATTTCCTTCTGTCTAAAAATTATATTCTAATTTGAAGGCATAGCTTTAGCACATTTAGTTTAATTCTGAATGTACCTAAATAGACTTTACCCTTGGATTATACTTATTGGGAGTAAGTATTATTTCATTCTTTGTACTCATATCCCAGTGTTTGGAAGAGTTCCTAGAATATACTATGTGTATGATAAATACCGATTGGTTGGGGTGGAACCAACATGGCAGTGTAGAAGCAGCAATCTAGGTAAACTCTCCCAGCATTCTCTTCCAAACAACTTGAAAATAAATCAAATTTTGGAGTGGTAGAGCTTCCACCTGAAGACAATTTAGGAGATCAATAAAACAGGTCTATGAAACCAGGTGAGACTTAACCTGGAGTGCCTACAGTGGCAGCATCAGTATTGGGCTTTGGAAGTGGCTGCTACAGAAACATTAGCAGCTTTGAGAGCTCTCAGTCCAGAGAAAGTAAGGGGTGAGATAACTGGTCAGAAAGAGATTATGGGGAACCCTTGCTAACAATGGGTGTAGGGTCTAGCACCATTTGGAAACTCATACACACTTATGAGAGTCAGTTCCAGGACAGAGAGGGGCATTTATGGTGGATCACCAGGGATCAGGGACCCTGGTTACAATTCCAACGCAGAGGAGCACTAGTACTTGTAGCTAGAGGAGAGCAGGGGCCAAGCAATAACCCCAAGGCCAAGTGGAGTCTGCTCCTCGCAGTTGCAGAGGAGCAATGACCCTTCCTGCATAAAGACAAGAGCAGAGATGAGGAGAACAATGGCTACAACTTTCTCTTGATGGCACCATTTTGGATATAGCAAAAACTCCCAGACTTCTAGAAGTGGACAAGAAAACAGCAATTTGAAAAATTCTGAAGCTTGTAAGAGTGCCCTCACAACCCCAACTGGTCAAAACCCCATTTTAAATGAAATTTCAATGACTTAAATTTTAAAATTGTAAAAACTTGTCAGGAAGAGCAAAAGGAGAAGAGAAAATTAATGGAACAAAAAGAAGGAAGTTGGCTTAAGTATAACAGATTGTAAAATGTATTATAAAGAAGCAGCCATCAGAACAATCTGTAACTAAGAAAAAGAATAGTAGATCAATAGAATAGATTAGTCATTCAACACACAGTAGTAAAAGACCATAGTAACCTAGTATTTGACAAATCAAATATCCAAACTTTTGGAAGGAAAACTCACTATTAGACAAAGACTACTGGGAAAGCTGGAAAATATTATGACAGAAACTAAGTATAGACTTCTCACACCATATACCAAGATAAAGTCAAAATGGATATTTAATCTAGGTATAAAGGATGATCCTATAAACAAATTAGGGAGCACAGAATAGTTTTATCTATGATACTTATGAATAAGGAAATAATTTATGACCAAAGAAGACATGTAGAACATTAAGAAAGGTAAAAGAGATCATTGACATTTTTTTGTGATCATTATTATTTCATTACAACCATAGAACAGAATTTGTTCAGGTATTCTCTAATGGATGGACATCGCTTCAGTTTTCAGTTCTTTGACATCCCAAAAAGAGCTGTTCTAAATATTTTGGTAAATAAAGACCCTTTCCTCTATCTTTGATCTCTTTAGGATCCAGACCTAGTAGTGGTATCAGCAATGAAAAGATCCATGTTTATTCCAAGGGACTCATGACGAAAAAGGTTATCTATCCACCAACACAGAAGGAACTGACAGAGTCTGAATGCAGATTGAAGAATTACCATTCTTCAAATTGTTTTCTCCAAGAATTTTTCCTAGTATAAGCAATACTAGATCTTTTTTTTAAATGATGAATATGGGAAATGTTTTATATAATTCATATATGACATATATACATATATATTGCTTGCTGTCTTGGAGAGAGGGAGGGAATGGTAAGGGAGAGAAAGGACATGATCACAAAATGTCAGAAAATTATTATTAAAAATTGTATCCACGTTTAAAAAGGGGGGGGGATGAAGGGTTGATAAAGAAGGATGCACCAGAAAGGAGAGGAAAAACAGAGAAAATGATCTCATGAAAGCAAGAGCTTTTTATTTTAGTGAAGAAAGAGGGAGGTTGGGGGAAACTTGAAGGTAACATTTATCATAATTAGTACAAAGAAATAAGAATATATGCATATTCTCAGTTGAGTATATAAATCTATATATTGAGTATATAAATAAATATACAAGAAATAAGGAGAGATAAGATAAAAATGGTGGATAAAGTGAAATAGTTCTCAGAAGCAAAACAGACATTTGAGGAATTATGGTATTAAAAAAGAGAGAAGTATAAACAGATAAATATCATATAAGCACTAATACATAATAATCTTAAGTGTGAAGATAAATGGAATAAAATTTTGATAAATTAAAGGAAAACAGCAGGATGGATTAGAAATCAGAATTCAGCAATATGTTGTTTAAAAGAAAATGCTTGATAGGGCAGGTAGATGGCTCAGGGGAGAGACAGTCAGGCCTAGAGATAGGAGGTTCTGGGTTCCTAATCTGGCTTCAGATATTTCTTAGCTGTGTGACTAGTGGGACAAGTCACTTAACCCTTATTGCCTAGCCCTTACCTCTCTTCGGCCTTAAAATGATACTTAGTATTGATTCTAAGAAATAAGATAAGTTTTTAAAAAGAAAAGGAAACACTTGAAACAGAACGATACACACAGAGTTTTTAAAAAGGGGCAGGAGCAGTACTTCTTATGCTTCAGCTGAAGTAAAAAATTCAGGTTGACAATCATGATTTCAGACAAATCAAAAGTGAAATTAGACCTAATTTTGAAAAAAATCAGAGAAACAATTTTTTGTTAGAAAAATCATAGTTGTTGAATTAGATAAATTGATACAACCATAAATTATATCAAATATTTCTAATAAAGAGAGGCCTGGTTTCTCAACTATAAAGGAACTGAGTCAAATTTGTAAAGAAAAATAAGTCCTTCCCTAATTGTTCAATAGTCAAATAATGTGAACAGGCAGTTTTCAGAAATGTAAATTTTCTATGATTATATGAAAAAATACTCTATATCACTCACTATTGATTGCAGTAATGGAAAAAAAAAGTAGCTCTGAGCCATCACCTCAACCTTTTCTGAAATGACAAAAGCTGAAAGGTGATAAGGGAAAATAGGTGCACTGATGAACTATTACTGGAATTGTGGACTGATTGAATCATTCTAGAGAAAATTTGGAACTATGCCTAAAGATCTATAAAACTATAATATATCCTTTGACTCATAAATACCATTATTCCAGAGAGATCAAAGAAAAAAAGATTATGATCTACATATAAAATATAAAACAGCTCATTGTTTAATGGTAAGGAATTGGAAATTATGTATATTCCCATGAATTGGGGAATGATTGAGCAATCTGTGGCATATGATTTATAATAAACGACAAGAGGAATGATTTCACAAAACAAACAAACAAACCTGGAAAGACCTATTTGAATTGACACAATGTGAAATGAGCAGAACCAAGAGTTCGTTTCTAGCAATAATGTAATGATGATCAACTCTGAAAGGCTTTGCTACTCTAATTGATACAATGATCTGTGGCATTTTCAGAAGTCTCATGATGAAAAATGCTATCCAATTAAGAAGAGAAAAATCTTGAACACTTGAGTGCAAATTAAAATATACATTAATTTTTCTATTTTTCTGACCTTTTTGTGGCCTAGCTAATATGGAAATGTTTTGTATAATTTCACATTTATAATGAATATCATGTTGATTGTCTTCTCAGTGGATGGGGACATGGTTGTGAGAGAGATTATTTGGAAATCAATTTTTAAAGAATAAAACTATTCAAAATAAAAATAAAATATTTATGGTTGATTTAAACCTTTTCCACAATCCAATGAAGTATGAGGAAACAATAGCACATTTAATTTTAAGTAAACAAATTTCATGCTTGGATTTTAACCTCATTGGGAGTGGGGATTATTTATTTCTTATTACTTGCATCCCAGGTTCTAACAAAGTTCCTGGAACATAGTGGGTATTTAATAAGTACTAATCAATGATCCAAACCTTCATAATTATTCATTGATTTATGAGGAAATGTTAGCACATTTGAGTTTAATGAAATGAACTTCATACTTATAAACTCACTGGGAACCAAAGTTACTTCATTCATAATACTTAAGTCCTCCTGGATAGAGAAGTTCCTTTGCCTATAATAGGCACTTATAGGCATCAGTACTTATTGATGAACAAATTCTTCACAACAGTTCAGTGAAATATAAGTAAACACTGGTACATGTGAATTTAACTAAACAGACTTTTTACTTGATTTATAAACTCATTGGGCTTAGGGATTGTTTCATTCTCAGTATTTATATCTTAGAGATTCACCAAATTTCTGGAATATAATAGGTGCTTTAATAAGTATTGATTAATGATCCAAACATCTTCAATAATCCAGTCACATATGTGGAAACTGAGGCTCAGAGAATTGAAATAAATCTCTCAAGGTAAACCTGGATGATCTACCTCCATAATCACTGTAATTTTTGTATAATTAAAATATTATTTATCTTTAACATATATATGGCTTATCTGAGGCTAACAGCAGAAAAAATATCTGCAAGCATCTTTCTTTATTTTTTAAACCATTGCCTTCTATTGTAAAATCAGTACTAAGCTTTGGTCCAAAGGCAGAAGAACCATAATGGCTAGGCAATTGCAGTCAAGTGACCAGCAAGGGGTTATACCTCTAGGAAGTGTCAGAGACCAAATTTGAATCCAGGACCTCCTATTTCCAAGCCTGGCTCTCAATCCACTGAGCCACCTAGATTCCCCTACAATAAAAGAACCAGAGTTTGCTGCCTTGTTTTTCTGAGTCTAAGCTCAACTCTCTTTCCCCTTCATTATGCTGTACTTCAAACCAGGTTACCACAGCACTATTGCATGACTAAAGCTTAAGGCAAATGGGTGATGTGCTGACTACAGATATTGGCTGTTTTCCTTTTATTATCATCTGAACTATGAGCAATCCCTTTAATTCTTGATGCCTCTCTGGTAAAAAAAAAATCTGTGACTATTTCTAAAGATGTTTTTTATAAAGCTGTTCTTACAGGGTGATTTTTGGTAGATCTTAATGAAAATGTTTTCTTTTTTATTTTTTAGATGAAAACTTTCACCTCCTCATTGTTCACTCATCAGAGCCCTTGATTTACTCAACACCTAACCAGGTGATAACTAACACCAGAACCCCAAATTGAAGAAAGTAAACTTTCCCTTGATATATTGAAGTGTTATGATCTAAAAGAATTCTGAAACTTGTTGGAGTCATAGATTCTTTTGACATCTTTGTTGAAACTATGGACTCCTCAGAGTAATCCTTTTAAATAATTGAATGAGCAGGTAAGTGGCTCCGTAGATTGAGAGCTAGGTCTGGAGATAGGCAGTCCTGGGTTCCATTCTTGTTTCATACACTTCCTAGCTGTGTGACCCTGAGCAATTAATTTAACTTCCGTTGCCTTATCTTTACCATCCTTTTACCTTGGAACCAATATATGGTATTGTTTCTAGGAAAGAAGGTAAGGGCTTTTTCCTAAATAAATAAATAATTGAAGAGAATTTTAAATTTCATTTTGGAAGTAGAGAAAATAGAGAAAACAGTTTTGAGTCTTGAAGCTAAATTTTTTCCCACTTAAAAATGACTTCATTCTTTCTATTAAGAAGTGTTTCTTTGAACATCAGACTAAGAGTTATCAAAGACAGTGGAAAGAGTATAGAACTTGAACTAAAAGATATAGAGTTGAGTCCTAGCTTTGACATGGATGAGTTGTATGATCAGAAGAAAACTCAGAATTGTAGGTTTCTTATCTGTCAGATGGGGATAACATTGTAATAGGTACCTCACCATGATATTGTAAAGAAATAATTTAGGGAACCATCAAGCAGAATAGAAATGTGAATTATCTATAACCACAGGATCCAAAACATATAGGGAGAGAAAAATAAAAGCAAAGGTCACAGGGGAAAGTTTTCAGAGGCTTTTATAAAATGTCTGAAATGCAGTGACTTAGTAATATGCTGAGCTTGTAAGGAAAAAATGAGAATAATGCTTTATTCCCCAAACCAATCAATTTATAGCAAAATTCTATAATTGTATTCCTTTTAAAAATACTATTTGACAATGACCAACTCTTAAATGAAGAGGAGGATATCCTATTACTGAGAAGTAGATCATTTGGAATACTGAGTTACACTATTTTACCTCTCTGATGGTGAGATGGAAAGGATGTGACCTAGTGAGATAGAAAGGATGTGATACAAGCAAAAATAATGGGATTCTTTGCAGAGAAATATGCTGAATCTGTGAAAATACTGACATTTCAAAGAAAATATGTTGTAACTTTTAGGGAGAGAACTAAAAGTACTTTAGCTTAATATTCTACTGATTAGTCAATGCTAGCAAATTGAACTATAGCTTATCTCTCATAACAACAAAAACAACAACAAAAAACCAGAACAACAATAATAATGATACTAAGCATATTTGTAGAGTGCTACAAAACTTTTTTTTTATCCTCATCATGTGTCTTAGAATTAATGCTAAGTATAGGTTCCAAGGCAGCAGAGTGGTAAGGACTAGGCCATTGTGGTTAAATACTTGTAAATACATGTGAATCAGCTTAAATCCTACACTTCCTACCTTCAAGGTCAGCTCATTATCTACTCATCCACACTGCTTTACAAATGTAGTACAATGTACTATATGGATACATATACATCCATACAAATAAACAATATGGAATTGTTTATTCTATATATTCATGTATCAAGCAGCTAAGTGGAAGAGTGGATGGAAGAATGGGAGTCGGGAAGACTCATTTTACTGAATTCATATCTTGACCCAGACACATGATGACCTATGACAAGTCACTTAACCCTGTTTGCTTCAGTTTCTTATCTTTAAAGTGACCCAAAGAAGGAAATGTCACACCACTCTACTATCTTTGCTAAGAAAAAACCCTAATAAGGTCAGGGAGAGAGAGAGAGAGAGAGAGAGAGATAGAAGAGGCACATCTATAAATACATATATACGCATATATAAACATGCTGGCTACCTTTATGTAATTAAAATTTCTTGAGAGCAAAGGTCACAATATTTTTTATCTTTGTATTGCCTTTTTCACAGAGTCTAGAATAATAAATGTTTTTGATTCCTTATCTAACATCATGACAGCACCTTGCACAGTTCCCAGTAAATAGATATTTTAAAAAATGCTTTTTTGATTGACTTGTTTGAATTTTATGATAATCCTGTGAAATAGACAAGGTAGATAGTAATGTGTTCATTTTACAGATTAGGAAACTGAGCCTCTTTAGGTTAAATAACTTGTTGAAAGATACACATAGATCTCATAAGTGATGGAAATAAGTCTCAGTTCCAGGTCTTTTTCTAATGCAAGTCCAAAGTAAATACTTTAGGTGGATTAAGGAGTAATCTTTAATGAGAAATTTTCAGTCAACTTTATTTATGGGGTTTTTATATATAATAGAAATGGTCTATGGACAAAATGCCTTAGATGTTTCTAATATGTAAAGTTGTTTTGCTCCTGTAGCTATAGTCAGACTATATTCCTTTAGCCCCACAAATAAACACAAAAAATAAAACAAAACATACAAACAGAAAAGGACTCTATCAGGAAACTATTACTGAATTTCCTTTAAATCAGAGTATGTGAAATAATTTGGTTGGCTACCATCTTGTCATTGTGTATCCACATTAGTCTTATGTGAATCTCACACCTGAGTATGAAAACTGTTGTTAAAATTATGAATTCAATAGAGACATTGATACAGAATTGGGGGAACCAAAAAGAACTCACAGAGCTTTTATTATTTATCTTTTCAGTATCTTGATTTTTTTAAAAATGAAGGAAACATGAACTTTCCAAAAAAGGGGGAAGATGGAAATTCTTTGAATCAATTATCCTCATGAGAAATCATTTGCAGTAAAAAAAAATCTCATGAAAATCCTATTTTGTAGGAAATAAAAATTTACTCCAAACTGTATCAAATATGTGTCCAAATGGAAAGCCAAAACCTCCATAAGTTGTGTTGGACCAAAGTATTTTCTGCTATGGTTTTTTCATTGTTGATGTAGGGTCTAAATTAAGGCCTCAGAAGAAGAGGGAAAGTGCATCTTTCAATCTAGCGGTCCTGGCAACAGAAGAAAGTGCTATATTGTTCTTCCCACAAACCATCCCCATTAGAGCTCAAGATGTTCTTTTCCTTCTAATCCTCATTTGTACCCCTTAGCCATTTGTTTAGAATTAAATTAACTGCAATTTGGAAAATGTGGATGAAAGGTAGTGCATTGAGGAGATATCACATGTTTCCTGAATGGTGCCCGTTCTGCCTCGTTCACAGCCATTCATGGGGCTTGAAAGGGTGTAGTGTGTGAATTGTTGGACTGTCACTCTGCAGTGAAGTCTAGGAGCCAGTATTGCCATGGAAACAGCAGGAAAAAGACAATTAACAAAATGGTGGGGTTTTTTCCTATTTCTTTTTTTTTATCCTTTAGTTTTGGGGAGTTTTCTTTTTCCCTTAAAAAAAGATTCAATATTCATAGACATAGAAGGGGGAATATGGTCTAGAACTCAACCCTTTAAATGATCTCTTACACTGTAAGAGTAGAAGGAAATCTCAAAATTATCCTTTTTTAAAAAATAAAATGTTTCCGAATAGTTGTCTCATCTCACCCCTTTCTTCTTTTCCATCATAGAAAAGACTTCTCTGAAAATATCCTTAGGTGAAGGACTGTTAATGAGCAGAGCCTGTGATTTTAACCCTCACACATTCATTGGACTTTTAATTAGTCCCTCTCAGCATCATTCTTGTGACAGAAACACAATGTAGGCCCAAGAGCATAAACCAAAAGGGGGCTCCCTTTAGATATGTCAACCTTAGCTTTAGTGAGAACCTCAGGAAAGGCTACTTAGGCATGGTCATTATGGGTAGATTTGTGTGACTGAAGGGTTAACTGAGCATAATTGAGTAAATGTTTGATGTCACCATTAATAATAAAAAGCAATGCAAATCCAAACTTTGCCATGCTTTTATTTCCTTTAAAAAGGCTATTTATAAATAAAGGAAACGATTGTACATTGTAAGCATCATAATTAAAGCAAAATATGAGTAGGAGACCTATTGAGCCCATGTGTCAAATATTCCATTGAAATGAAACATTGTGCTTTGCAGATAAGCTCTCTATGTATAAAGAGGCACTTGGGAAAATGAGAACGATGATTCTTTTGCGTGTTGTATTTTAAAGCCCATTCTTCTCATTGTGTCCTATGGAGAAATGTATTTCAACACCACACTCTAAGTCCAACTGTGACCTTGAGCTAGTTCTGCAATTGTTTCTACATTGTCTTCTAGCAGAATGAACTTATCTAGGAACTAATTAAATGAGAGTACCTGAAATCATTCTGGTCATTCTGAAATGGTCAGCCAACCTTAAGAAAACAAGCTGGAAGATTTTGACTATGGCTGGATTTCAGTCATTGGGGTCAGCTAATTTGATACTAAACTCTTTGGTCCATTCAAAAGTTCTGTTTTCCTCTTTCATGTCTTTGCTTTACTTTGTCCTCATCTCCAAAGAGGCTGGATTGACATTCACTCAAAGGAAAGGTAAGAAAATAGCTCATCATCCTGCTGCCCTTCCACTTGTGTATCTCTCAATAGTGGGAATCTAAAGATTCTACCAAGAGCTACTGAATAATTTGCAGAGATTGAAATTGGACAAACATAGAGGTTTTCAAAAGAATTTAGGGATTCTTGACTTACATTTCAGAATACTATGCTCTGTGCATCATGAATGGTGAGTGATGGAACCACTCCTGTAGTATTTAGGCCACATTTGAGATAACATCATGTGAAATTTCCCCAAATTTCATTGGTTTTAACTTGGAATGAAAGAAAATTTGGCAGTTTCCAGGAGTATTCCCATCTAGGTTCAAAAATCATGGGCCAGATAAAGAAAGGTTCTCAAATGGGGCAGGTACTACAGAGATCTTTACTGATAACATGGTAAACTGTATATTTTAGAGCATCCCCTCAAAGAAACAGGGAATTCTGACAGGCATGGATTCAAGAGAATGACTCATTTTTTAATTCAGAGAAGACTATAGCTTAGGAATTTAGATATCTAAGATGAATTCTGTGCTTTATTTTCCCTCTAAATTTTTTATTTGAAGCAAGAAAGTGGTCTACTATGAGGAAACTCCTTCTATAAATGCCTAAAACTGATTATTGATGATTAAGAACCTTGTATGGGGTCATATAACCAGTACATTAATGGGGCAGGTACTAGAGAGATCTTTACTGATAACATGGTAAACTGTATATTTTACAGCATCCCTGCAAAAAACAGGGGATTCTGACAGACTTGGACCCAAGAGAATTTCTTTTATTTAAAATTCAGAGAAGACTATACTTTAGGAATTTAGATATCTAAGGCAAATTATGTGCTTTATTTTTCCTCTAAGTTTGTGATTTGAAGTATGAAAGGGGTCTACTATGAGGAAATGCCTTCTACAAATGCTTGTAACTAATTATTGATGATTAAGAACCTTGCATGGGATCATATAAATAAATGTTACTTCATCTGGAATCATCCTAATTCTAAGATTTAATTTATATCCATTATTCCTGCCTTTCTTTTTTTTCCTTTTCCTTTTTATTTCCTTTTTATGTTTTTAACATTTAATAATATTTATTTTTTAGAAAAGTTAACATGGTTACATGATTCATGCTCTTACTTTCCCCTTCACCACCACCCCCAAAATACCCCCCCATATCTGATGCACATTTCCACTGATTTTAACATGTGTCATTAATCAAGACCTATTTCCAAATTGTTCATAGTCAGACTAGTGTGGTAGTTTCAAGTCTACATCCCCAATCATGTCCTCCTCAACCCATGTGTTCAAGCAGTTGCTTTTCTTCTGTGTTTCCACTCCTGCACTTCTTCCTCTGAATGTGGGTAGCGTCTTTTCCATAAATCCCTCTGAATTGTCCTGGGTCATTGCATTGCTGCTAGTACAGAAGTCCATTCACATTCAATTTTACCACAGTGTATTGATCTCTGTGTACAATGTTCTTCTGGCTCTGCTCTTTTCACTCTGCATCAATTCCTGGAGGTCATTCCAGTTCACATCGAATTCCTCCAGTTTATTATTCCTTTGAGCACAAGAGTATTCCATCACTAGCATATACCACAATTTGTTCAGCCATTCCCCAGTTGAAGGACATACCCTTATTTTCCAGTTTTTTGCCACCACAAAAAGCCCGGCTATAAATAATTTCATACAAGTCTGTTTATCTGTGGTCTCTTTGGGGTAAAAAACCAACAATGGTATGGCTGGATCAAAGGGCAGGCATTCTTTTATAGCCCTTTCAGCATAGTTACAAATTGTCTTCCAGAATGGTTGGATCAGTTCACAACTCTACCAGCAATGCATTAATGTCCCAATTTTGCCACATCCCCTCCAACATTCACTACTCTCCCCTTCTTTCATTTCAGCCAATCTACTAGGTGTGAGGTGATATCTCAGAGTTGTTTTGATTTGCATTCCTCTAATTATTAGAGATTTAGAACACTTTCTCATGTGCTTATTGATACTTTTGATTTCTTTACCTGAAAATTGCCTATTCATGTCTCTTGCCCACTTATCAATTGGGGAATGGCTTGATTTTTTATACAATTGAATTAACTCCTTGTATATTTGAGTAATTAGACCTTTGTCAGAGTTTTTTTGTTATAAAGATCTTTCCCAAATTTGTTGTTTCCCTTCTGATTTTGGCTGCATTATTTTTGTTTGTACAAAAGCTTTTTAGTTTTATATAATCAAAATAATTTATTTTACATTTTGTAATTTTCTCTATCTCCTGCTTGGTTTTAAAATTTTAATTTTCCAAGAGATCTGACAAGTAAAGTATTCTGTGTTCACTTAACTTATTTATAGTTTCCCTCTTTATATTCAAGTCATTCACCCATTCTGAATTTGTCTTGGTGTAGAGTGTGAGATGTTGATCTAAACCTAATCTCTCCCATATTGTTTTCTGAATTTCCCAGCACTTTTTGTCAAATAGTGGATTTTTGTCCCAAAAGTTGGGCTCTTTGGGTTTATCATAGACTGTCTTGCTGAAGTCACTTACCCCAAATCTATTCCACTTACCCTCCCTTCTATCTCTTAGCCAGTACCATATTGTTTTGATGGCCGCTGCTTTATAGTATAGTTTAATATCTGGTACTGCTAGGCCCCCTTCCTTCACATTTTTTTTCATTATTTCTCTTGATATTCTTGATCTTTTGTTATTCCATATGAAGTTTGTTATAGTTTTTTCTAATTCAGTAAAGAAGTTTTTTGGTAGTTTGATAGGTATGACACTAAATAGGTAAATTAATTTGGGTAGAATGGTCATATTTATTATGTTAGCTCATCCTACCCATGAGCAATCAATGTTTTTCCAATTGTTTAGATGTAGTTTAATTGTTTGGAAAGTGTTTTGTAGTTATGTTCGTATAATTCCTGTGTTTGTTTTGGTAGATAGATTCCTAAGTATTTTATATTGTCTAGGGTGATTTTAAATGGTGTTTCTCTTTCTACCTCTTGCTGCTGTGATGTGTTGGAAATATATAGAAATCCTTATGATTTATGTGCATTTATTTTGTTTCCTGCAACTTTGCTAAAGTTGTTGATTATTTCTAGCAGCTTCTTAGTTGATTCTCTAGGATTTTTTAAGTAGACAATCATAACATCTGCAATTTTGATACCTTCAATTTCTTTTTCTTCTATAATTGCTACTGGTAGTGTTTCTAGTACAATGTTAAATAACAGGGGTGATAATGGGCATCCTTGTTTCACTCCTGATTTCATTGAGAAGGCTTTTAATTTAACCCCATTGCATATGATGCTTGTTGATGGTTTTTGGTATATACTGTTTATTATTTTTAGGAAAGGTCCTTCTATTCCTATACTTTTCAGTATTTTCAATAGGAATGGGTGCTATATTTTGTCAAAGGCTTTTTCAGCATCTATTGAGATAATCGTGTGATTTTTGTTTGTTAGATTGTTGATATGGTCAATTATGTGGATGGTTTTCCTAATGTTGAACCATCCTTGCATTCCTGGTATAAATCCCACCTGATCATGGTGGATGATCCTCTTGATCTCTTGCTGGAGTCTCTTTGCTCATATTCTATTTAAGATTTTTGCATCTATTTTCATTAGGGAGATTGGTCTATATTTTTCTTTCTCTGTTTTTGATCTATCTGGCTTTTGGAATCCATATTTGTGTCATAAAAAGATTTTGGTATGACTCCTTCTTTGGTTATTGTATCAAATAATTTTTATAGTATTGGAATTAGTTGCTCTTTGAATGTCTGATAGAATTCACTTGTGAATCCATCAGGCCCTGGCAATTTATTCTTAGGGAGTTCTTTGATGGCTTGTTCAATTTCTTTTTCTGATATAGGATTATTTAGGTATTCCATTTCTTCTTCTGTTAATCTAGGCAATTTATATTTTTTCAAATATTCATCAATATCTCCTAGATTGCTATAATTATTGTCATATAATTAGGCAAAATAGTTTTTAATGATTGCCTTAATTTCCCCTTCATTAGAGGTGTGCTTTCTCTTTTCATCTTTGATAATGTTAATTTGGTTTTCTTCTTTCCTTTTTTATTAGATTGACCTGTACTTTGTCTGTTTTATCTCTTTTTCCAAAATACCAGCTTCTAGTCTTTTTTATTAATTCAATAGTTCTTTTGTTTTCGATTTTATTAATTTCTCTCTTGATTTTTAGTATTTCTAATTTAGTTTTCATCTGGGGATTTTAAATTTGCTTTCTTTCTAGTTTTTTAATGTGTATGCCCAATTTATTAATCTCTGCCCTCTCTAATTTGTTAATATATGCACTCAAGGTTATAAATTTCCCCCTGAGTACTGTCTTGGCTGCATCCCACAGAATTTGGTAGGATGCCTCATCATTGTCATTCTCTTCAATGAAATTGTTGATTGTTTCTATGATTTCTTCTTTGACTAGCTGGTTTTGGAGAATCATATTATTTAATTATCCTGGCTTTCTTGAGCATACACACCAGATATTATTTCTTTGAGGACAAATACCCTTAAGTTTCCCTACCTATGAAGAACTGAAGTCATCACAGCAATTTGGAGTGTGTGAAAGAATATGTAAATACCATGATGTTCAGTTGGTACTTAGAGATGGCCTATAGTAAAGAAGGCAGGGAGATTCATGTAATTATAATCAGTGACTAGATTTCACACCAACACCTAAGCATAACAGGCAGGATTGCCCAGGTCCTTTCCATGGACATCTCTTAGACTATGTTACTTATTTGCAAAATCTTCTTTATGAATGTCCTTGGTATTCACATTAAGGTATACTAAAATGTTGAGGTTTGAGAGTGAGTCAAACCAGAGATTTTATTTTATTTTTGCCTGTGCCCTATACGCTTTGAAGGAATAGGGCTCATTATTACATGCCCCTATGGGTTTCTTTTCTTTCTGAAAAACAAAACCAAAACCAAAAGAAAACCAAACAACGCTGTTTATACAAGTTATCCGTAGCCAATATTTTAAAATAACTATAAGAAACATTCATAGAATTAAGCTTATCAATCTTATATGTGTTGTGATTTTCTTGTCTTTAATTAATAAGACATGGCACTCCGTTGAAGTCTTTAGTATCGTGAACTATATAATCCTTCTAAAAATCACTTGAGAAGTCATTGATTTGTAAGATAAGTGGCTATGAATGATTTCATTGTCTGCAAAAAGGCAATGAACTCGAAAGAAAATAAATTATAATAGCTAATATATATTGTACATTAAAATTTTCAACATGCCTTCTTACATGATCTCATCTAGTACACCCTCTAATGTTGCCAAGAGCTTGCTAACAGTGTTATTATTCTCATTTTAAAGATGAGCGATGGTATTTGCTACTGTTCCACATCTAAAAATGAATTGGGAAATAAGCTCCAGTCCAATGCTAAGTCCGATAATTATTTCATTCTGCCATATGTTGCCTACATAAAAATGAGAACTATAGACTAAAAATCAAATTGTGTAACACGTCATTGGTTACAAATGCCACAATTAATTATAGGAAAAATTCAATGAGGGTGGATAGATTGAATGTTTATCAAATTAATGAAAATCAAGGCTCTATTTCTTGTAGTTTTTATGAACAAAATGAGTCATGATTCTTATATGGTTCTTCTGTGACCAATATTTTTTAAGAAGCTTCAGAAATGTGAGAGGCAACATAAGTGGCATTATATGGTATAGAATATCATGGGGTTATAGGGCATAGTTGATAGAGGACTGTCCCTGAAGTCAAGAAGATCTCAGTTTAGATCCTGCCTCCAAAATAAAATTGATATGTGATCCTAGGTAAATTTTTTTGTAGAAACTTTTAAGGTTCTAGTGTCTATCTAAGATTATGAACTTCAAAGAAAGTGAATTCCCTTCACCAACCAATCAAAAAAGTTAAATTACTACTATCTCTATTCATTAATAAAAGAAGGATTCAAGTAATATCTCCCTTACCATCTCAAGCAAACAAGCCCCATGATCACAAATGGAGACATCATGAAATTGTGATGTCTTTTTTTCTATGTCTTTTTATTTCATTTAATATTTCCTAATTACGGGTAAAATAATGTTCATTTCTTCATAAGATTGAGTTTCAAAGTTCTCCCTCCTTCTTGACACTGTCCCATTTTTTAAAAAGCAAATAATTCAATATAAATTATATATATGAAGGCATGCAAAACTTCTCTTTATATTAACCATATTGCAAAAGAAAGCATAAACAATAAAATTCAGGAAAGTAAAAGAAAATCTGTTTCAATCTGCTTTCAGAATTTATCAGTTTTCTCTGGAGGTAGAGAGCATTTTTTCTGCTAGTCTTTTGGAAGTGTGTTGAATCATTGACTTGATGACAATGGTTATCTTTCACAGCTGATCATTATTAAAATATTTCTTTTACAATGAACACTATTCTGGTTCTGCTCACTTCATTTTGCATGACTTCATATAAGCCTTCCCAAGTTTTTCTGAAATCTTCCTACTCCTAATTTTTTAGAACTCAATAGCATTCCATCATAAATCATATGTTGCCACTAGTTCAGTCATTCTTTAATTAATTTTGCCTCCTTTTCTAACAAAAATGACTGAAAATGCTGATAGACAATTTAAAAAAGTGATTTGATGGATAGAGTTCTGAAGTCAGAATCACAGAACTGGATTTATATACTTGCTGGGGTACATCTGAATGAAAATGCTTTTTTTAAGATTTGAAAAGTTTTCCAAAATTTATAATTTTTCTAGTTCTCTTTTTGCTTGTGAAGTTACTATTATACAAATAAATAAAACTTAATATTATAGGATAATGAAATAACATTTATGTTCAGCCTCTGTTTATTAAATAAATAATATCATAGTAAGACTTTCTGGGAGGAAATGAAATGACCAAATAACAACCAAGCAATATCAATCAAGTCAGGGTAAGGCATGTAGGCACTGACAACTTTCTGCCAAATTTTAGGACATATATTCAAGATTGCCAGATCATCTCATAACATCAGCATCTCAGGATTCACAAATGTGGTCAGCATATGCAATATTCTTGCCGAAAAGAGACAAATGAAGAGCAAAAAATAAGCTGAGATTAAAATAATTTCAATATTCTCATTTTTCACATACACTTTACAAAATCCTTGAAAGACAATGGGAAATGTTTAATGAAACAGTATCTTTTTTTAACCCATGCCACATCAATACCCTCTGTCCCTCTGATTAAAGGAGTGATAAACTCCTTCCCAAGCCTCCATTTAAGGAGGTGTACTAGACCTTGTCTTTTTTATCTTGTCATTTTCAACTGGTTGCACTCCATTGATTATACTTCTTTGTCACAACTGTGCTTTGAGTACCCTTCATTCTATTTTCGTTCCATTCTCTGCTTCTTTTTATAAGCTATATTATCTAATTGAATTGTAAACTCCTTGAGGTGAGGGACTATCTCTTTCACTTTTGTATTTCCTCAAAGTTTATTGAATGACTATGTCCTCCTTTACTGTTGTATTCTGTGCATTAGATTTGTATTAAATTTGCCATTTTTTTAAATTGAAGGACATTCTAGTAAAATACTATAGAGTTCTAGTACATAATTAAAAATAAATGCAACTGATTTCTTCTTGACTCTGAAACCCCAGAAAAGGCTGTAATTTCTAAATGGTTTGAAATCACATAATAACTATAATTTCACTAGTTGGTAGGAGTTCCTGAATTCATTTACATTTTACCTATAGAAAATATGTAATTTTTAAATTTCTCATTTGTATGTTTTAGATAAAAATAGAAAAGTAAGTAGAAAATCATCAAGACTATGGAAAGTTCATGTGATTTACTTGGAGGTAAACCATGGGAGATTTTGTTTCCACTTCCCATCACTGTCATCCTCTTGTCAACAGTTCATTCCCATGCACTGTTTTACTTTCAGCATTGGTTAAGGTAATTGCTATTTTCATTGGGATTAGTTTATTTTTTACTTTGTCTACCCATGTTAATGTTAATGTCCCTGGAATCCAGCCCTGCCTCCACATTTTCTTCAGTGTTTAATTCCATTAAGAGTTTAGAGAGGTCATCTGTAACTTCATGATAGAGCACATTGGCCAGACAGCCCGTCAAATCTTGTGTGTAACTTAAGTTTGAAAGCAAAAATTTGTAAAGTGAAAAAGGATCGATGCAATGCAGGGTCCCAATAAATTTTAAAGATTTCTATCTTAGCAACAATACCAAAAAATTAAGAATGGGTAAAGAATCATCAATTTAAGAACATTTTCCAAAGCTGAGCTATTTTATGATATTGTAGCATCATTAGAAGTCTCTTTTAAAATGTATGCCCCATTACAAATTCCTTACACTTTAATAATCTTTATATGCCACCTCATTTTAATGTATACATCATGATATATGTCCCTAAATGCAAACTGTTAATATGTATATACATATGTACATCTTCCTCTTCCAAAAATAGAATTAAAAAAAAACAACAACCTTTCTAACTCTATCAGATAATAAATTACTCTCTTCTATGCATCTAAAGTATCATATTTATTTCTGCCCATGCTGGGAAATCAATATATGCATTGCCTTTGTGTTGGTCTGTAGGGTTTTTTTTAGTGGAATAATAAAAGATGAAAAATGTCTAATACAAATAACATGGTATTCTCTGGACTATACTTTCGAGACCATGAAGGCAACATCTTGCCCTAAGGTTTCTCAGGTAACCTCTGGGGCTTCTGGAATATCTCTTTTGTTCTTCATGGTCTTAACATACTACCCTGTATTTCCCCAATATTGTTATGAAGCATATGAAGTTATGAAGCTTAACATTCCAGTCCCAATTAACCATTTGACATCAGGAAACTTTAAGAGGCATATGAACCTTAATGATATTGTAAAAACAAACCCAAAACTACTTCCCCCAGTGCCTCTGGCATATACTCACCCTATACTGCTTCCACCTCTGAAAAAGTTGGCTTAAAATTAAGCTCAGTTCCTAGTTATCATTAGTACAACCAAGTTAATGGTTAAATACATGACGAATGCCTAATTCACCTTTGATTCAGCCACTGTTGGAATTAGATCTTTCTTGGTTTGGCCATATATTTCTCCTGGCTTCTTGGGATGTTAAGGGTATTCTGACCTCAAAACTCAGAATCTGGAAGGATGAGATGTTAAGACAATCTCTATTTTATTCTAGCCTCAGGACATTGATATCACACTGGCTGCAAACCTAAATTCTGAAACAATGGATTATCAAAGAACCCTTCTGGACCTTTGGAATTACTAAAATAATAAGCTCTATTCCTTCTAGTGGTCAACAGTCAAGGGACTCTGAGATCACTGAGGCAAAGTCAGTAGCTAAAGTTGTAAAGTCATTGTGAATGCTGACCCAGGCACCTGAGGAGCCTCCTCTTATTCGTATGATTAAATAACCAGAAACAGTAACTCCTCCAGGCTGTCTTTCCAAGGTACCTCCATTTGTTGTTCATTCATTTTTCAATTGTCTAAATCTTTGTGACTTCTTTGGGATTTTTTTTTTTGAGCAAAGACACTGGATTGATTCGCAATTTCCTTCTGTCTCATTTTATGGGAAATTTAGGGAAACTGAGTTAAACCACCTGCCCAGGGTCACATATCTAGTAAATATCTGAAGGTTTGAACTCAAGAAAATGAGTTTTCTTCACTCCAGATCTGTCACTCTATCCACTGTGTCACCTAGCTGTAGAGCAAAATAGTGGCTTTCAGTCCAAACTTCTTGATTTTCTCTTCTAACAGAAATTAGTCTTTCTTGGAGAAGGATAAGGGGATAAGAGACTTTGTTGTTATTATTTAGTCAATATTCAGTTGAATACAACTCTTTGTGATTTCCCATTTGGAATCTTACTGGCAAAGATAGTGGGTGGTTTGCCATTTCCTCTTCCAGTTCATTTTTACAGATAAAAGATTGAAAAAGAGGTTGTGACTTGCCCAGGCTCACAAAACTAGTAACTCTCTGAGGTCAAATTTAATCTCAGGAGACTTCCTGACTTCAGGACTGGCACTCTATCCACCGCCACCCAGTTCCCATTACACATCACAAATGTCCCAGAAACAGATACCTAGTATCCCTCATAGGTAAAGAGGCATTCTCTCCCTAGCGTCACGTAGATGGGGATGACCTCTGAGATACTCTGGGTATGGTTTGGATACCCACTACACAGAATTATCTATATTTGTTCTTAGGGATAGTGGAGAGCCCGTGAATTAATGTGATCAGATTTATCCATTAGAGAAAAAAAAAGGCAGCTGCATGGAGAATGGATTGGTATGAGAGGGGAAGAGAAAGAAACCAATTAGAAGACTACTACTATAACCATGGCATGAAAAAATCAGTGTGATTTTACTGTTTTCTATTGGACTTTTAATATAAACTGACATTTATATTGGGTTTTAAAATGAACAGACTGCCTTACATATTCTAATTTGATTCTCACAACAATCATGTGAAATACGTTTATCCCTATTTTACAGATTTGAATTAAAAGGATTAAGTTGCTTTTCCAGCATCACAAATCTAATGTCTCAGATAGTAATTGGATCCAGTTCCTTTGATACCAAGTTCAGAACTCAATCTACTAAGTCATATTCTTATGCCCCATATAAGTTCTTTCTTGTACATTTTCTTCTTCTGGCTTCCCAGAAGGAAAAAAAATGATCTCTGCAGTCTTGAAAGATTCCTTTCCCAAATGAACAACAGAGAAGAACCATGTATTAGAATCAGAGGATCTCAGTTTAAATCAAATAGCTATTTTCTACTGATTACTATGGCTAAGACACCAGACATTAATAACCCTTATTCTGCAAAATGATAGGACTATATTAACACACATCAAAGATTCCTTTAAGCTCTAAATTTATATATGTGTGTATTCAGAATTCATATTCATAGAAATCATGAGCAGATTGTGTGATTGTGTGTGTGTGTATGTGCATTTAAACAGTTGTGAGAGGAATAAGAGAGTGAGTTTTCCATAGGTTTGTAAAAGATCATTAGCATAGTATTATTGAAAACCTGCTACAACTAGAGTCAAATAACCCAAGTTCCAATTTCCTTCCTATCAAGATAACCACCAATATAGCCTTAATCATACCTTTAATCTACCTAACACTCAACTTGATCAGCTGTGAAATTAGGATGTTGCAAAAAATGACCTCTAAGTTTCCTTCCAACTCTGTATCTATAATTCTGTGAAGTTGTAGGTTAAGTAATATAGCTGACAGCTTATTGACATAAATTAAACTTAAGGAAGTATATGACCTCAAAGATCAAGTGTTCTTTAAACCTTTATAAATGGCCACCTTATTACCTTTTTAGAATTGTTAAGAATTTACTCCCTCTACATACTCTACAAATCCAGCGACACTGGCAACATTGGTGTTCCTTGAAGAATATACCCCCTCTCTGCCCAAGATGGAAGGTTATATGATATAGATTATAAATCATACAATGCATACTTAAATGTTTGTCATGTTGTGAAAAAAAACACGTAGAGAAAAATTTATGGAGGAAATAAAGTAAAGAATCAAATGCTTTAATCTGTAATCAGACTCTATCTGTTTTTTTCTGTGGCATTAGATAGCCTTTTTAGTTTGAGTCCCTTGTAGTTGTCCTAGATTCTTGTGTTGCTGATAAGAGTGAAATTATTTATATATGATCAATGTACATTTTTACTCTTGCTTTGTGGAACATTCTCCTGGTTCTAGTCATGTCACTTTGCATCACTTCATATAAATCTTTGCAGATTTTGAGTTGTTTTCTTTTGTTTTGGGTGAACATTTTATTCATTGGTTTGTACTGCTGTTGTGAGGAAGATTAGATTAGCTAGTGATTAGGAATTAAGTACCTATCAGGAAGGAGCTGGAGCTGGGAATTCCAGGTTGGAATGAAGGAGCAGGAAGAGGTGACTTGGCTCTGAGTGGAACTCCATTAGAGATTAACACAAACTGTGGTTAGCCCTGGGAGCACTCAGAGTAAAAGGACATCTTGCATCCTGTTTTTCCCCCGGGATCCTGTGTGGTGTGACATTTAGCAAAAAGGACAAGATCTACAGTGCCAAAGGAAGAAGGAGAAGTTTGAAATCTGGTGGACAGTGCTTCAAGCAAAACCCTTCCTACTTGGTTCCTGAGACAACCTTAGCTCCTGGCATCCAGAGATCATCAGTGGATTGCAGTGAAAATCCCAAAGCCACAAAGCCCTAGCTATACTCGAGCCTGGCAGGTTCCAGGTCTGAGGCAGACACCCAGAGACTCCATTTACAGCTCCTTGGGCCCTGTTAGATCACTTAGATAAGAGTAGAATAAGACTTCCCATTGCCCTGTGGTTTTATCCTGTAAGTATAGAAATCCCTTTCCCACCTTTTAGTCAAACACAATTAAAGCTGTTAAGTCCTTTTACCTTGTTAGCCTGTTATTATACTCTGGTCTAGTGGAAGCTTAGTGACAGTTAAGATCAACTGCCATTACTGTGGAAATCCAGTAAACTCTGGTCTCTCCACCCTGGTCCAGTCTCTCATAAATGCTAGAGTGTGTTCCCACAAACTACTTAGCTTATTATAATATCCCTGGTGACCCCATTACCTTATTTATATTTTTCACACTGCACAACAGTATACAATTATAATCATATACCATAACTTGTTCTGTCTTTCCCTAATTAATAAACATTCCTCTATTTTCCAATTCTTTGCCATAAAGGTCATTTCCAAAAAGTAAGTGGTCAAGGATAAGAACAAAAAGTTCAAAAAACCTGCAAACTGTTAATAACATTATGAAATATTTTGATGTCACTGGTAATACAAGAAACAAATTTTAAAAATTCAGAGGTTCTACCTAACCCCTCACAAATTGCAAAGAATGACAAAAATCATCAGTGTTGGAGTAATTGTAGAGAAATAGGAACAGAAACATGTTGATAGAGCTGTGAATTGGTATAAACATTATGAAAAAGTAATATGAAATGATATAAAACACTGACTGGAGGATCCATCTGCTTTGAACTTGCTTCTAGTTTTATACCATGTGAACATTTCTGATAAAAAGAAAGGTTCAGGCTGATTGTGTGTGGCAGGGTTAAAGGGGGGAGTCAAATGGCTGTTTAGAGGCAGCAAAAATCCAGACCTCTGTGAAAACCCTTCCACACCAATAAAAAACAAATTCCTTTGAGGGGACAGAAGACCAAATCGAAGAACAGGTTAGAGCCAGGGGACCCTCCTGCTTGATTCAATTTGAAAGTTGCACAGAGAAGGCTGAATTCTTGGGTTTAAGGAAAAGGAAGAAGGAAGGTCCCAGGATACCTCCCCCACCTACTGTTCTAAGTCTACAGCAATCACTGGCATCTCGGTGAGGGTTCCAGCTTGGAGAGAGTTTCACACTGCCACAGCTGTGCCAGTTTCAGGGCTCTAACCATAGCCAATAGGGAGGTATCAAGGGGAGAGGCACAAAGGGGAGGGCAGCTTAGTCATAGCCACTACTTTCCATCTTGGACCTCTGCCTCAGGATACATCCAGCCCTATAGATCCACTCTGCCTGGGCTTAATCTAGTCTATCAATAGGAAAGATAAGAAGCCTTCAGAGGTCAGGGAAGCTCAATATCCATCACCCCCCACCAACCAACTGCAGTGAGTGTAGCAGTAATAATACTGCTGCCTTGGATCCCAGGGTGAAGGCTGCAACCATGATAGAATACCATGAAAACGGGACAGGTAGCACAGCTCCCTTTAGCCTCCACACCTTCACCTACACCATTAGCATTTGTTGCCAGCTGGGGAAGATATGACCTCAAGGCTCATTAAAACTCCATCAGCCTAACCTAGTCAATCAGCAGAGCAGAGAAGATGTCCCTTCAGGACAAAATATCCCAAACCCATAGGTCCAGCAAATAATAATAATAAGAAGATTACAACCAATGACAGGGGAGAAAGAAGGAAAAAAATATGAGTAAACAACAGAAAAAAGAAAAAAAGAAATTATAATCAACAACTTCTATCCAGGTAATGAACAAAGAGCAAATGGAAAAGAGGAAGACCAAGGAACACTAAGAAAAAACACAGAAACTCCAAGGAATTGGAATTCGGCTTTGGAATAATTCAAAACTCATTTCCAAAAACAAATGAGACTGAAGACAATTGAGAAAAGAATTTAAAAAGCAAAATAAGTCATCTGGAAAGAGAAGCTCATTAAGTAAAACAAGAAAAGAGTGTCTTGAAAGCCAGAATTGACCAGCTAGAAAACAAGGCAAAGGAAATGAAAGATGACTTACAAAGAAAAACAGACCAGAAGGAGAACGATGTCCAAAAAGCCAGGGATTAAGTTCAGTCTTTAAAAATTAGAAACCAACAAGTAGAAGGAAATAATTTCACAAGGCAACAAGAGTCTATAAAGCAAAATCAAAAGAATAAGGAATATGTGAAACACCTCTCTGATAAAATTACTGACCTGGAAAATAGATCCAGAAGAGACAATTTAAGAATTATTGGACTACCGGAAACTCATGACATAAATAAAAACCTGGACATCATTCTACAAGAAATTATCTAAGAAAACTGCTGTAACATACGTGAACAAGAGGGAAAAGTAGATATTAAAAGAATCCACATATTATTTCCTGCATTTAATCCCCAATTGACAATGCCCAGGAATGTTATAGCCAAATTCAAAAACTACCAGACCAAGAAAAAGATACTACAATCTGCTATGAAGAAACCATTCAGATATCATGGAATCACAGTTAGGATAACACAAGATCTGGCTGCATCCACATTGAAGGACTGGAAGGCATGGAATATGATATTCTGGAAAGCAAGGGAACTGGGTCTACACCAAGAATCAACTACCCGACAAAATTGACTATATTCTTGCAGGGGAAAGTATGGTCATTTAATAAAATAGAAGACTTGCAAGCATTCATAAAGAAAAGACCTGACAAACAGAAAATTTGATGCCAAACACAGAAATCAAGAGAATCACCAAAAAGTAATTAAGAAAGGGAAAAACAAACAAACAAAAAGGTTTTTAAGGGCCCTATTTAATCCAAATGATATTTATTTCTATAGAAAAGATGATATTGATATTTTTTTAAATTATTATTATCATGAGGTAGCTAGAAGAAGTATACTTAGAGGGAACAGTGACCAACTGTATAAGATAAATATGTTTTTATATTTATATTTATGTAAATATATATATGTATGTATATATATATATATATATA
>NC_058134.1:77943549-78131580 GCF_016433145.1 Gracilinanus agilis | reverse complement strand
TGGCATTAGATAGCCTTTTTAGTTTGAGTCCCTTGTAGTTGTCCTAGATTCTTGTGTTGCTGATAAGAGTGAAATTATTTATATATGATCAATGTACATTTTTACTCTTGCTTTGTGGAACATTCTCCTGGTTCTAGTCATGTCACTTTGCATCACTTCATATAAATCTTTGCAGATTTTGAGTTGTTTTCTTTTGTTTTGGGTGAACATTTTATTCATTGGTTTGTACTGCTGTTGTGAGGAAGATTAGATTAGCTAGTGATTAGGAATTAAGTACCTATCAGGAAGGAGCTGGAGCTGGGAATTCCAGGTTGGAATGAAGGAGCAGGAAGAGGTGACTTGGCTCTGAGTGGAACTCCATTAGAGATTAACACAAACTGTGGTTAGCCCTGGGAGCACTCAGAGTAAAAGGACATCTTGCATCCTGTTTTTCCCCCGGGATCCTGTGTGGTGTGACATTTAGCAAAAAGGACAAGATCTACAGTGCCAAAGGAAGAAGGAGAAGTTTGAAATCTGGTGGACAGTGCTTCAAGCAAAACCCTTCCTACTTGGTTCCTGAGACAACCTTAGCTCCTGGCATCCAGAGATCATCAGTGGATTGCAGTGAAAATCCCAAAGCCACAAAGCCCTAGCTATACTCGAGCCTGGCAGGTTCCAGGTCTGAGGCAGACACCCAGAGACTCCATTTACAGCTCCTTGGGCCCTGTTAGATCACTTAGATAAGAGTAGAATAAGACTTCCCATTGCCCTGTGGTTTTATCCTGTAAGTATAGAAATCCCTTTCCCACCTTTTAGTCAAACACAATTAAAGCTGTTAAGTCCTTTTACCTTGTTAGCCTGTTATTATACTCTGGTCTAGTGGAAGCTTAGTGACAGTTAAGATCAACTGCCATTACTGTGGAAATCCAGTAAACTCTGGTCTCTCCACCCTGGTCCAGTCTCTCATAAATGCTAGAGTGTGTTCCCACAAACTACTTAGCTTATTATAATATCCCTGGTGACCCCATTACCTTATTTATATTTTTCACACTGCACAACAGTATACAATTATAATCATATACCATAACTTGTTCTGTCTTTCCCTAATTAATAAACATTCCTCTATTTTCCAATTCTTTGCCATAAAGGTCATTTCCAAAAAGTAAGTGGTCAAGGATAAGAACAAAAAGTTCAAAAAACCTGCAAACTGTTAATAACATTATGAAATATTTTGATGTCACTGGTAATACAAGAAACAAATTTTAAAAATTCAGAGGTTCTACCTAACCCCTCACAAATTGCAAAGAATGACAAAAATCATCAGTGTTGGAGTAATTGTAGAGAAATAGGAACAGAAACATGTTGATAGAGCTGTGAATTGGTATAAACATTATGAAAAAGTAATATGAAATGATATAAAACACTGACTGGAGGATCCATCTGCTTTGAACTTGCTTCTAGTTTTATACCATGTGAACATTTCTGATAAAAAGAAAGGTTCAGGCTGATTGTGTGTGGCAGGGTTAAAGGGGGGAGTCAAATGGCTGTTTAGAGGCAGCAAAAATCCAGACCTCTGTGAAAACCCTTCCACACCAATAAAAAACAAATTCCTTTGAGGGGACAGAAGACCAAATCGAAGAACAGGTTAGAGCCAGGGGACCCTCCTGCTTGATTCAATTTGAAAGTTGCACAGAGAAGGCTGAATTCTTGGGTTTAAGGAAAAGGAAGAAGGAAGGTCCCAGGATACCTCCCCCACCTACTGTTCTAAGTCTACAGCAATCACTGGCATCTCGGTGAGGGTTCCAGCTTGGAGAGAGTTTCACACTGCCACAGCTGTGCCAGTTTCAGGGCTCTAACCATAGCCAATAGGGAGGTATCAAGGGGAGAGGCACAAAGGGGAGGGCAGCTTAGTCATAGCCACTACTTTCCATCTTGGACCTCTGCCTCAGGATACATCCAGCCCTATAGATCCACTCTGCCTGGGCTTAATCTAGTCTATCAATAGGAAAGATAAGAAGCCTTCAGAGGTCAGGGAAGCTCAATATCCATCACCCCCCACCAACCAACTGCAGTGAGTGTAGCAGTAATAATACTGCTGCCTTGGATCCCAGGGTGAAGGCTGCAACCATGATAGAATACCATGAAAACGGGACAGGTAGCACAGCTCCCTTTAGCCTCCACACCTTCACCTACACCATTAGCATTTGTTGCCAGCTGGGGAAGATATGACCTCAAGGCTCATTAAAACTCCATCAGCCTAACCTAGTCAATCAGCAGAGCAGAGAAGATGTCCCTTCAGGACAAAATATCCCAAACCCATAGGTCCAGCAAATAATAATAAGAAGAAGATTACAACCAATGACAGGGGAGAAAGAAGGAAAAAAATATGAGTAAACAACAGAAAAAAGAAAAAAAGAAATTATAATCAACAACTTCTATCCAGGTAATGAACAAAGAGCAAATGGAAAAGAGGAAGACCAAGGAACACTAAGAAAAAACACAGAAACTCCAAGGAATTGGAATTCGGCTTTGGAATAATTCAAAACTCATTTGCAAAAACAAATGAGACTGAAGACAATTGAGAAAAGAATTTAAAAAGCAAAATAAGTCATCTGGAAAGAGAAGCTCATTAAGTAAAACAAGAAAAGAGTGTCTTGAAAGCCAGAATTGACCAGCTAGAAAACAAGGCAAAGGAAATGAAAGATGACTTACAAAGAAAAACAGACCAGAAGGAGAACGATGTCCAAAAAGCCAGGGATTAAGTTCAGTCTTTAAAAATTAGAAACCAACAAGTAGAAGGAAATAATTTCACAAGGCAACAAGAGTCTATAAAGCAAAATCAAAAGAATAAGGAATATGTGAAACACCTCTCTGATAAAATTACTGACCTGGAAAATAGATCCAGAAGAGACAATTTAAGAATTATTGGACTACCGGAAACTCATGACATAAATAAAAACCTGGACATCATTCTACAAGAAATTATCTAAGAAAACTGCTGTAACATACGTGAACAAGAGGGAAAAGTAGATATTAAAAGAATCCACATATTATTTCCTGCATTTAATCCCCAATTGACAATGCCCAGGAATGTTATAGCCAAATTCAAAAACTACCAGACCAAGAAAAAGATACTACAATCTGCTATGAAGAAACCATTCAGATATCATGGAATCACAGTTAGGATAACACAAGATCTGGCTGCATCCACATTGAAGGACTGGAAGGCATGGAATATGATATTCTGGAAAGCAAGGGAACTGGGTCTACACCAAGAATCAACTACCCGACAAAATTGACTATATTCTTGCAGGGGAAAGTATGGTCATTTAATAAAATAGAAGACTTGCAAGCATTCATAAAGAAAAGACCTGACAAACAGAAAATTTGATGCCAAACACAGAAATCAAGAGAATCACCAAAAAGTAATTAAGAAAGGGAAAAACAAACAAACAAAAAGGTTTTTAAGGGCCCTATTTAATCCAAATGATATTTATTTCTATAGAAAAGATGATATTGATATTTTTTTTAAATTATTATTATCATGAGGTAGCTAGAAGAAGTATACTTAGAGGGAACAGTGACCAACTGTATAAGATAAATATGTTTTTATATTTATATTTATGTAAATATATATATGTATGTATATATATATATATATATACACACACACATATATTCAGGGTGAAAGAGGACATTACTAAGGAAAATGAGAAAAGAAATAAAATGGGGAAATTTTATATTTTATAAAGAAGCACATGAGAGAGGGGGAGAGAACACCAATAAAATGGAAGGATGAAAGAGGTTGGAGATAGTCTCCAAGAAAATTTTAATCTTTACAGTGAAAAGGGTCAGAAAGGTTCAAATAGAAGGAAAACCTCCAACTCCAAATTTAAGCATCATCATCATCAACATCAACAACAACAACATCATCATCATCAACATCAACATCTAACTCTCCATCTTTTCCTGGTCCAGGAAAGATTTTTGCTCGGTGCCCTAACCTAATAGCATACTATGCAGAGTACTAAAAGAGAGCCAGAAGATCTAGTCTTGAGTGCCACTATGTGTATATATAAGAGTAAAAAGAAAGCCTCTTTTTCCTGAACTCAGTTTTCTCATTTATGTATGAGTAAAACTTACCTGGATTTTGCATTAAGTTAATCAATTAAATCAAATAATAAACCAGGTGTAAACAAGAAAAAAAAGTTCAATTTATATCAAAATGCCTATGGCAAAATCTTTTCTATGACAAGGAACTGAAAACAAAATAGATGAAGTGGCAGAGAATCTATTCCTACTTTTTTGCATCTCATCCTCAGGGACTCTGAGTGTGCATAATCATCTGCAAACCAAGAACAGGTCATGAGGGAGATTGAATAATCAGCGGGATGTGACTTCCAGAGCTCCCAGCCTAAAGACCACCATACTGTAAAGCAGGGGTTTACAACTTTTGAGCTCCAGATACGGCTCTTTCTGCAGGAACCATAAAATCAAGTTTTTTTCAGGCGCTGTTACAGGAACTCTCACTGTTACAGGAGCACACACTGTGAGCACTGTACGGCTCTCATGAAATTTCATTTTAAAAACCTGTGGTGTTTATGGCTCTCATGGCCAAAAAGGTTGCCAACCCCTACTGTATAGGACACTTAAAAAAACTAAAACAAAATGGACACTCGATATCCAGAACTAGAAATGAAGATATTAGCAAAGAAATACTGAAGTTTAATGCAGTACTCTAACTGGGAAACAGAGTCAAATCTTTAAAATATTAAAAAAAAGCAAATAAAAAGACTGTGGAAATGAGCATCAGAAAGAAAGAAAAACACCTACCATTGAAAATTATTATGAAGAAAAAGAAAAGCAAGTCACAAATTCAGAGGGCAATAATGAAATAAAAGTGTCTATATGAAAAACTTCAAAGAAAAGTGGGAACTGGCCTCAGACTCTGGAAGAATTAAAAAATGATTTCAAAAATCAAATAAGAGAGGCAGAGGAAAAATGAGGAAAAGGAAATAATGCAGTGCAAGAAGGAAATAATATCTTAAAATCAAAATTGGTCAAATGAAAAAATAGGTATAAAAATTCAAAAAAGGAAAGAAGTTTTCAAAAGGAAATAGGTCAAATGAAAAAGGATGTTCAAAAGTTCATCAAAGAAAATGATTTCTTAAAAATTAGAACCAGGGAAATGGAAGCTAAGAAAAAACATCAAAAGATTGAAGAAAAAATTAGGAAAATATAAACTATCTAATTGGAAAAAAATCATCCTGGAAAATAAATGCAGGAGAAATAATTTAATAATTCTTGGACTGTATGAAAGCCATGACTAAAAAAATAGACATCATATTACAAGAGATTGGTAAAGAAAAATTCCCTGATATTCTTGAATAAGATGGTAAAATAGTAATTGAAAGAATTTGTTGATCACTTTCTGAAAGAAATCTCCAAATGAAAACTCCCAAGTTATATATAGCCAAATTCTAAAATTTCATTGTCAAGGAAAAATATTACAATAAGTCAGAAAGAAGCAATTGAAATATCAAAAAGCCATAGTCAGGATTATATAGGGCCTAGCAGATTCTACATTAATGACTTGGAGGACTGGGAAGATGATATTCAAAAAGTAAAGGAGGGTTCCGGGTTAAGATGGAGGCAGAGTAAGAAGCAGCTCTTAACCTCTCCTGACCAAAACACACAAGACTCCTCAAGGGGACATAAAAACAAGTCCAGACGAACGGAGGAACCCCACAACAGGGCACAGCGTGGAAGGTACGTGGAATCGGGACATTTCCATGCTATAAAGGGTTGAAACAGCTCTCACTAAATCTCGGGCTGAGCAACTACCCCACCCCCACCCCCTCCACACACAACACCTATAGCTCTGAAGCCAGCTAAAAAGAAATAGAGCAAGTTTGGGGCACCCATTGAGTCATTGGCAGCTCCGGTGCCTGTTCCTAAGAGCAGCAAGATTTAGGAAAACCAAGGGAGAAATTAATAAAATCGAAAGTAAAAGAACTATTGAATTAATAAAGAAGACTAGAAGCCGGTAATTTGAAAAAACAGATAAAATAGACAAAGTACTGGTCAATCTAATAAAAAAAGGAAAGAAGAAAACCAAATTGATAGTATCAAAGATGAAAAGGGAGACCTAATTTATAAGTGAATTCTATCAGACATACAAAGAGCAACTAATCCCAATACTATACAAATTATTTGATATGATAAGCAAAGAAGGAGTCCTACCAAATTCATTTTATGACACAAATATGGTACTGATTCCAAAGCCAGGGAGATCAAAAACAGAGAAAGAAAACTACAGACCAATCTCCCTAATGAACATAGATGCAAAAATCTTAAATAGAATACTAGCAAAGAGACTCCAGCAAGTAATTAAGAAGATCATCCACCATGATCAGCAAGAAGTAGAAAGAGAAACACCATTTAAAATCACCCCAGACAATATAAAATACTTAGGAATCTACCTACCAAAACAAACACAGCATTTATATGAAAACAACTACAAAACACTTTCCAAACAAATAAAACTGGATCTAAACAATTGGAAAGCCATTGATTGCTCATGGGTAGGTCGAGCTAACATAATAAAAATGACAATTCTACCCAAATTAATTTACCTATTTAGCGCCATACCCATCAAGCTACCAAAAAACTTCTTTACTGAATTAGAAAAAACTATAACAAATTTCATTTGGAATAACAAAAGATCAAGAATATCAAGGGAAATAATGGAAAAAAATGTGAAGGAAGGGGGCCTAGCAGTACCAGATATTGAACTATACTATAAAGCAGCAGTCATCAAAACAATATGGTACTGGGTAAGAGACAGAAAGGAGGATCAATGGAATAGAATTGGGGTAAATGACATCAGCAAGACAGTGTATGATAAACCCAAAGAGCCCAACTTTTGGGACATGAATCCACTATTTGACAAAAACTGCTGGGAAATTTGGAAAACAATATGGGAGAGATTAGGTTTAGATCAACATCTCACACCCTACACCAAGATAAATTCAGAATGGGTGAATGACTTGCTTATAAAGAGAGAAACTATAAATAAGTTAAGTGAACACAGAATAGTATACTTGTAAGATCTGTGGGAAAGGAAAGACTTTAAAACCAAGCAAGAGTTAGAGAAAATCACAAAATGTAAATTAAATGGTTTTGATTATATTAAACTAAAAAGTTTTTGTACAAACAAAAACAATGTAGTCAAAATCAGAAGGGAAACAACAAATTGGGAAAAAATCTTTATAATGAAAAACTCTGACAGGGGTCTAATTACTCAAATATACAAGGAGTTAAAGCAACTGTATAAAAAATCAAGCCATTCCCCAATTGATAAATGGGCAAGAGACATGAATAGGCAATTTTCAGGTAAAGAAATCAAAAGTATCAATAAGCACATGAGAAAGTGTTCCAAATCTCTAATAACTAGAGAAATGCAAATCAAAACAACCCTGAGGTATCACCTCACACCTAGCAGATTGGCTAAAATGAAAGAAGGGGAGAGTAATGAATGTTGGAGGGGATGTGGCAAAATTGGGACATTAATGCATTGCTGGTGGAGCTGTGAACTGATCCAGCCATTCTGGCTGGCAATTTGGAATCATGCTCAAGGGGCTATAAAAGAATGCCTGCCCTTTGATCCAGCCATACCATTGCTGTGTTTGTACCCCAAAGAGATCATAGATAAACAGACTTGTAGGAAAATATTTATAGCTGTGCTTTTTGTGGTAGCAACAAATTGGAAAAGGAGGGGATGTCCTTCAATTGGGGAATGGCTGAACAAACTGTGGTATATGCGGGTGATGGAATACTATTGTGCTAAAAGGAATAATAAACTGGAGGAGTTCCAGGCGAACTGGAGAGACCTCCAGGAACTGATGCAGAGTGAAAGGAGCAGAGCCAGAAGAACACTGTGCACAGAGACTGATATACTGTGGTAAAATCGAATGTAATGGACCTCTGTACCAGCAGCAATACAATGACTCAGGACAGCTCTGAGGGATTTATGGTAAAGATGCTACCCACATTCAGAGGAAGGACTGCAGGAGAGGAAACATATAAGCAAAACAATTGCTTGAACGCATGGGTTGGGGTGGACATGATTGAGGATGTGGACTCGAAACTACCACACCAATGCAACCACCAACAATTTTGAAATTGGTCTTGATCAAGGACACATGACAAAACTAGTGGAAATGCGCATCGGCCATGGGTGGGGGGCGTGCGGGGGGGGGGGTGAAGGGGAAAGGAGGAGCATGAATCATGTAACCATGTTAAAAATGTATATTAATAAATGTTAAAAAAAAAAAAAGACTCACACTCTTATTTTTTCTCCACAGCATACAACAGTGTAAAACATGCCCTATCCACCTCAGATTACCTTGAAACAGCCTGCGTTTCTGGGCAGGAATGTTTTTTTAGTCTATTACTACATAGTTTCATTTCTGATGACCAGAGCAAGACTGAGACATGAGGTAGAAGAGATATAGAAGCATATAATTCCTTGCAATCTTTTTTTTTCATACATGTCCCTGATGGCTGGTGTGTTATTAATAAATCATAGTGTGTGATTTGTGATCATTTATCTGTTCCCTCAGATATTGAAATCAGACTAGTACGTTGTCATTACTTTTGTTCCTTTAACATTTTATTTGAATTAAATATGTAAATATCTCTAATTATATTTCATTTAGCTGAATAAGTTACTTAATTTTTCCTTGAAATTATTTTAGAGATTGCTATCTGAAATATTATATGGTTAAAGATGAACATTTTAACAGAAAAATTCTCATCATACAGTAAAACTATAGGAAAATAGAATTCAACATATAAACATTTTTCAAAAGGTTATCATAAATACATTCTTAAAATTAAGGACACAATTATATGTGATATATATTTCATATTCTGCCTTCTAAATCCTGTAGTAGCACTTGTAGGAAAAATGTTCAAATCTTTAGGACATAATTCAATTTCAAAGTCAAACTGCTACAAAATATACAATTACTATTCATGTCATTTGAGGAGTCTCAGAGGGAAATTCCCCAGTAGTAGTAGATATTTTTACCTCCATCTAACATATGGGAAAAAATGAGACGCAGATAGATAAAGGACCGCTTAGTCAACTGTTTTTAATAAATAGTCCCATCTTAATGGTTACCCTTATTTTTTCATTACAGTACTTGAAAATTTAGAAAGCATTTTACATAGGTTATCTAATTTGATACCAAAAAAAAAAACAACAGGTAGAACTATGGTAGTTCCCATTTTTCATATGAAGAAAACAAAATGGAGAAGTTCAGTTACTTGCTCAAAGAAACATAGCTAGTATCTTAAATATTAGCTCAGGTCTTCCAGAGTCCAAATCCAGCACTATTCCTCCTAGCTGCTTATTTCCTAGGTTATAATCACATGTACAATTTCATTTCCAGGAAATAGAATCATATTATGCCATTTTCAAATAGATCAGCCATTGGTCATCATTGTAGCTAATTATCCAATGGTTAGAATAGTGCCTGGAACATTGATGGGGCTAGACTAAAAATCCTTCTAAGTTTTCCTCTTGCTTTAATTACATTAATTTAAGTATGGAAGGGTATATAATATAGACAATTAGGCATTTAAACTGGAGGGTAATTAGTGGTTTACTTTTGAGCACCATCTCCCCCAACCCATCTTCCCTTTTATTAGTTCCCCTCTACCCTTACTCTTATCCTTGTCCCTTTTGACTTGCCTGTAATGTAAGTTAGATTTATTTATATATCCAACTGAGAATATGTTATTTTCTCTCTGCACCAAATTTAATGAAAGTGAGGTACAAGCATTGCCTATCTCCCATCTTCCCCTCCATAGTAATAACACTTTTACACCTTTTTAGATAATTCTCTCAGTTCTATGTCTCTATTCTTTCCTCCCTCTTTCTCATCTCTTAATTTGATTTTTTTGGATAATATTAGATTGTGAATAACTCATACTCTCATCCCTTTCTCTGTGCATTTCCCACCTATTTGCCTTAATATTGACAAAGTTCCTAAGTGTTACAAGTATGACCTGGCTCTGTAAGGATATAAACATTTCAACATTATTGAATCCTTTATGACTTCTCTTTCCCATTTAACTGTTTATGCTTCTCTTGAGTCTTAGAGTGTCAAATTTTCTATGCAGTTCTTGTCTTTTTTATTAGGAATGTTTAAAAGTTCTTAATTTTATTAAATACCCATTTATCTTCTGAAGAATTACATTCATTTTTGCAGCAAAAATGAATGTAATTCTTCAGAAGATAAATGGGTATTTAATAAAATTCTTGGTTTTAATCCTCTCTCCTTTATCCTCTGGAATATCATATTCTAGGCCCTCCAATCCTTTAACATAGAAGCAGCAAAATCTTGTATTGTCCTGAATGTGGCTACATAATATTTAAAGTGTTTCTTTCTGGTGCTTGTAGTATTTTCTCCTAAACCTAGAAACACTGGAATTTGGCCTATCTGGTACCTTTTTCAAGAATGAGACCCTGCTTCTGTGAGGCTAGGGCCTTGCAGTTGGTTTGCCCTGGTGTTGATGCCTCACTATTGGGTTGCCCTACAGGTATGGCCTCACTGGTAGCCTGTGTAGGGTTCAGGACCTGCTGTTGTGAGAGTGGGACCTTGGCTGTTGGCTGCTTTGAAGGTGGGGTTTACATTGCTAAAGATCACAGTGGGGTCCTTGCTGACAACTTGCTGTATATAATTTTGGGCAAGTCACTTAATCCCCATTGCCTGGTCCTTCCCACTCTTCTGCCATGTAATCAATAATTAGTATTGATTCCAAGACAGAGGTAAGTTTTTGTTTTAAGTACATGCAATTTTTCAACTGTGGGAATATTTACAGATTACTCTCCAAAATAGTTGGATCAGTTCATAGTTCCACTAATAGTATATGAGTATCCCTCAAAGTTTCATTTCTCCTGCAATATTTGTCATTTTACCTTCATCATTTTAGCCAATCTGATAGGTGTGAAATGATATCTCAGTCATTTTGACTTGCATTTCTCTAATCAAAAATGATTAAGATAATTTTTCACATAATTATATATAGCTTTGATTTCTTCACGCAAAAATGTTTGCTTATATCTTTTGATGATTTATTAATTGGGAAATGATTCATAGTCATATATTTGACAAAGTTCTCTGTCAATTTTAGATATAAGACCTCTATTTGAGAAACTTTCTTTAAAAATATTTTCCAATTTACTATTTTCCTTCTAATCTTGCTACATTAGTTTTATTTCTAAAAAACTTTTCAATTTAATGTAGTCAAAATTATCCATTATTAATATTTTAAACTATTTTAAACCCTTACCTTCTGTTTTAAAACTAATATTGTGTATTGGTTCTAAGGCATAAGAGTGGCAAGGGCTAAGCAATGGGGGTCAAGCACTTGCCTTGAGTCACAGAGCTAGGAAGTGTCTAAGGCCAAATTTGGATCCGGGACTTCCTTTCTCTGGGGCTGGCAACCCAACTGCCCCCATTTTAAAATTATTTTTAAAGATTATGTCTCCATATTTTGCCTTGGTTAGAACTACAGGGACTACATAGACTTATAGTATGAGAATTTTGATTTCTCATTCCTGACCTGAGCTGGTTAGTTCCTTCTTAGCCAATCTGGTAGACATTACTCCAAGGGTTCATTATATTAATTCTGAACTCCATGATACCACATAATTGACTTATTTCAGAAACCCCAAGCTCAAGATTTCTGCCATTCAAAGTCTTACTGAAAATAGGGATGACATATGTGTTCTACCATGCTTGGTACTTTTCATTATTCAATTAATTATTATGAAAATCATTACTCTGGCATTAAAATTATGTCCCTGATTTTAAAAGGGCAGGATTTAGGATAAGCATCAGTTATTCAGATATAATAGAATCATTCTGAGAAATCTGACATATATATGTCTCCTTTCACCATCATGATTTTCCTTATCACAATTTTAAGATATTGGTATTTGCACAAGAAACAAAACGAGAATTATTTTGAAGTTCATGAAAGCCAGAGATGACACAGTAAAAAAATTTGGAAACTCAGAAATGCATAAAATACATGTATAATATTATATACATAGCAACATATTTTATTTTAATACCTTAAATATACACAATTTATTTTATGGCAAAAACCTCATAAAAGAAAAAGAAAAAAATCAGACTTCTCTGGTATGAAGAGAAGACATAAAAATATTCAACTCATATTTTTCAGATTGCTGAAACACCATGCCCATTACCACCATGACATAGAAGAGATACCTTTACATATTTCTCCAAATTCCAGCTCAGATAATGACTCTTCCTTTTCTTAATTCTCCACAGTGGGAAATAGTTATCCTCCCCCCACCCTACATATTTCTTCTAGAATATTTTGTTTGGATGCTTCTTTTTTTTCTCTCATAGTCTGCCTTATATCTTATTTATCTGTGTATATATCAAATACACCTTAATATGTATTTTTTCATGGTGATCCCTATGTTTTATTTTCTTTGTATTCAGCACTGTGCTAGACCTATGGCAAATGATTCTGAAATCTGAATGACTACATAGAATAAATAAAAAATTAAATATATTTAATGTATATTTTTAAAAGGTAAGCATCTGAATGAAGCAATGAGTGTGGGAGATTCATAGGAATATAAGCTATATTGTCTTATGCTTAGGGAAGTTATCCTCTTTTCTTTAACTAATTCAGGAAATCTTTGTGAAAAAGGGATTATGCAGGTTATTCAAATGAAGAAAAAAAGAGTTTGATGAGATGGAGTGGGTTTTGCTGGAATAGGATTTAGCTTTACAAAAGAGCAGAAATAGGTTTTAAATGATTTAACTTTAACAAATTGTAATTACAAAATATTTTTGCATTATATTCACACATTAGCTTTGATGGTACATTTAAAAAAACAGGTCTATATCAGCTTTAGCTTTCACCATTTCTTTTTCTCTACAATCATGAGTGCTTAAAAGATTGGCATTTTTATATTTAGATAAAGAAAAATTGGAAAATGCATTTTGTGAAGCAAGTTAAAATTGTATATAATTGCTGCCCACTCCCCCCTTTTTTTTTCATTTTGAGACTGGAGGAAATAAAATAAACCAGCTTGACAGTTCCTGAATTGGTATAAGCTTGGTTAGCTCATGACACATGGTTGTTAGTAGCATACTGAATTTCCTCCCATCTCGTTTGCTTATATAAAACATGGAAATTATAAAGAGCATATTATGATGTGTAAATGTAACATTTCATAAGGAAACCAAACACATAAGTCTGAAAAGATAATGCCCTGTCTATCCAATGTGGTTTGGATGTCAGCAAGTGGTAAGATTCAGAATTTACTGGAAGGTGCTCATACCATAAATTTGGAATGCCTCAAATATCTCTTTGTGAAATCATTCTTGAAAATGTAGACTATACAAGTCACTATTGCAATATTTAACTCTCAACTATGGTGGTATTTTTAGTTTTTATTCAAGGGTATCACTGTAGAGGTAGTCTTAAATATGTGGGTGTGTTAATGCAAGCATAATGGGCCTTTTGGAATTCTTGTTTAGAGGACTGCAAATCAAAATTAGAAAATCATTAGGTAAAAGAATGAGAGAACCTCTAAAAATCATATGTAGGCTTAATCATCCATGAGTGATAGTTGTCTTCAGGAGTGGCCACTTAAAAAAGTTGTGAAACAATCAAGAATCAGTTCAGGAGCATGTCTAAGCAAGAGAACTTGAGCTAAACACTGATACAAGTGGAAACATCAGAAGGTTGCTGCTCTCAATGAGCTTACATTTTGATGGAGAAAACAAGCAAAAGTACAACCATATGTAAAATAAGTTATAAATGGGAAAAATAGAATTACAAAGTAAAATACCAGGCAATTTTGGAGGAAGAGGAATAGCAAGTAGAGGAATCAAGCAAGGGTAGTAATGTAAAATGTAAACATGTAAAAGGTAGTAATTGAAGGAAAGGGAAGATTCTGTTATATGGATGTGAAAAGAGAATACATCAAGGGCACGTAAGTTGGTCAGTTCAAAGTTTTGAGGAACTGAGAGAATATGGTGGCTTCTTTGCAGAAGGTTATTGGGAAAATAATGTACAATAAGAGTGGAAAGATAAGTTGATCCCAGTTTGTGAAGTGCTTAAAAAGCTAAAGAAGGAAGGCTATATTTTTATCTTCAGGATATGGGATACCAGGTAAGCATTATGATCAGCCCAATTTTTAAAGAAATTTTGTTCTTATCAATAGTATGGAGAGTTGAAAGGAATCGGGAGAATTTTGAGGCAGGGAAATAATTAGGAGACTTTTGAGATGATGAATATGAAATAAATTATGTTTGTCATCATTGCTAATTTTTACTTTCATCACCCTGCTCCAATAGGCTATCAATCTTTTTGCACCTTCCAAAGTACTCCATTATTCTGAGGTTGTCCTGCCTCTCCAGTAGTGCCTTATGATGTTCATGGTTTTTTCATAAATTGTTGCTGCATCTATATTTCCCAATTCTACCTCAACAATTAAAAGTGATGTACTGGCTTCTCATCTCTTTGGTTCTTGCATAGATAACAGGCAAATGCTTCTTTGCCACTTGGAGAAACCTAGAAGATTCTCTAGTTTTTAACATATATACAAGAAAATTCTATAAATAAATTTTGTCTATAATCTATCCTTTCGATGTTCTCATTGGAGGAGATTCTTCATTATTGTTTGGCTGAGAGATTTTGAGAAAGATGAAGACTTTAGATATCCTTCAGATTACATTGCACCTCCAAAATTAACTAAGCCTATGTGAAAATGAATCTTTTCTGAAGAGTATTCTAAGAGGGAGGAATTCAAGATTGCAGAGAAGATACAGAGACTCACCTAATCACTACCAAATTACCCTCCAAAAAACCTATGATATAACACTTGAAGTGAATATTGGAGCAGCATAAGCCACAAAACACAGGGTGAAATAATTTTTTAGCCAAAAACAATTTAGAAGGCTGGCACAAAAAAACCTAGTGCCATGCCAAGGCAGGCCAAACCCCAGCAAGAGTCTTTAAGCATAGCTGAATTAGCAGCAAAGGCTTCTGGAGCTGTTTGCTACAGATGGTAAGAGCAATTGAACAACTGCTCAGAAGGAGATTATGGGGTCCTTTTACTAGTGCCGGTTGCAAAATTTCCAACACAGATCCATGTAAGAGTCCTGGGGCACAGTCTTAAAGTTAGGGGAAGGACAAACACATACCAGTGCATAAGAATATAGGGGAGAAGAGGAACTTGGTCACAGTTCTGAGGAAGCAATGAGAACTTGGGTTTACACAAACCAGAACAGAGTCTGGGAGAGTATTAAACACACTTCTCCTTACATCATATAACCATGGAAGAACTGAAAGCAAATAGATCTCCTCAATTAGTTCTAAAGGCAGCTACACAAAGAACTTAAATCTTTGAACACTGTTCCCCTCACCACAGTTGCAGAGTCCAACTTTAACAGTTTTAATTATAAAAAAAGAAAAAAAAAAGGTTGAGAAATAAGCAATCAACAACAACAAAAAGAAATCCAACAAAGAAAGTTATTTTGGTGACAGGGAAGACCAAAGCACAAACACAGAAGACGAAGTCAATACTGATGCATTGAGAAAAATATGAATTGCCCTCAAGCCCAAAAAGAATGAATTAATTAAAGAGCTCAGAAATGATTTTTACAATTAAATAAGAGAGGAAAAGAAAAACTAGGGGAAAATGATAGTGATAAAGGAAAATCATGAAAGAAGAGTCCCAAGCTTTGTAAAGGAGGAAAAAAATACCCAAGAAATGAATACCTTGAAAAACATAATAGACCAATTGGTATAAAAGGAACAAAACACCACTGAAGATCATTCCTTAAAATGCAGAATTGGCCAAATGTAGAAAAGAAAAAACAAAAATACACTAAAGACAACTTCTTCAAAGGCCAAAATAGCCATGTAGAAAAAGAAATACAAAAATTCCCTGAGGAAAAGAATTCTTCAAACAGTAGAAATGACCCAATCAAAAGAGGAAGTACAAAAGCTCATCTAAGAAAACCATGAGATATTATTGGGGATGTAGACTCTAAATCAGTGATTCCCAAAGTGGACACTACAACTCTCTGGTGGTGATCCAGGGAGGTGGTGATGGCCACAGATGCATTTATATTTCCTATTAATTGCTATTAAAATTAAAAAAATAATAATTTCCAGGGGACTAAGTAATATTTTTTTCTGGAAAGGGGGCAGTAGGCCAAAAATGTTTGGGAACCACTGCTCTAAATGATCACCCTAGTGCAGATATTAATAATGTGGGAAATAAGTCTTGATCAATGATATATGTAAAACCCGGTGGAATTGCTTGTAATTCCAGGAGGGGGATAGGAGGAGGGAAGGGAAAGAACATGAATCATGTAACCATGGAAAAAGCTCCTAAATTAATTAATTAATTAAATGAAATAAAAAAGAAAACCATAGCTTCAAAATTAGAATTGTGCAAGTGGAAGCTAATGACTCCATGAGAAATTAAGAAACTATCAAAGTCAAAATAATAGAACAGAAAGAAGAAAGTGTGAAATATATCATTGGTAAAACAACTGACCTGAAAAATAAATCCAGGAAATATAACCTAAGAATGATTGGACTACTTGACAGCAAAGATTGAAAAAAAAAAAAAAGCTTAGATGTTATCCTTCAAGAAATTTTCAAGGAAAACTGCCCTGTTATCCTAGAACCAGAGGGTAAAGTAGAAATTGAAAGGATTCACTGATCACCTCCTAAAAGAGAACCCAATAATATAACTCTCAGGGATATTATAACCAAATTCCACATCTCCCAGGTCAAGGAGAAAATATTACAAATAGCCAAAAAGAAACTTCAAATAGTGTGGAGCTACAGTCAGGCTAACGCAAGATTCAGCAGCTTCTACATTATAGGACCATAGGGCTTAGAATATGATATGAAAATGTGCAAAGGATCTAAGACTTTGACCAAGAATCACTTAGCCAGGAAAACTGAGCATAATTCTTTAGGGGAAAAATTGACTATTCACAAAACAGAGGACTTTCAAACATTCCTGATGAAAAGACCTGAGCTGAAGGGAAAATTTGACTCTAAAATACAAGATTGAAGGGAACAGTAAAGAGAAATAAAAAAACAACAGCATGTAAACTGTTTACATACCTATGTGGTAAGATGATTCTTGTAACTTCTAAGAATTTTATCATTATTAGGGCAGTTAGAAGGTGTATGCCTAGACAGAGGGCAAAAGTGTGTGTTGAATATGATGGAACAATATAAAAATACAACATTAAGGAATGAAAAAGAGTAATACATTTGGAGAGAGGGAAAGGGAAAATAGAATGATGTATATTGTTGCACATAAATGTTATTTAAGATTCTGCTCTTATTTCAAATTTTGGATGTTTATTTCTTATATTCCTGATTGGTCTATAACCTCCTAAAATCCATAAGGGGAGAGACAATGTCATAGATTTCTTATTTTTATTCAATGTTTAGGAAATCCTCAATGAATATTTGTTGATTTTTACTAATCTCAACAGAGTTCTTCACTTCAAAATATTTTCTCTATGTTTCTTCCAGCAATAATCTTACAAGATTCACCATATGACATGTATGAATAGATGATCAGTTTTTAAAAGTGTCAGTAGGACTGGGAAGTTTTAATACTTCGATTATTCCCATTTAATAAGATCCATAGATCTTTCCTATATGACTTTTATACAATTCTGTTGAGATGATTATCTTTTCTATCAAGCAATAAATTTAATTTCAAATAATTCTTATTATGGGAATGGATCTTGTTCTGGAAAATTAATGTCAACTATTTGTAGTATCTAAAAAACAAATTTTAGATTTTTTTTAAGTCTATAAAGTAATACAATAGAAATTTGATCACTATTATACTAAGTCTACAAATTCATTTGGACACCAATACCATCCACTGGATTGTTTAGATTCACTTTTATCATTGCATAGCTCTCCCAAATATTTAATTTTTCCTTTTTTTAAACTTAAAATTATTTTATATTTGTCTTTATGGGGTTCTTGTCCATGTTATATTAGGCCAAAGGGTATATGCGTATATACATATATATTTATATATATATATATGTACATATATATAAAATTACTATATATAAATATATCTTCTTCATTATTCTAGTTACATATCATACATACTTATATGACAATAATGCATGCAATTTTATATAATGTTCTCTCTTTTGCTGAAGTCATGAAGCCAAATATAACTTTTGTTACTGATTTTGAAGATTTTTCTTAACATATAATTATGGCATATCCTAATTTCCTGGCACCTTCAAATACATATATCTTAGACTTCATTTGAATATACTCATTTAATCTATTGTCCTAGACATACTGCTATAATTAGCATTTCTAAAACCATTTAAAATCATAATGGTGAATTTTTGATGGGGCTGTGAATTAGTCAAGTCATTCAGTGATAGTGGCCTATTATTTGGACAAGTTCAGGGATAAGCAATAAATACTCTTAATAGAAATAAATATGTAAATATAATAATTTAAATGGTTTATTTAGATTTTTTCCCTTTTGTCAGTATGAATAACTTGCATTGGTAAAAATACTTATCCACTTCACTTTCCCAACATTTCTAGGGTATTATGTGAAACAGTAGTTTCACATAATAATGTGTAATGGTTGGCACATTAATTTTGCAATTATTTTAATCTTTCTTTGTTTTGTATATATTAATTTTCCACCATCAATTTTATATTTTTTATTTTTCAATCTTTGTATTAATATTTTTAAAAATCAAATAAAACCTTTTTCAAATTTAATAAATACCTTCTTTATAATTGTTATTCAGAATAGCAATTCAAATTTAAAAATTTATATTAATTGTTTAAGCTTCAAATTTAAGATTTTTATGATTTTCATTCTTTTTATATGCATAAGGATTCAGAAATCTGTCTCTTGTTACTTCTTTGGCTGCATATAACAAAGACATATGCATATATAGTGTACATATACGTGCATAATTACTATCATTGATATAATAAAGAACTTTTTCTTGAATTCTATAATTATTTGAGTCATTTTAGAAGGCCTGCAATTTAATAATATTTTCTTGATTACTCATTTATTCCACTATATTTCACAAACAGAATGTGCCTAGTTTCAGACATTCCAAATGTATTTGTAACTTCTTTATGGTTTGTAATATGATGTTTTAATTAATTTTTAAAAATTTAATAGCTTATTCTTTCCTTATATAGTTACCATTTTTGGTAACCATATAAGGTTACCAAATGTTGCCGTTATGATTACCATTTATAGCTATCAATCTAGTTTCTCTATCATTCTACATAGTCTATAATTTGAGGTCTTTGAGGATTCATCATATTGTAAAAGTGAAGTTTTGGGAATTTTATCATTATTGTTATCTATTTATTAAAATTAACTTATATTTCCCTTGATTAATGTAATCATTATGATCATCTTCCTGATTTTCTTTGTCTTCTATTTTTTATAGTCTATCTCTGATCTAGATGTCACAATCCTTCTGACTGACAAACCCTCTATATTCTGAATTCTTCAATATCTTAAACTTCTAAGCTCCATGCTATACTTTTTCTTATGGCTCCCTTCTTTTGACATTTCTGCACTCATCTGGTTTCCACTTTAGTTCAATTCGTCATCACTGCTAACATGACATATCCCACTGATCCTTACTGTTATTCCTCTTTGGGTGTCATATCTCAGAACCAAATTCATATTAGTATAGAAACAAGGCAATATGGCACTAAACTCCAGTGACAGCTATATAGAGAGAAGGTGGTGGTGTACATGAAGGCTGTTTTTGAGAACAAAAAATCTGCAGGGTTTACAATTGATTGGACATATGGGGTGAGGGAGAAAGAAATTGAGATTGGTACAGCTTGTAAGCCTGTCTCTCTCCCTCCCTCTCTTTTCTCCCTCTCCCTCTCCCTGTCCCTGTCCCTCTCTCTCTCTCTCTCCCTCTCCCTCTCCCTTTCCCTCTCTCTTCTTCCTCTCCCTCCCTCCCTCCCTCTCTCTCTCTCTCTCTCTCTCTCTCTCTCTCTCTCTCTCTCAATCTCCNAGAAGTAGAGGGGCATAGTTCCTACCTGTAGGGGACTTGCATTCAAAGGATTTGGGTTTGCACCTGGAATTGACATTAAGGGTCATATATAAACCAATTCCTTTATTATAAACCCAAGACCCAAAGAAGTTCTATAACTTACCTAAAGTCCCACAGAGAGGATATTACTGATCCAGGTTTCAGTCTAAGGAAGTCTCCTATGATTCCAAATTTATTTGTCTTTCCCATTGTAGGATGTTGCTTCCATAATGTTGCTGCTCATATGAAAGCTACCTCAAGTATGAATTATTTTTAAGTGGAAAGAGTGACTAATTAGGAATAAGTATGTATATAAATACACACACAAATATACATATATATGTATGTATATACATATATATATATATAAAGAAAGGGAGAGAGAGAGAGAGAGAAAGAGAGAGAGAGAGAGAGAGAGAGAGAGAGAGAGAGAGAGAGAGTTAGTTAGTTAGTTAGTTAGTTCTGTAGAGGCATGAATATGATAACAAATTTTTCAAAGGTCCTAGGTTCATCTGGACTATACCCCTCCTTTTACAAATGTGAAAACCGAGGCCAGGATTATACAAGTAGTAGATTATAAAACCAGGATACTAATCTATCCTTTTGGATGTAGCACCTTAATTTGATGGTATCATGCTGGGTGGGTAGAGTACATGGAAGATTAGATATCTAATATGAAAGCCTTGATTTGGGGTTCTTCCTCCAGCATAGATCAACTATATATCCATGAGCAAGCAGTTTAATTTATTAGGTTCCAAGGCAATTCTTGAAGATACTAAATTACAGACATCATGCCTGATCTGTATTGTTTGAAGAATATTCCTATACTGGTAAAATTATAGGTCTTGACCACTGTTTCCTCCAAAATGCATATGTTGGATATCATGGGATAGAAGAAAAGGGGAAAAAAAGGAACTCCATTACAATAAAGTCACTTATTTGGATTAATGACTTCCCTAACCAAATTTTTGTAAAAATGATTGAGAACATTGAACAGTTCACAAGGGCAAAAATGATGGAGATGCTCTGCTGTCCCAGGCAATAAGGGTCTCACACATGCCCATTCCACCCATCCATGCACAGACTCATCTGTGTCAAGAGATAGAATTTTCTTTGCATCTTAGCTTCAGTACATTTTAAATCCAAATAATGTGAGGTAAATAGACAGAGAGAGATAAATAGAAAAAGAGAGAAAAAATGATCAAGTAATTTATTATGTGCCAGGTATGGTTCTTGAAATAAAAATAAAAGCACAAAGAAAGACAGCCCCTACTCTCAAGGAGCTTACATTTCAAAGGAAGACCACACATGCAAGGGAGTTGAATTGGGCAATAAAGGTTAAGAAAAGTAGTCTGTGTAGTCTGAGTTCAAAGCAGTCTTTAAAAATGAACATGGCTGTTAGGGGTCCTTCCTCAAAGGAGAAAACCAGGAGTAGAACTCAGGAATCAGAGAAGACTTCAGGGATCAAATAATCACTCAAATGAGAAGGCTGCTAAGAGATGTGGAGATGAAAAAGTAGTCTGGAATGTCAGAAACTAAGCTATGTTATAATTGGGGATATGCTGGAGCTGGTCCTGTGAAAGACAATTGTTAAATTTTGGGAGTAGCATATACCCCTTGGAAATAAGCAAATACTACAAATAAGGACTTGATTTATTGTTTGTAGAACTTCTAAACTTAAGAATGTCATGGATAAAAATGTTAAGAATGCAGATTAAATTTAAAAGTATGCCATGAGAACATTTTTAAAGAGCCATTTGTTAAACACTAACCTTTACACTTGTTTATAAGTTAGCACAACTGACTTGTGTATTTCCTTAAATGGAGGTTCTGGAGTGGAACTCATCAATTGGAGGAAGTTTTAACAGTGTAATATCATTCAATTTTGAGATCATTAAATGATTCCAAGGGCCCTTTCACTTTGAGGCAAGATAACTTTAAAGGGAGGACAATGCCATGACTCTGATGAGTTTAAAATGTGCTTTTTTCATGTTTTTTTTTTTTTTAGTATTTTGGCTTTGGGGTTAGTTGCCCCTCCCCTTCTTTTGCCTATAAATTAGTCCTAGGTTGTAGTTCATGTTGAAATACTTCTCTTCAAATAATTACTTAGTCTAGGGCTATGGACATTGGCAAACTATTGATAAGACCTTAAATTAATACATTTTCCTTTATCATGATTTCAACCAGTTATTCAGTGCATCCTCTAGGAAACCACGGTGAGAATGACAATAAGATCAAAATGCAGCCCTTCTGCAAGTGTGGGGAGAAAGCATTGTGTCATGTTCAGGTGCTCTAAGTCTATCACCAGTTCCAAATTATATGAAGAGCAAAAAGAATTTAGTAAAGTGAGAAGTAATGGAGAAATATTTAAATAAGATATAATTATGTGGGCTAGAGAGGGTAACAGAGAAAGGAAAATATTCAACTTAGAGGAAAGTTTTCAGCTTATTAAACATATTCAATGAAGAATGAGAATTGTTTTATCTTCTCAGAAGATATAGAAGATATTTGACCAAAGTGGGCATATGCGAAATTCATATTAACTTTAGGAGAGATCATTAAAAGTAGCTAAGTAAGTTGTTATTATTGACTTTTAAGTAACCTGCTTTTAGAAGGGAGCCTCCTTTTTTCTTAGGAAGCCACAAAAGTATAAATAGGAGACAAACAGAATGATTAAAGTGGTAATACTTTGACAATTAACAGAAAACAAGAGTATCCTGAATTTTATTCTTTGAAGAATAGGGCTACTAGGATATTTTATTACCAAGTCTGGGTACATGAAACAATTTTTAAATACAACATTTAATTTCTCTATAACATCATAATTTGATATAATATTTTTTGATCTGAATGACCCTTAATTCTTGAATGCTATGCCATGAATCATGTGATTTGGTAGATCTGCCAGATTGGAGCTCAATCGCACTATCCCCCCCTTTTTTTATTTAGAATATTTTTTTATGGTTCCATGATTCATGATCCCCCTTTTCCTTCCCCCCTCCCAAATCTGACAAGCAGTTCCACTGGGCTATACATATATCATTGTTCAAAACCTATTTCCATGTTATTCATATCTGCAGTAGAGTGATCTTTTAATATCAAAACCCCAATCATATCGCTATCACACTACGTGATGGATTACATATTTTTCTAATGCATTTCCATTTCCACAGTTCTTCCTCTGGATGTGGACAGCATTTTCTCTCATAAGAACCCCTTCATTTTCCAATTCTTTGTCACCACAAAAAGTGCAACTATAAATATTTTTGTATAAGTTGTTTTTTCCCTTATTATCACTTTGGAGTACAAATCCAGCAGTACTATGGCTGGATCAAACGGCAAGCATTTTTAAAGCCATTTGCAATCACATTTTTATAAGCCAGTAACTTTATGCTAAAGATTCTGCAAGATAGGGTTCAGTAATATATGAACTGAGAATAACCGGAGGGACAGGCTGGTTTTTAAAGAGACTGAGGAATTAGAATCCAAATTGCCAAGATTTTCTAGATTATGGAGAGAAAGTAATGAAATTCCAGAAGAACACATACTTCTGCTTCATTTACTAAAGACTTTGTTGAAGCACAACAAAACTTGATAAATCCTCAAAGAGATGGAAATATCAGATTATCTTTCCTTCCTCCTGGAGAACCTATATGCAGGTCAAAGAACAGAGGTTAGAACCCAATATGGAACAACTGATTGGTTTAAGAGAATACACTAAATTTTTATATTTTATTTGTTTATCTTTTATGCAAAGTACATCATGAAAAAGGGCAGGCTAGGCAAATCAGAAGTCAGAATTAAGGTCACCAGGAATAATATCAATAATCTCTGATATTCAAGCAATATGACTGATGGCAGAAAGTGAAGAAAAATAAGAAGCCTCTTAATAAGGGTGAAAGAGGAGATTGTAAAAACTGGTTTGAAGCATAACATCAATAAAACTAAGATCATAGCAACTAGTCCCATCAATTCCTGGCAAAAAGAAGAAGAAATGGAAGAAATGTAAATGATATTCTTAGTCTCAAGGATTACTGCAGATGGTAACTGCAGCAATAAAATTAAAAGACACTTGTTCTGTGGAAAGAAAACTATGGCAAATCAGGACAGCATGGTTAAAAGGGGAGACATCACCTTCCCAAAAAAGGTCTATATAGTCAAAGCTATGACTTTTTCAGTAGTAATGAATAACTTTGAAAGTTTTATATATATGTTTAAAACTTCATATAAGGCAACTGGACTATATAATGCAAACTGGGTGTTGTAGAGGTGATGCTTCTGAATTATAGTGCTGGAGAATACATTTAAGAGTCCATCGAATAGCAAAAAGTTGAAATTAGGGAATATTTTAATAAATTAATTCAGGCTATTGACTGAATGGTCAAATATTGAAGCTAAAGTTTAAATACTTTAGCCACTCAATAAGAAAATGGAACTCATTTGAAAAGATCTTGATGTTAGGAAAGATTAAATACAAAAGGATGAGATGGCAAAGGTTGAGATAGATAATGTCATGGAAACAAAAATAAAACATGAACTTGGGCAGATTTCACAAGATAGTAGAGGCTAGAAGGACCTGGAATGTCCATGTTGTCATGAAGAGTTGGACAGACTGAATGACTAAACATCAACCAAACTGGAAAGGACAGCTAAATGGGGCAGTGGATAGAATCTTGGACTTGGAGATGTCAAAGGCATTCAGCTTCATCTATATTTTTCTGATCTCTATTACAGAGATGAACAGTTGGTCATTAGAGTTATTTTGGATTTTCAAGGTGACTGCTCTGGGGATCTCTGACCACCTTGGGGCTTTCTGATTTCCTGAACTTTCTTCATGTCAACCCCCCACTCTTGCGTCCAGAGACCAGCAGAGTTCAGTAGCTCTATACAGTCTTTGTATTGCTTGGAAGGTTTCTGGCTTGTTTACTTGTGTTAGCAGTGGTTTGGCTAGCAGCAATGTTTCTAAGTGCCAATGGGCTTCTGGCTGGCTTTTTGTGCCATTTTGAGATGGACAAATTCACTTGTATTTTTCTCACTGAATTTCTTGATCTTTATTCAGTCTGGTACAAATTGTAAGTTTTTGTAAGAGTAGGTATGTGGGAGCTTGGCAGTCTGACCCCCTTCAAGCAGACATCTTGGCCAGTGGCTTGGTTTATTTTTCTAAAGCCCTAGGTTATTGTTTCCTGGAGTCATTAGCAGTGTAGAAAATGCAAAATAAATACTCCTTAAAAGAACTAAGCGTGAGTTGTATTACACAGTGTTTTAGAGATAGTAGAGAATTGAAAGTCAGTGTTTTCTTAGCAGACTAATTAAATGCATTTGAACCACTGTTTAAAAAAAACTGGTAATATAAAAAAATAAATTAACAGTAGCAATCAGTGCATCACATCCTCAGACTTGATAGCAAAAGAAGAGTGTTCAGCTAGGAGTCAAAGAGGAGAAAATAGGACGTGATTATCAGCTTTGCACAAACCTGTAGCATCGAAATGTCTTCAGCTATATATGTAAAAAAAAGATGAATTAGAATGGGCCATTAAGTATCTCTGTGAAATATTTTAGGAAGTCAACACTGAATTTGTGATTTCCTGTGATTTCACTGGTATAGGAAATTCTCAGTTCGGAAACTCCCTCCACTCTTTCAGAACAGGAAAATAACCTATAACTTATCGTCTAAGAGAGCTGACTGGGTCAAAGAGTTCAAGTGGCTTGCCCATGGTCACATAGCTGGTGTGAGTTAAAGACAGGATTTGACCTCAAATCTGCCTTTCACAGGCCTGGAAACAGTAAATCAATAGTTAATTAATCTACGACTACTACTGGGGTCAAATGATGTGGTAACTAATATAAATATAATTTTAATGTCCTCTGATTGACCCTGATATCCTCCATACTGAAAACAGGATGTCCATTCACCAGATTAGAGTGTTCATTTGTATTTAATTGTTTGAGGGAATATGCAACTAGTAAGAGTTTCCTTATACTCTGGGAGATGCTTGTACTGATGAAATCATAGGTCTAGTCCCTACTTTTATATAAAGTCTAGAAGAATTCTGTCCCAGGCCTTTTTATGTATCTCAATAAGTCAATCCATTGGGATTTAATTATTAAATGTTTACTATGTTCTATGCAATTCGTTAACTGTTAAGGATAAAAAGAATGCAGGGAGGCAAAAGACCTTAATTAATTTTTTCTAAAATTTTTATTCCAGACACAACCAATCTAAAAGAAAGTATGTAGGAGATGAGAGAACTTCCTGTGCTATACAAGAATTGTTCAAGGAATTAATGCTATATAGTTTGGGGAAGTTAATATTTTGAAGAATATGATGATTTACTATATGTAGGAGAACAATTAGACTTGTTCTACATTGTCTCAGAGGGTACAACCAGAGGCAATCTGTAATAGTTGCAGAAAACAATTTCTTTTTAATATTAGGAAAATTATTTCACAATTAGAGCTGTCTAAAAGTGGTATTGACTTTTGTAGTGTTCAAGGCTGTGAGATCTACTCACAGGAGTTTTTCAAGGACATGCTAAGTATTTACCTTTCAGAGATGCGATAAAGTCAACTTTAATAGGCTTGGTACCAAAAAATCAAGTGATTTTCCAAATCTAGATAGAAATGACCTGGCAGCCAAGGAACAAAGATGAGGGAAAGGAACAGACAAGAGTGGATTTTGGATTTTCTGTCTTTGAACTATGTTGTTACTATAATGAATTATTTTTGTGAGGGAAGGATGCTGAGGGTAACAAATAGTAGACATTATCCTGTTAATCCATCCTTGAATCAAGACAGGATGAGCTGTTTTTACCTTTCTAGGACTAACGGGCTGAGTATAAAGTATCCTTTCATTAAAATGTAGGCATTAATTTCATAAAAATCTATTTCTTTTTTTTTTAAAACAGTTTGTTTATGGTAAAAATCATATTACATAGCTATTTAAACGTGTTATACTTTCAAATAAACATATAATATGAATTTGTATCTTTTTATCAAGAGAAAAGGTAAAAATCTTTTTGCAATAAACTTAGTCTGAGAACTTTAAAAAATTGGATTGGATTATGACATTGAGCTCCTTATAGGTTAGAGATTCTGTTATTTTAAGATTCAAATGCCCACCTCTGCTATTGATTAGCTGTAATTTGGGGTGTATCACTTAACTTCTTAAAGCCTCAAAGTTTTCCAATCTGTAAAAAGAAAAGAGAAAAAAAGATGACAATATCTGTTTACTTCACAGCGTCATTTTAAGAAATGTGTTTTGTAAACCATATGGTATTTTGCAAATTACAAGCCCAGATCTGTAAAAAATAGCAGAAATCAGCCAAGTCTCTGCCTAAACAAAAACTCTCTACAAAATACTTAATATATAGGAATCCAGGTTCTACTTAGACATCTCCAATGAAGGGCAAAAATTGGGAAAGCAAACTAGATCCTGAGGGAGGCCATTCTGTTTTTCAAAGGATTTAATTATACCACTTCTAAATTATAACATATCCTAAATCTTATTAATAATAGCAGCAATATAGACAATCATGATTATGAAAGCAGTTTAAATAGTTTGAAATTTCCTTTTGATGATGAAGATGCAGGAAGGAGTACTAATAATCTCTTTTCTTATTTTAGAGCATCTCCAGAGCACAGCATGAATCTGGGATTCTGAAAAATAATATTTTAATTTAATTTTATTTTTCAATTATATTCCATGTGGAAAATATGTAATGATATCTTTAGGTAAATAAAACAAAGCCAGTATTTATCACTGTGGGATACTTGCCATTCAGAGGAAATTTCTTCCACAATGTGGTCAGACATTTCACCAATATTTGGAGAAAATGAAAAAAGAGATTGTATATGCTTGATTATGGAAACAATGCCCCTCTATAAATTAAAAAAAAAACACATGACAGCATTTCTGAGTGTCTGGGGCCCAGCGAGTAATTATTTTTTTAACCAATATTTTCTAAATCATCTATTTTATTTCCAGTGAGTAATTCTTAACTAGATGGAGGAACATCAAACACTGACACTTCAGAAATAAACCACTCTCAACTAACCCTGGGAGCTGGTCATTCTTTAAGTTCTGAAAGCACATGCCAGAACAGAAGAGCTGAATATATAAATGGAGGAGCTTGTGGAACATGTAGGTTTTAGAACATGAACTTCCCAAGGAGGAGATGTTAAGTTAAGAAGGAAGATGGTTCTGAAGATATCATCATCTTCTTTCATGTACCGGGGGGACTCCATTCTAATGAGAATTTTATTGTGTTGTCCAAAATGAGGCAAGGACTCCACATTCTCTTTGAAAGAATATGCAAATATGAATGAGAGGACAGATGTTTTATCTGAATTCACCAATTCTTAGAAAAAGGAAAATCAGGGATGGAGCCTCAACTGTCTTTTTCCCAGACATCAACATACCTAGAAAACCTACACACAAATACATGGGGCACACAAGACATATCACTTTGCTTTTTGTATTTTATCAAACATTACTTTGACACAGATTTTGCTTAAATGAAATATGTTTATATTCTCCAGATTGTAATGCTAAATAGATTTCCTGTACTTGGGGACCCCAAAATTCCCTGAGGAGGTGCTAACACTTTTAGTCAATACTTTAAAATAATCCTGATGACAGGAATTAAAATGGAAGCCAAGATAGTAATTTTGAAGGCATAGAAAAAAGCCAGATCATAAACATGTTTTTTAGGAAGCAATTTGTAATAATAGCATTAAACATTTCTTTCTTTCCAGTTCCTCACCATGTTAACTGCAGCTGTTAGCATTTTGTCCTTCTGAGAGAGAAGGAAATGGCAAGAATAAATTAAATTGAACTCTTACAAACATGATCAGTCCCAGCAGGACCTCGAGTTCACCATCATAGGTGCTTTATCATTGAGCAAAATTGAGAGCACCAGAGTAGAAAGAACCTGGAATCAAGAGTCCGGAGAAATGTGCTCCCAGCTATGCTTGTTGAGTGACCTTGGGTAAATCATTTAATATTTGTGACCCTTTATTTCCTCATGTGGAAAAATGGAGATAATCATTCTTTAAGTCTATCTCAAAGAGCTGAATGAAAATCAAATGAGATGAATGCTGGCAACTTACAATTTGAGCACCTTTGATAATGCTAAATTGTAATGTCAAAGGTCAAATTTTACTCACCCTCCCCTCAGGTATTGTCTTTGGCTTTAAGGCTTGAATATGTTATTAAAAGAAAAGATCTCATGAATTTGGCAAGTGCATCTGACCATAATCTGAACTAAAGTAATTTGATTTTGCTGACATTATACTTAAGAAAGATATAGGCTAATATTTTATTTTTTTTACAAAAACTATTTGCAATTAAGTTTACAAATTCTACTGCATTTTCTTTGTTTATTCTTCTCTTTATATTTGTTGCTTTTCACCAACATAATGTAAATTCTTTAAAGACATGCAAGACTTTTTAAAAAATTTCTTCTCAGCCATTTTTATTGGGCTGAATATCATTTTTAAAATACTCAAATCATGGATCATCCTGAGGACAGTGAAATTGAGAATGATGGAATCAAAATGGTAAAAACACACACACACAATTAATTTTGAAGGAATAATGATGCAAAGGATTTCCTCAAAATAACATATGCATGAAAAAGGAAATCAGATGTGCACTTAGCAAATATGAGTGATAACATCAACAACTTATGTTTTGAATTGATCTCTTTGTAACATAAAGCGAAAGGAAAGCTTTCCCCCAACATAATTAATAGACTATATGATGCCATGGACAAAAATCATCTGAAGTGGTCATTTGCAATAGGAATTCCTAGAAGTAAAACTTCCAAGGATGACATGCTTGAGTATCTCCTGTACTTCACACAGTGTCTTGCACATAATTGGCTTTTGATTAATATTTTACTTATTTGAATTCAATTGAATTGAATCCCTCCTCTGATCTGAAGCATTATGGATATTAAAAACTAAGGATTTTAAAAAATAGAATGATGTAATTTCTGATTATTTTGAAAATAACCATGATGAGAGAAACCCTGAGACAACTTATTACATACTTTGTAAGACTCAGGCTTTCTGTGATTTTTTTTAAAAAGTTGTTTAATGAAGTATTTTCTTGAGCATATATTTCTGCTTATGAAGTGAGAATTTCCAATCTTTCCATCCTGTTGGATGAGGAGATGGAAAACACTTTGAGATTACCTTAAGAAACTACCTAATTTTGGAGGCACATTACAATTAAAATTATCTGGAAATTGTATCTTAATTAATAATTATTTATTAAATTAAAAGAGTGGGTCTGAGAAAGAAATGGCACCTGCCACACATTGCAGGTTCTTCCTTTCCAAAGCCTCCTCCCCCCCCAACTGACTGTGCCAACTTCATAAATAGATCTCAGACATACCAGCACTCTTGGGCATCTCCAAGCTGGACCCTGGGTGTGCTGCGGCTTTTCTGGCCAGTAAGTTACTTGAGCTAGTATTTTCCTAGATGCATCCCCCTAAGTCAGCAGTCTTTATCTCACTTTCTCTCTCCAAGCAGTTTTGAAGCAAAAGAGCCCTTCTTCCTTTGCCTAGTCCTGTCGATGCTTGTTGTAGCCTCATGTTTCTGAGGCTCTTTGATTTGGTGGACACTGGCCTCAGTCTAGATCAGAGATCAGTTCAGATCTAGGGTACTTCTGTACCCCAGAAGTCACCACCTGGTGCTTAGAACAAGCCACACAGCAACAGTACTATGTCTCCCAACATTATAGGTAGGACTTTACACATCATCTCAGAGAGATATGGTTCAAAAGTGTAGAAGTAAGATCCTTTACTTTATAATCAAAGCGATCTTGACAGACATTAAATTTTCCCAGGTGAAAAAGCTGAGAATGAAAAAATAATAATAGCTCATAATTGAAATAATTACTATTAATTTTGAATATAATTTCCTCCCCAAATCCTGTGAGATAGGCAATGCAAGTATTATACTCATTTCATAGAAAAGGAAACCAGACACAGAGAGATCCACTGACAGAAAGAAATAAAAACCAGATCTCCTGAGTCTCAGAGCAGTACCTTTTTCATAGCATGATTTTATTGCATTTATTGACTATTTTTCATATGACATCTTTTACCTTATATCATATATTATGAACTTATATCTTATAGTATGGATTTTGGATCCTGGATACATTTCAGGAAGTTAAAGAACTTAAATGTGAGGAAAATGCTGTGTTGTTTTCACTACCATCTAACTGAAATTCACCATTTTCTTTCATTATAAATATAAGAAACAAACCAAAGTAGTGTTTCACCAAAAGTGCCCAAGATGTCCACGACACCTACCAAGGATAAAAACTCAATGTATAGTTTACACCAATATTTGAGAACATAAAATTAATATTCATAAAAATTGCTAATAATATTCAAAAAAGTAAATTTAAATGTGGGATAAAGCAAATTAATCTGACCTATATATGTTTGACTGGAATTATTATTCATCTGAAATATTTTTTAAATCTGTTGTCCCTTCACATATAATAAATTATGAAATAGAAAGATGGATGGGGAAAGAAAAGCTAAAGCCACTCATAAAATTTGGAACCTAAAATAAAGTATCTTCTTTTGAATTTTTTTTTTTAAATTTAAAACCCTTACCTTCCATCTTGGAGTCAATACTGTGTATTGGCTCCAAGGCAGAAGAATAAAGGGCTAGGCAATGGGGATTAAGTGACTTGCCCAGGGTCACACAGCTAGGAAGTGTCTGAAGACAGATTTGAACCTAGGACCTCCTGTCTCTAGCCCTGGCTCTCAATCCACTGAGCTATCCAGCTGCCCTAAGCATCTTCTTACATTCATATAATATCCATTTATTATCTGTGTCTATTGGTGATTAATTCAGTTTGCTTGATAGGGATGCAAAGGCAACAAATTTGATGAAAGTAATCCATAAATTATATTATGGTCCAAATGCATAGTTGAGATAAAGTTGTTGCTTTTTTTCTCAATGAAAAGATAGGAAGGCTAAAAAAATTAATATTTGTTGACTGGGAAAAATCTTCAAAATTTAAAATGTTTTTAAGAACAATATATCTAAAAAATATATTCCTTCTTCCACTCTTCCTCTTTACAGTTTTCTCCCTCACCCAAAGGGCCTTCTCCTTCCTCAGATTTTCCTAAAATATCTATTCTTTCTCTTATCAGCAATACAATAATTTTCTCCTTTGAATCATATCTATCTATGTATATAACATATTCCTACTCCTCTCCCCAGTGTAAATATCAGTTCATTAAAGACAATGATTGTGTCGTTTTTTAAAACTTTGTTTTCTTAATGCCAAGAATAGTGTTTTAATAAGTACTTAACTTTATTTGGTGCTGTGATCACTTACAATATACTTATTGAATAAATGTATGGCTTAATCTAAAATTACAAATTTATGGCCTAATATTGCTACTTTGTTACTAGGCACCTCATTTATTCTCCTAATTCAATAAATATTTACATTTTCAAATTGATTTTTGATTTTGTCATTCTTGATAATTCTCTCCAACAATGCTGGTTGCAACGTATCCATGCTAGTTTAGATCATGCTAATTTAGTCAATGTTATCTCATAAATTCATCACATGTAGAGCACCCAATGTACTAGTGAAGGGATAAGATTTTTGTTTTTCACTTAGTCAAAGGAACCAATGAAGTACAAATTCAAATGACTGATACAAAGCAAACAGAAAGTAAGAAGTACAGAAAATCAATCTGTGCATCTTTTATGCCTCTGCTACAATCCTGCCTAGATTATTCTATTTTCTTTTGTCCTCCAATTTATTCAAAAATGCACAGGATCTAGTGAAGTATACTTCATAAAATAACTGATAAATATATATTAGGGATGTATATGTAATTCAAGGATCTCTGAATATCAAATTCTCCCTAATTCTTTGTAATCCTTTGCATTTTATTTTATGCATTTAAAAATATTATTCTGAAAAGTCCATTAGCTTCAACAAACTCTTTAAGGTGCCTATTATATCAAAAAGGTTAAGAATATCTGCCTTAAATAAATGTCATAATCATGAGATATGACACAAATTCATTTTCTCCAAGAAGCTAGTTTCATAAAAAAAATATAGATAATAGAGGGATTAAGAGAATTCCAAAGGTCTTTTTTTTCCAAATCAAATTAACACCCTGCTGATTGTATTTAGCAAATCTGGAGAAGTACAATCCCTACAACCCAGAGGGAGAAATTTACATCAATCAAAATGGCAATAAGATTAAAAGTATAGGTCAATGCTGTTAAATCTATTTGTCTTGTTGATTCACACTAGAAAAAAAGAGTTCCCCAAGTTATTTGTGCTTTGGACCTATGTGAAGCGTCAGTCCTCAGTAAGGTGCAAGAGAAGGAAAAGAGAAACAGACAGACAGATGGAGATATAAAGAGAGGCAGAGAGAGACATAGAGGCACAGCCAGAGAGCAACTTTATAATTTCTAGCAAAATACAAATAAAAAAATAAAACAAAACAAAACAAAAACAAAACAAAGTAATCACAAGAAATATATATTCCTCTTTAACCCCCATGCATATTCAACCAATCTGACTTAGGACAATGAAACAATCTTTCACTTGTACTTGAGTTACAGCTCATCTCATTGTAGGTCTGAACAATAGTAGCTCAGGCCAAGTAAAATAAAACAGTGGCAAGCAAAGGAAACACAGTTCTCTGAGTGAAACCTTATCTGTTTGTCTCACTCATCTGAGGGGCAAGGACACTGTATATGTAAGGAAGAGGGGAAGGAAGAGTCAGAGGTTGGATAAGATAAATGAGACTAGGAAGGAACCTGTAAGTAAACATAATCAACAATAGGAGATAAGAAAAATGAGTTTGGTGATATACTGCCAGAGAAAAATTCTGAACACTTCATGTTATAGGTTTCATGCATGTATATTATAATCTGTAGAATTGGCTCAAAACCTGTTTTCTTGGAACTAAGTAAATAGGTGACTTTATTGTACTGGAAATAGCTTCCAGACTCTGCCTTTGGTTTAAATGGCAACTGACAAAGTCTACCTTGCCATATATACTATGTCATGCCTTTCTTTCCTAAAAAGTGAACAATATGGTGTTTATAAAATACATTTTTTTCAGCAAGTTTGGAATTGAATCTGGGAAAACTCCCTGTGCAAAAATGCAATTATCCTCTTTACTCCTTGGAGATATTTTCCCCATGTATACAGTTTCCTTCTAATAGACACTTTAAGCCAGTGGTTCACAAACTTTTTTGGCCTACCGCCCCCTTCCCAGAAAAAATATTACTTAGCTCCCTGGAAATTAATTTTTTAAAAATTTTAATAGCAATTAATAGGAAAGATAAATGCACCTGTGACCATCACGGCTCCCTGGATCTCTGCAGCACCCACCAGGGGGTGGTGGCGCCCACTTTGGGAATCACTTCACTGATCTAAGCTGTATTCAGCAGTGATTCAGGTTAGGTAAGAGTAACAATAATAATAAAAATGTGATTATTTTTTCTTTCCAAAAATCTATTTTACCTTTTTTTATTTTTCAAGAATTACATGTAGAAACAAACAACTTTTGATAATTGTTATGTGACATTTTGTGATTCAGATTTTTGTCCTCCTTCCCCAAAGAGGTAAGTCTGATATAGGTTATACCAGAGGAGTTCCCTCTGTGGGATATTTTTTGGAGAGGTGATTGGCTTCTGTTTTTTACTAGCCTCCATTAGAAAAAAGGAGCAAAAAGGATTACAGAGAAATCAATACTTTTGTATGCCTACTCAGTTCTGCCTGAGGAACCACCATCATTCATGACCAGAAAATGGCTCCCCAACGTTCCACATGATAGCCTGGAACCAGAGAGAAAATAACTGCACGCACTCAATATAACTAATCAGGAAAAAAAGAGAAAAGTGTGCTCTAAAGACAGTCTCCTTGGACAGTACTCTCCTTTACAAAAATAGATATGAAGTAATGTGCAGGGCAGGGAGAGGTCATTAGCAAGTGGGGATAGTAGGAAATCCTATTGTAGGAGATAACATTTTAGCTGAACCTAAAAGGAAGTCAAGGATTTTTTAAGTAATAGGTACACAAAGAGATCATTCCAGCTCTAGGAGACAGCCTAGAGATGGAGGTAAAAAGTCATATTTGAGATATATAGCACAGCCAATACCCACTACATTCCAAAACCCTTCACATGACTTGAGAGTTGTGAATAATAATGAACTCCATTATTTAATAACTATTTATTATATAAATATACCAGTCACTTTATGACTTTTCTTAGGTCAATGAGTCACCTCCATTACTACTTTTATATTTTAAGATCATTATTAATAATTAAATAGCATTACTAAAACAAAGTGGAGCACTAACATGAGGTGGGCATGAGTCATTATAAGCTGGGACTCTGGGCAAAGACTGCTGCAGGAGTTAATATTTGGCATAAAACAATGTAAGAACTCACACTAATGCTTTTCAGAGTAAGAATTAGATTGATTGGGCAAACTAATTTGAGATGTTAGACCCCTTAAGAAAATAGAGTGGATTTAAAAGATCATAAAAAAAAACATTTTATATATTTTTCTGCCTCTATTTTTTAAAATACCTGATCAGGTATACTTGAATTTTCATGTGATGAGTTTAAATAAAATGAGGTTCTACAACAACTTGACTTCTTTGAAAGTGTGTGAGGCAGAGTAATATGTAATAAGCCCAGAAAATTACCCTGAAAACACAATGTGGAGAGATTTAAATTTAAAAAATTGGTCTGCATTTCATGCAAGAGACTTCTAAAAAGCACTGAAACTTCTTGAACAGGAGAATGAGATAGTAATATCTTTATTTAAGGAGTATCAGTTCCTTAGCTGTATGGAGAATCCCATCTAAGAGAGAAACTGGAAAGAAGATGAATTAAATGGTGATTGTCATGGTCTAAGTGAGAGAATAAAAGAACTTTGAATGGGGAGTTGATCATATGAGTATATAAAGGGGACAGCTGAAAAGATATTGTGTAAGTAAAATTAACAAGACTTCTCAAATGAGCTAAAATGATGAGGGAAGAAGAAGGAAGATATAAGAATTGTTATAAATAAAAATTAACCTTAAAGACTTATTACTAGATTTATAAGAATGTATTAGTAAAGAGAAAGAGAGGGAGAAAGAGAGATTCAAGACTTTCAAACAAGGTAAAAATCAGGTCCTCCATTATATCCCCCATTACAAAGAGACTAACTTTGCTTCCCATGCTGGCTTTTCAAACCTCTCTCTCAGCCCCTTTCCCAGATCTTTCCAGATCCTTCAGTTGGCCAAGGGCCCTTTATACATTATGCCATCTGGCCTCCTTCATGCCATCATGCCAGGCCTGTGTGGAGACACTGACTTCAGATACGTGACTCTGATTCCCATGGTCATCCACTGGAGTGCATGGGATTAAAGATGGGATGGAGGTCCCCTAGATGTTTCCTTCACAGAATCCTCCACCCTGATTCTTTTGGAAACCAGCATGTTAAGTGTCTTCATTCTTGGTCCCCCAGGATATTAACATGTTAGTCTCCACATAATGAATAATTCCACATAGGGAGTCTATACATTTAGGTTTTTCTTAGCAAGGTGCGTAAGAACACATTTCATGGAGGGAGTTCCTGTGATTTGAGTAATAACGAGAAAGAGGAGAAAAAGATAGGCACATTGACAAAGGCATTAGGGGACATTCCCCATTTTGATATAAGTGTTTACAATCAGGATTATTGGAGGACTCAACCCAACTCAGTTCAGTTCATTATATCCAAATGTTCCCTCTGAATCTCATGATGTAGTGTTTGATTTTTTTCAAGCATCCTTACATCATGTTCTCCAGAATATTTGCTTTCCTGGTCCAGAGTATCAGGGATTATATTTTCCTAAAATTACTTTAAAAAGATCTGAGACTTTGGACCTTTAGGATAATAATTCAATCCCCTCCTCTCCCATTCATCAGGAGGATTCTACACCAAGAATAGAATTGACCCAGAATGCATGTCTAAGCTATAAAGTACATGAATCCATTCTCCCAAAAACAAGAGAGAGAAAATTAAATATACACATATATGTATACATGTATATACATGTGTGTGTATATGTGCTAATTAAATTCACCTTCAAGGTCCAACTTACGTAGCTTACATTCTACAAAAAATGTATAACAAAGACAGCAACATTATAGTTTCCAACCATCAGCCATGACTATAGAAAGTGGCCATGGTAAGAAGAAAAGAGAAGGGACAAAAGTCTGAAAAAAGGGAAATATAATCCCTTGGTCTGATTTCAGCATCAATCATAGGGATAGCAAGTCAGAGTGAAAGTCAAATAAAGAAACAAGGCAGGACTTGGTGAACAATCTCTTCCCTGAGTACCCTGAGACAGATCCTCTACCTTGGCATTTATATTCACCAATCACAGGGTTTGCTGGTCTCCTTGATCCTGTGCTCCTTTGAACTGACTGATCATTGGTTCATTAGCTGCCTCTTCTTCTGAAATCAGACTCAAATATCAGTTAAAGTCTCATAATATTTAACAACCTATGTCAGGTCTCAATAGTATAAAGCTCTTGGGTAAGCATTATTGACAGGGTTGATAGGCATTGTAAACTGATCCTTTGATATCAAATATCAATGCTGATTCCAAAATCTCAATTAAAAATCAAATTTAAATTAGGAAGAAAGAAAAAAAAAGAAAATAAATCAATAAGAAAATGTTTTTTTGCAAAACCCCATTAAACAATGGGACAGCCAAATATAGGCATAAAAAATACCTATCACTTAAAATGGAAAGTTATTGACTCTCTAGTGTGGCCATGATCCACTCAAGTGTACCATAATTTTTACTGATGGTATAAGTTTGCTATAAGTTTTGCTACAACAACTAAGAAAAATTTTAAAAGAACAAGAATTCCCAGAATTAAAAAGGCTTATTTGGTTATAATCAAACAGAAGCATTAGGAATAAAAGGTATTTTTGGTAACACATTACCTTCCTAGATTGTAAATTGCGGCAAAGTCTCTTTCATATGGACTGGAATTGTTGCCCACAGCAGAAGAGAGCTCCAATGGAGCTGGTGACATATCCAATATGCATAAGGTACAATGGCCTTGCCTATGAAAAGTGTGTCCTACTTAACTAGAGACTTTTATGATAGCATTATCCATAGCCCAGGCATGGGAAGAGAGTACCAATGAAGAAAATGTAACATTGCTTATATTTTTAAATTAAATTAATTAATTTAAAATATTTCCCAAGTTTACATGATTCAGGTACTTTCTCTCCACTCCTCCCTCCCCCTTCCTATAGCCAGCTTGCAATTCTACTGGGTTTCACATGTATCATTGATCAAGACCCATTTTCATATTAATAATACTTACATTTAGAGTCTACGTCCCTAATCATATCCCCATCAACCCATGTGATCAAGCAGTTGTTTTTCTTCTGTGTTTCTGCTCCCCCAGTTCTTTCTCTGGATGTAGAGTGTTCTTTCTCATAAGTCCCTCAGAATTGTCCTGGGTCTTTGCATTGCTAGTAGAGAAGTCCATTATGTTCGATTGTACCACAGTGTATCAGTCTCTTTGTATGAGATTCTCCTGATTCTGCTCCTTTCACTCTGCATCAATTTCTGGAGGTTGTTCCAGTTCACATGGAATTTCTCCAGTTCATTATTCCTTTGAGCACAATAGTATTCCGTCACCAACAGATACCACAATTTGTTCAGCCATTCCCCAATAGACGGGCATCCCCTCATTTTCAAAATTTTTGCCACTGCAAAGAATGAGGATATAAATATTTTTAAACAAGTATTTTTCCTTATTATCTCTTTGGGGTATAAACGCAGCAGTGGTATGGCTGGACTAAAGGGAAGAATACTTTTTTAAAGCCCTTTGGGCATATTCCCAAATTGCTTTTCAGCTGCTTGAACACGTGGGCTATAGGGGATATTGTTGGGGATGTAGATACTAAATGATAACTCTAGTCCAATTATCAATAATATGGAATTGGGTCTTGATCAATGATACATGTAAAACCCAGTGGAATTGTGCATTGGCTAAGGGAGGTTAGGGGGCTTGAGGGAGAGTGAAATAAACATTAAATGTAACTAGGGGAAAATATTCCAAATTAAAATAAAAAAAACAAAAAAACAAATTGTCTTCCAGAATGGTTGGATCAATTCACAACTCCACCAACAATGCATTAGTGTTCCACTTTTGCTACATCCCCTCCAACATTTATTACTTTCCTTTGCTGTCAGTAACATTTCTTTTAGGTAATGACCAAAACATAGTATCTGAAGGTAACATTTTAGAACAGAATAACATAGAGTATACTCATTTATAAACCTCCCTGGCCCACAAATATAAAAATAAAAATAAAAGCAAAACCAAATCCCGAAACAAGCAAGCAATAAAATGCAATGTGGGAAACAAGATATAGTTACTCAGTGTCACTAAATGAGAATAAAAAATTCAATAATCTTTTTCTCCAATTTTGATGGTAGTTAGAATAGTTAGCAACACTTGGAAAGGGCCTTCCCAAGAAGGCTGAGTTTCCCCAGTGTGCTGAAAATTTTTTACACACACCTTATCTCCTGGGTGTAGATGTATATGTATGATTGTGTTACATGAGGTTCTTCACTAGGGGAAGGGAAGCAGACTGGAATAACTAGAATAATCAAGATATTAGAGACTGAAAGAGAGTGAACTTCACCTTCAGACTCCTTGAGGTCTCTTCCTCTCCTTCATACCATCAGAAATGCTGATTCCTTTGGCCATCTCTCTCCCATTCTGATCATTCCTCTGGTCACCCTACTGTGGTCCCTCACAATGACTATAGGTTCCTATAAGGGGTTATGGTTGGGGTTAGGATTTATTTCTTTAGAATTATGAATCCTGCTGTAGGTTCTATTATTATTATCCCTCCAATTTCTATTCCTGTTTCCCTATTTATTCCTTCTACAGTTCATAGCTACCTGGCCTTGCTTACCATAGAAAAAGATTGTTTTGACCCTCTGCCAGGGTCCTTGCCATTTCTCTCAAAAAAGCCATGATTTCCCCAATTGCATTCGCATTGTTTTGTTTTGTTTTGCTATCTTAATAGAGGCTAAAATAACTGTCACTTTCTCCCTGTCCAATTTTTTATTTTCCAGTTTATTCTTTCCAGGTTTTTTTCCCTATTCTTCCATCTAACAGCCTCAGAGACATATACTGTTGTTCTCTTCAACTGTGCTATATCCATGTGAGGCCAGTTTAGACAGTACTCCTGAAAATACTCTTTAATTTTTTGGGAGAAGAATGATTTATAAAATGATTTCTTATAATCTTAAAATCCATCTGTTTCATGGAATCAAGCCTAAGATATATGTCTCCTGATTCTACAATACTATCATAAAATCAGGTCATTTGCATCCTGATTAAAATATGTAATTTAATCCAGTTCTCTGGTCTTAAAGAGCAAGACTTCATACCCTTTTATAATTGTATATAGCCCATAGCTATGTCTGATCTCATTTTGGTTCCTTTAGAGTTCATTTTATTTGCATTTTCATCTTGAGAATTATTATTAGGTGCAGGGATGGTCTGTCTATCTCCCAGAGTAAGTAAGGCATACATGAGATCCATTACATCAACTAAGCTTGAGTAATTAGTTCTAAAATTATTTTCAAACCTCTTCATCACAAGCAATGGTTCAACATCAAAAGAAGGCCTTTTGTCTATCCATCTATCAAGATCACCACTGGAGAAGGAGAGGTGATTTCTTTTTATTACTAAATTTCCTCTACCATCATCCATAGTAACTTCCCTTAGAGGAAACATGCCTTTAGTTGGGGCTTCATTAGTTCCAATTACCAAGTATGAAATCCAAGTAGAGACAGAATAGAACAGAATATATGTGGAGTGGGGAGGAAGGAGAATGAGCATAAGGAAGGGGCAAGGAAAAAAGAGAACAGAGAAGGGGGAAGGAAGAGCAGAAACAGCCTGGGATGGAGGGGCTAAAGGAGGAAGGGAAAGGTAGAGGGAAGGAACTGGATGAGGAAGAGGAAGGGAAACAGGAGGAGGGGAAGAAACAGGACACAGACCCTGGAGAGGAGTAGAGGCAGGTGCAGAAGAAGGTGGTGTGGTCAGGGAGCAGGGAGAAGAAGAGTGAAAAGATGTAGCACCATGTTGAAAGTTAGATCTTCTTTGGAAAGCAAGGGTCCAGTCATAGAAGAGAACCAGAAGATAAACTGATTTAACATAAAGTTTCAGTTTCAGCAGGGAGGGCAGGGATGACAGATGACACTAGTTTGATAGGAGATTCAAGGAAAAAGAAAAAAAAATATCCAAACAAACCAGTAAAAACATTCTTCAGGATTATTTGCTCCTATAACCATATTTAACTCCTTTAATGCCTCATAGTCAATGAACCTTATCTAGGCCATGAGAAAACCCATTTTGACCAAGATTTACAGAAATAAATTGTTTCCTTCCTTATCATCCTTGATTCTATGGATATTTTCTTATCTTCCCATGAAATTAATTCGTTATACCATGGATTTTCTCTTGGGATTCATTTTGGTATCTTTTTTCAGGATACCTGGAACATTTCCCATTATCTAAACTTAAAAATCCCCAAAAAGGAGAAAAAGAGGGATAACAATGACAAAAACAAATTGTATTTTCTTATCTTAGTGGAAGACTCACCCTTACAGGTCATGCTTTGAAAATTAACTTTAATTTTGTTCTTAAAGAGGTCTTGTTTTAAAAAAAAACAATCTAAACTTCCTTCTCAAGCTACCACATGGTCTCTGTTAACCACCCAAAGCACTGGGCAATTTAAAGTGAAAACTTTAACAAAAAGGAACATCATCATCACTCCTCTAAAATCATACTGATCCCTTACCCTTTTGGACTGAGCTAAAAGCTTTCCATTTTCTTACCTTCAGAATCTAACAATCCAACATAAAAGAATACAAGATTGAGACCAAGCTGATTCTTAGTATTATCGTTGTCTTCTTGTCTCAGGAACCCAGAACACAAAAAAATCTTATTTCCCAATAAGCTACTTTTCTGAAAAACTGAGAAGGGAAAGAAAGAGAAAAAATAACATAGCGAAGGCACATCTCCAACTTCAGGTCACCATATTGTTATAAATAGAATTTAATCTTGGAGACTTATTACTAGATTTATAAGCATTTATAAGGAGAGAGAGAGAGAGAGACAGAGACAGAGAGACAGAGAGAGACAGAGAGAGAGAGAGAGAGAGAGAGAGAGAGAGAGAGAGAGAGAGAGAGAGATTGAGAGAGAGAGAGAGAGAGAGAGAGAGAGAGAGAGAGAGAGAGAGAGAGAGATAAGGGTTTCTAGCCGTTCTAGCTTAAAGCAATAATCTGATCCCCCATTAGAGTCATCTTGGTTCCTCTCAATTTGCCACTTGCCAGAGATCAAGAGATCAGACAAGAGCACAGAGAAAAATGCCAACCCAGAGAAAGTTATAGAAGCAGAGACCAACTCCACTTTCCAAGATGACTTTTCAATCCTCCTTCTTAGCTCCTACCCTAGATCTTTCCAGAACTTTTGATTGGCCAACAGCCCTTCGTACATCTCACTATCTGGCTTCTGTGATGCCTTCACACTGTCACACCAGGTCTGCACCAGGACCCTAGCATTAGACATATGACTTCAATACCAATGTTCATCCACAGTGTGTGAGATTAAAGCTGGNGAGAGAGAGAGATTGAGAGAGAGAGAGAGAGAGAGAGAGAGAGAGAGAGAGAGAGAGAGATATAAGGGTTTCTAGCCGTTCTAGCTTAAAGCAATAATCTGATCCCCCATTAGAGTCATCTTGGTTCCTCTCAATTTGCCACTTGCCAGAGATCAAGAGATCAGACAAGAGCACAGAGAAAAATGCCAACCCAGAGAAAGTTATAGAAGCAGAGACCAACTCCACTTTCCAAGATGACTTTTCAATCCTCCTTCTTAGCTCCTACCCTAGATCTTTCCAGAACTTTTGATTGGCCAACAGCCCTTCGTACATCTCACTATCTGGCTTCTGTGATGCCTTCACACTGTCACACCAGGTCTGCACCAGGACCCTAGCATTAGACATATGACTTCAATACCAATGTTCATCCACAGTGTGTGAGATTAAAGCTGGGGTAGAGGTTCCCTAGATATTTACTTCACCCGGAATAAGAGTTTATGAACAAAGCTGACTAAAACACTTTCCCAAAATATAAAAATTGAAGAACTAAGGGCTTGGGAAAATGGCAATGAAATCTTTTTTGGATGTGTTGAATTAATGATACCTACAAGATATACGGTTCAAAATGTCTAGTAGACAGTAAGTGATGACTAGAGCTCAGGAAAGAGACTAGAACTGTCCATCATTTATCTCTCTATTATCTATCTCTTTGTCTATATTATCAATATGTATATCTATAAAAGCTGTCTGCATAAATATGATCATTACACTGTTGAGTATTAACTTGCATGACACATACACATATAATATTTTAATAGATTTTCTCTTTTTTGATTCTTAGAAAGAAATCATCTCACATTTAGATCTTCTCACATTTCCAATTCAAACTCTTTGAGAGTGATTTTTAAAGGTACTATACATCTATACATAGATTCATATATAATATACACATGTACATATGGCTATATGCTAAATGTATATATTTACATATGCACATGCTCATAATTATATTTATGGCCTAAGATAGTAGATCTAAATTGTTTTTATATAGATATTTTGACACACTTAAAACTTCTCAGAGGAAATTAATATAATTCCTATATTTAGAAGGGGATATATTTCTGAAGATAGAGTTTACAAAGACTGTCAAGGGCAGAGATGACATTTTTCTAAGCATTCACTAGATGAGTGTCTTTGACACTACAGGATCAAAAAAAAAGTCTAAGACAGAAGCAAGAAAGGGCTTATGAAGGTTATAAGCACAAACACACATCCATTGATCAATATGCCATCATTAAGTACCCTTCTCAAGCCTTTCTATGATTTTTCTCATATGTCTTAGGAAGTTGCCTGGAGGAACTAAAATGTTAAGTTAACATAGTTTAATAAACATCAGAGGCAGAATTTGAATCTACATCTTTCTTCACTCTAAACTAAATATGCCACCCTAACTGTTATGCTATCTCTAAGCTAAAACATAACTTGTTAAAAAAACATTTCATTTTGTTACATTTTCTTTGATGGAAATCAAAATGGACATATACTATCCTTTCTCCAAAAACCATAAAATGATGAAATATAGAATTAGTACAACACATTCAGAGAAAATTTAAAAACAACAGCAATAAAAAAACCATAGTCCATCATTTTGGGTTATATATTCAGCAAGTAGAATTTCACTATTGAAATTTTTAAATTTGGGCAGATTATCATTCATACGAATCTGTTAAATAGTATTGATATGAAAGAAAAACACAGCTGGTTGTTGATTATTCTCCACTTGTACAAATATCTTTACTTAATATATTTTGATAACTTAAAGAAATTGTTCTCTGCTTAGTATATTTCCTTTTGATCAAAGTCATATTTGTGAATTTTTATGACTATCACATTTTTTCATTTCCTTTAAGAATACCTCACAACTCATTCTTTTAGCTTTCATGAACAAAGAGTTCAAAACAAATAAAAATAAGTAAATGATTTATCTATGAATAACTTTAACAGAAATTAATGATTTTTATTAGCTGTAGCTCTGTTTTCAAATTAGGTCATTTAAAATTTTACCAGTTATGTAAAATTTGGGAGTACTCAAGATGTATTAAATAAGTATAGTACTGGTATTCAAAGTACTTAATCCATTTTTTTTTTGCTAAGTGAACATGCCATCACAATTGCTTCTTTCTCTTTATCCGAAGTCAACCAATTATTTTTTCTTCTTCAAGGCAATCTAAATGACAGGTACCAGGTGCCATAAAATAGGAAATAAAAGAAGTACTACTTCAATTTCATGCCTAGAGGAAGAGTGTGAATATGAATCATGTATTGATCATTTAAAAATGAATTGTTTCCAAATTTTGAGGGGATTTTGAAAAAAAAGAATAAAAATGGAAATATTAAGGAGAAATTCTTAATTTATCATATTTTATAATTTATTTTTTACCTATTTGTGTGTCCTGAAATAATTTTAAGCTATAACACCTTATTATGACAATAAGGGAAACTTTAATGATTTTCATATAAATATGCACACATTCAGAAGTTAATCATGATTGCTATGAATACATACAGAAACCAAAATGGAACAATTAAGGCATACTTCAGATAATTCGGATTAGGAGGATAAGGACTAACCTACTTCCTTTGAGGAAACAGTGGTTCATAGATTAAGAATTATGTAGATCAGAAGATATATGTATATTCACTGGATAAAACTGAATTTAAAAATAAAAATTTGCTGAGTCCAGGGCTCTGTGCTGAGAGAATCAAAGTTAAATTAAATAGAGTTTCTGTAATCACTGAACTTTGAGTCTAATAGGAGAGATAAACATATTGTGAAATATTTATGAGGTGATTCACTACTTCAGAAGGAATTGAGAGAGTCTTAATGCAGATTGAAGTATATCATTCTGCACTTTGTTTCTTCCAAGAATTTTCTCTGGTATAAATGATATGTATCTTCTTTCACAAAATGACAATAATGGGAATATATAATGCATAATACCACATTCACAAACCTATGTTATATTAGTTTCAGGGTGGAAAAGGGAGTTTGTAGTCACTCACAAATCAGAGTACAGCCCAGAAGAGCACTGACCAAAACACTCCTTAGATTATTACTACCATACAAGAACTAAAAACTTACAAAACAGTAGAAATGGCTCTGGAAAATTACCATATAACACATGAAGCTTGGCACTGTGTCTCTTCCATTTTATGAGAGAAGAACCCAACTTTAACGTGAAGCTAAAAGTCAAGAAATAGACTTGAAAATGAGAAAAAAAACACAAGAAAAGGAACTCAACCATATAAAGTTAGTATGGTGAAAAGAAAGATAAAAAGGCAAACTCATAAGATGAAATAATGTCAAGATAGCTCCATCAAAAGCCTCACAGAACAGTGTGAATTGATTTCAGGGCTAAAAACAATTCCTGGAGGAAATGAAAAGGTTGGATATGGATTATACAGATCAGAAGATATATGTATATATTATTTTATAAATCAGAGAGGTAAAGGAAAATTGAGAAAATAAATTAGAATAATACAATAAAATCATAAAGAAAGATTCAATAGTTTGCAAGAGGAGACACAAAATAACTAAAGAAAAGAACACCTTAAAAATAGACCAAATGGTACAAAATCCACTGAAAAGAATTCCTTAAAATAGTAGAATTAGCCAAATAGAAAGGGGGGTACAAAATCTCACTGTAGGAAACAATTCTTTAAAAAATAGATTTGGTTATTTCCCTTGATATTCTTGATCTTTTGTTCTTCCAAATAAACTTTGTTATAGTTTTTTCTAATGCAGTAAAAAAGTTTTTTGGTAGTTTGATAGGTATGGCACAAAATAAATAAATTAATTTGGGTAGAATGGTCATTTTTATTATGTTAGCTCTTCCTACCCATGAACAATTAATGGCTTTCCAATTATTGAGATCCAGTTTTATTTGTTTGGAAAGTGTTTTGTAGTTGTTTTCGTATAATTGCTGTGTTTGTTTTGGTAGATAGATTCCCAAATATTTTATATTGTCTAGGGTGATTTTAAATGGTGTTTCTCTTTCTACCTCTTGCTGCTGTGATGTGTTGGAAATATATAGACATGATGATGATTTATGTGCATTTATTTTGTATCCTGCAACTTTGCTAAAGTTGTTGATTATTTCTACCAGCTTCTTAGTTGATTCTCTAGGATTTTTTAAGTATACCATCATATCATCTGCAAAGAGTGATAGCTTAGTCTCCTCCTTGCCTATTTTGATAGCTTCAATTTCTTTTTCTTCTCTAATTGCTATTGCTAGTGTTTCTAGTACTATGTTGAATAGTAGAGGTGATAATGGGCATCCTTGTTTCACTCCTGATCTTATTGGGAAGGCTTCTAATTTATCCCCATTGCATATAATGCTTGTTGATGGTTTTAGGTATATACTGTTTATTATTTTTAGGAAAGGTCCTTCTATTCCTATACTTTTCAGTGTTTTCAATAGGAATGGATGCTGTATTTTGTCAAAGGCTTTTTCAGCATCTATTGAGATAATCATGTGGTTTTTGTTGGTTTGCTTGTTGATATGGTCAATTAGGCAGATGGTTTTCCTAATGTTGAACCATTCTTGCATTCCTGGTATAAATCCTGCCTGATCATGATGAATAACCCTCTTGATCACTTGCTGGAATCTTTTTGCTAGTATTCTATTTAGGATTTTTGCATCTATGTTCTTTAAGGAGATTGGTCTGTAATTTTCTTTCTCTGTTTTTGATCTACCTGGCTTTGGAATCAGTACCATATTTGTGTCATAAAAGGACTTTGATAAGACTCCTTCTTTGCTTATTATATCAAATAATTTGTATAGTATTGGGATTTATTGTTCTTTGAATATTTGATAGAATTCACTTGTGAATCCATCAGGCCCTGGCGATTTTTTCTTAGGGAGTTCTTTAATGGCTTGTTCAATTTCTTTTTCTGATATTAGGTTATTTAAGTATTCTATTTCTTCTACTGTTAATCTAGGCAATTTATATTTTTGCAAATATTCATCCATATCACCTAGATTGCTAAATTTATTGGCATATAATTGGGAAAAATAATTTTTAATGATTACCTTAATTTCTTCTTCATTAGAGGTGAGGTCTCCCTTTTCAGCTTTGATAATATTAATTTGGTTTTCTTCTTTCCTTTTTTAAATTAAGTTACCCAGTACTTTGTCTATTTTATCTGTTTATTCAAACTACCATCTTCTAGTCTTATTTTTTAAATCAATAGTTCTTTTACTTTTGATTTTATTCATTTCTCCTTTGATTTTTAGTATTTTAATTCAGTATTCATCTGAGGATTTTTAATTTGTTCACTTTCTAGTTTTTTTAAATTGGATGCCCAATTTATACTAAGCTATACTATAAAGCAGCGGTCATCAAAACAATATGGTACTGACTAAGAGACAGAAGGGAGGATCAGTGAAATAGACTTGAGGTAAGTGACATCAGCAAAACAGTGTATGATAAACACAAAGAGTCCAACTTTTGGGACAAAAATCCACTATTTGACAAAAAATGCTGGGAAATTTGGAAAACAATATTGAAGAGATTAGTTTAGATCAACATCTCACACCCTACACCAAGATAAATTCAGAATGGGTGAATGACTTGAATATAAAGAGGAAAACTATAAATAAGTTAAGTGAACACAGAAGAGTTTACTTGTCAGATCTCTGGGAAAGTAAAGATTTTAAAAGCAAGCAAGGGTTGGAGAAAATTACAAAATGTAAAATAAATGATTTTGATTATATCAAACTAAAAAGCTTTTGTACAAACAAAAATAATGCAACCAAAATCAGAAGGGAAACAACAAACTGGGAAAAAATCTTTATAACAAAACATTTTCAGAGAGGTCTAATTACTCAAATATACAAGGAGCTAAATCAATTGTATAAAAAATCAAGCCATTCCCCAATTGTTAAATGGGCAAGGGACATGAATAGGCAATTTTCAGATATCGAAATCAAAAGTATCAATGAGCACATGAGAAAGTGTTCTAAATCTCTAATAATTAGAAAAATGCAAATGAAAACATTTCTGAGGTACCACCTCACACCTAGCAGATTGGCTAAAATGATAGCAGGGGAGACTAATGAATGTTCAAAGGGATGTGGCCAAATTGGGACTTTAATGCATTGCTGGTGGAGTTGTGAAATGATCCAACCATTCTGAATGGCAATTTGGAACTATGCCCAAAGAGAGATAAAAGATTGCCTGCCCTTTGATCCAGCCATACCATTGCTGGATTTGTTCCCCAAAGAGATCATAGATAAACAAACCTGGACAAAAATATTTATAGCTGTGCTCTTTGTGGTGGCAAAAAACTGGAAAGCAAGGGTTGCCCTTCAATTGGGGAATGGCTGAACAAATTGTGGTATATGTTGGTGATGGAATACTGTTGTGCTCAAAGGAATAATAAACTAGAGAAATTCCATGTGAACTGGAAAGACTTCCAGGAACTGATGCAGAATGAAAGGAACAGAGCCAGAAGAACGTTGTACACAGGGACTGATACACTGTGGTAAAATTGAATGTAATGGATTTCTGTACTAGCAGCAATGCTATGACCCAAGACAATTTTGAGAGATTTATGGAATAGAACACTACCCTCATTCAGAGGAAGAACTGCAGGAGTGGAAACACAGAAGAAAAACAACTGCTTGAACACTTGGGTTGATGAGGATATGATTGGGAATGTAGACTCGAAAAGACCACACCAATGTAACTATCAATAATATTTTAATAAGTCTTGACTGAACAAACATGTTAAAATCAGTGGAAATGCGAGTTAGCTACAGTGGGGGAGGGTTGCGGGGGGCGGGATTGAGGGGGTGAAGGGGAAAGTAAAAACATGAATTATGTAACCATGGAAAATTTTTCTAAAAATAAAAAAATGTTAAAAATAATAGATTGGGGCAAATGCAAGCTAATGACTCCATGAGACATTAACAAACTAAAAAAGTAAGTGAGAATAAAAATATAGAAGAAAAAAGTTGATTAAAATTTGATAAATGGCCAAATGATATAAATAGGCAATTATCAGAATTATTAATAAAAGTTGTCCATAATAATATAAAAATGCTCTAAATCATCATTGATTAGAGAAAGGCAAAATAAAAAGCACTCGTGTTATTTCATACCTATCAAATTGGCTGATTAGTCAGAAAAGAAAAAATGACAATTATCAGAGGGGATATAGGGAAATTGAACTACTAATGTACTATTGTGGAATTTTAAACTTATCCAACCATTCTGGCAATACTTTGGAACCATACCCAAAAAGATATCAAACTGATTTTAGAATCAATACTTAGTATTGGTTACAAGGCAGAAGAGCAATAGAGGCTACACAATGGGGGTTAAATGACTTGCTCTGGTTCACACAACTAGGAAATGTCTGAGACTAGATTTTAAACCAGAACCTCCCATATCTAGACCTAGCTCTCAATCTACTGAGCCATCTAGGTGTCTTAAAGAATAAATATTTGCTTTAGTATTTTTATTTACTATCATAATTCATTATTCAAACAACAATAATAAAATGTCATTCTCTCTGTGTGGCACTACTTATCTATATTATTCATTCTCTCTCTCTCTCTCTCTCTCTCTTTCTCTCTCTCTCTCTCTTTCTCTTTCACACACACACACACACACACACACACACACACACACACACACAAACATGCAAGAAGAGAATCAGATCTGCTCCCTACTTCAGCTATAGCTAAGGATAATTTTTCATCCAGATATAGACATAATCACAAAATCTAGCAACAAATTAAATAACTTTGATTAGATGAAAATCTTGGCTCAAATACAATTAATTCAATTAATTTAAAAAGGGAAATTAATGATTAAACAACAACAAAACACATCTGCATCAAATATCTCAGATAAATGTTTGATGTATAACCTGTATAGGGAATTAATTCAAATATATGATACAGGTAATACACCTTGGTGCTTCATAGTTTCAGAACTCTGAATTTTTTATTCCAAGCACTTTGATGAGAGAAAATTGTCACAGTATTCAATATTTGTTTGGCACTCCATGTACTTGCTAGAACTTTTGGAGGGCCATCTAGGAAGTGTATGCCTGCTACAGCCAAAACAAAGGATCAAGTGTTAGTTCAAAGAAAAAGATCTCCACACTCAGGTGTTGTGGGAACTTCAAAGGGGCCAACAACAGTTAGTGGTGGGGAAAATTTGTTCAGGTAAGGAGGAGACAAATGAGGATGTACCCACTTCATTAATCAAAGAAATGTGTGAAAAATGGGAGGAAGGACAAAACTTTGTTGATAAATATCACCCTGATAAAGATTTAGGAAGCAAAATTGTAAATTTGTTAAATGATCAGACTATTGCCCATGCTAGAGGCATTTTGAAATGCAGACAAAACCCAACACCATTGGATAGGTTTCTTGTGAACCTTAATACTTTGTGAATCTCAAGCAGGGTTCAGTGGTCATAAGGGACAGAAAAGAAAAAGAAAAAGAATTCCAGAAGGACAATTGCCCTCAGATAATATGGAATGGAATACTTCTTCCAGACAATAATTTTTCTCCTCCCCATTATGCCTTTAGGCCATGAACCCCTCTTGATACAGGTAAAGTTTAGTTAAATATATTTTATTTAATCTATTTTTTATACCTGTGTATTAGTAATGTTTATTTGGTAAAATAAAACTCTATTATTGCATATTAATATCATATTAATGCCTTTTAGAATATGGGATTTCTGGGTATCTGGAATGGATTAATTTTATAATGCCTTATAGAATCTGGGTTTTTGAGTATTTGTAATGGATTAATTCAACTTACATTTCTCCTTATGGGAAAATTTCATTTGATATTTGACCTGCCTGCTGAAATGACTTAATAGAAACATTGTACTAAGATCCACTTCCCATAAGTATTCAAAAGATATGAACAAAATGTCTCAAAAGATTTTCAAATTGATAACCATGCACAATATTTCTCCAAGTCATTGACTAATATAGAAATACAAAATGAACAAACTCTGGGTGGTTTTTTTTTTTAAAACATACCCAGAAATTGGCAAAGATGGGAAAGAAATGAAGATTGTTAATGTTAGAGTAATTGTGAAAAGATGGCTTCCATTGTCAGTGGATCTATGAATTTTTTAAGCCATTTTTAAAACAAGTAGAAATTTCCCTAAGAAAATAACAAAAATGCCCATAACAGTTGACATGAATTTTAGATATATGCCTAAAGGAGATCAATTTTTTTTAAAGTTTCCTTTAGTCCTATATATGAAAAAATATTTATAGGATCACCTTCTAAAATAGCAATCAAAGAATTGCTAAATCAGGTCTATTACAGAAACATTTTGAAATATAATTATATCTTAAAAATAATAATTATGAAGTTGACCAAATCATAGGAATACATCTATTAATTAAGAAAACTAAATGTAACAGTTGTATAAATGGAAACGCTAGCAACCAAAATTGAAATGAAATCTTTCTGAAGGATCTTCATACTCCAATTCATCCTTTATAAACTTGTCAAGGTTGTTTTATTAAAGTATAGGTCTAAACATGTTAGAGAGTATCATACAGCACTACTCCTACAATAAATAAACCCCAATAGATAATTTTTTATGTCAAAAAATAAATGTAAAACTTTTGTTTGAAATTAAAATTCTTTACAACTTGCAGCTATTCTTTTTTTAATCCATTTTGTATGTGTAATACAGGATTACTGCAAGAATCTCTTGCATTTTTTGCAAAAACAACAGAAGCAAGTCTGGCAGTTAAGGAAACAGAATGTTGACCCAGCCAGACCCTGGTCTCATGGCCAAAAAACTGTTAGGGCTGGGACTATAAATATTCCTGGAGAAGCAGCATGATTTTCCTTGACCTCTCCCTTGACATCCTGCTATTCCCTGGATCTCCCCATTGGGCCCTGGGAGAAGGGAATTTTGGGGGGAGGAGAACATGGGAATTAGTTTCCTTAGGCAGGCAGAGACAACCTTAAACCAAGCCATCACCTCATTTGTTAATCTGCTGGATCTTTCTACATCAGGGTAGCGAAATCGATCCCTGGTTGAAGGGCTGGTTCACTCAGCCTGACCTCTACCTTCTGTGACCCTCCCCCAGCACTGGCTTCAACCTTAGCAATAGATTCAGATTTCAGACCCTAACCCTCTTACCTCAGCTTACCCTTGCCTTAATAAACCCCTTGGCCTTTATTCAAATAGCTTCTGTTGATTCATTATATCATCAACTAGGGCCAAGGCTGAAGAGGGAAAGATAGCTTTTCCTTGTTTCCTGAGGGCTAAACCAGGCATCCATCTTGGTCAGGAAGTGAACCAGATTCACTTCCTGTGGGCTTGGAGTTTCTTTCCAGAAGGGATGGGCTTTTTACTCCTTCCCTCAAGGGAGCTTAGAGACAGCAGGGAGGCTGACTAAAACATTTCAGCCAAGCTCACACAACCTCTGGCTAACCCAAATTATCCTGTACTGAAGAGATAGCCTCCCTGCCTAGAAGACTCTATTGGTACCACCAAGCCCTCTGATACAAGCCTCCATTTAGCCCCATTTATTCCTTTATAACATATGTCAGTTCCTTTCAAATACTCCACTATCTAGTTATAATGAACTATTTGTTGTCCCTCCCACAGAACACTCTATCTCTTGTCTCTCTACAAATTAAAGTCTGATATGCAAGCCTAAAATATGTATCCTTATCATCCTTGCTTTATAGAATCAGAGGCTTCCTATAAGAAAAACAAGCAAACAAAAAAAGTCAAATACTACCTTGTACAGGAATATCTTCCTAGTCTTCCAGCTTCTAGAACCTTGTTCCTTTAAATCTTCTTTCTATGTATATCTTATATCTCTTTCTATTTATGTACATGTTGTCTTACTCTTTGAGGATGTCAACTCTTTACAACTTTAAAGTAAGGGCTATTCTTCCTTTCTTCATAATCTTCTTACTTAATATAGTGCCTGGCACATAGGAAACACAATAAGTGTTTGTTGATATACTATGGAATGTATATCTAATTTCATTATTATAGGGAGGACAAAAGATGCTCTTTATTCTCTTTTTTTTCTGACCACTTCCCTAAGTTCACTTCAAATTCTACATTTTTTTATTCTCTGAGCATAGATCTTTCTTATCTGTTCCAATAAATCTCGATGTTTTCTAGAAAGTGCTACAGTTCTTTAAAGTTTCATAAAATTATAACAATGCTATATGTAGCTAAGACTATGAAAAGCAACATGCTATCTATAGGGAATCTTTCCTAAATTTGTACTGCAAACAGAACATTGACATTAATAATATGATAAATGCTTTAAAATCATGCTTGTTTTATGCTTCTCTTAGTTTTAAGAACTTTGGTTTTAAGAAGTCATTTATAAAAAAAAAGTTTTCTTTGTTACAAAGCTCAGCAATTTGATTATAGTAAGTACTTAAATGCTTTAATCATTCATCTCTGTTGTTACATTTTTAAAGTAATTACATGATTTTCAAATAAGCGTGAGAGACGATTTTTGTTGTATTTTATGGCAATAGTTAAGTGTCCTTAACCAAAAATAGATGCTTTTTAAAACAGTCAATACATAATAACTACAGTTGTGATAATATATTTTCTGTACCCTTCAATGAATAATATGTATATCAAGAAAGTTTTCTGAATAGTGAAATTCACAGAGCTTTGCCTATTACATTCTCAAATCTCCATCAAAGATATCCTTGTTATGTTTAGATTACTATCATAAATATTTTCCAGAGATTGGAAAACAGGAATATGGATGAGTAGTTTATTTGTAGATGTTGGATTTTATTATTTTTTAATAATTAAATATTTTAGAATGTTCCCCTATGAATCTGGCATTTCCTCCTCTTTCATTTCCCTTAAGAATCTATCCATCAATTTTCTATAGATTGTGGTGTCTCCACTATGGATTTCTTCCATTTATATTTTTTCTAGTTTGTTTTTCCTAACCTTTTCTATAGTACTCTTTCTATTTCATAATACTGTTTCTTAGGAACTTCTGTCAGTCTATACATGGTGTTTTCACTATCATTGAAGCAGAAAAGAGTTTGATTTTTAAAAAGCCTATCTAGATCAATTTATTTTTATTGTTCATTGTTCTTTTAATTTCACTCTTAATTGTCCTCTTGAAGTCTTGGCTTCATTGCTTCTCTCATTAAGCTTCATGTAAACTTGTTTTTCCTCTTTCTATCCTCACTGCTTTATTAGCTAATTTTACTCAGATATGGTTTTCCATCACCCTATTGTATAATATTTAAAATGAATTTATATACTGTCCTTCTTGCCATTGGCTGTCATTTTTCTATTTGAAAAAGAGATCAAATTGGCTGACTTTGATTCTAAAGCTACTTTAGTCTTATCATTATGACAGTTGATTTAGACTACGTAAACTGTTTTTTAAAAGAAATTTGGCTATAGTGTCTGTTCTTTAATCCATTTCTCTTTTTCAACAACAAAAGGTTACTTATGAATGTCAGATAAGTTTAATTGATTACCACATAAAGCCATTCATCTTTCATTTTTTCTAAATCTACCTTTGCTTTTATAAGTCAAATTGCTATCTGACTGCCATCATTTTCTAATTTGGAAATGATGCCTACATTGTTAACTATAACTAGTCCTCATTAATGCAACTTAAGAATCCCCTGATATAGTCACACAATTCACATCTGTACTGTACATGCTTATATTGATTTGGAAGGACTGTTTTTCCATAATTAAAACCTTTAAGATTGTGAATTCAAATATGTGCAATCACTTCAGGATTTCCATTTTTTGCAGTAATGGGGGACCTAGCTCTAATCATTTCCTGTTTATTAAAATATTATTTTATGTATACATATAAAGGTATATATGTGTGTGTATTGTCTTTGTGATCTTATTTGTTGCTTTATGGACCTTTGTAATCCTTTAAGAAATATGTATTTATTTTATGTGAAGAAAATGAAACAGGATTCATTCAATACAGTTACTGCTAAAAAATAACCCCAAGTACAAAATCTATTGTTGGTAGGTCAGTGGTATGATCTGCATGTAGGAAGGACAACATTAGTTATTTACTAAAAATATGTTCCCTCAATAATAAATCTTTCAACACAATAACTCTGTGGGCTTGTGTAATTTATTAATTGTCAGATTCCCTGCTGTGACCCATCAAATTGAAGGAAATACTATTCTGCAAAGCCAGAGAATTTTTTCTGGAGGAGCCAAATAACAATTCCCATACTTGCAAGAATGAGGCTGTGCTCTTCTAATTAATAAATGACGTTTCATAAAAAAAAAAGTGAGGGAAAGTTTGCATCAGAATTAGCTAAGTTAATTCAAAACCAGGTTTTGTCTACTTTGCTTAAGGATTATTGAGAAGATGGCACGTGATCATTTCAGAACTAAATTGCTGCAACAAAAAGCCAACAAAGGCAATTTCCTTCACCCAGCCATCACTTTCTGTTTTAGTAAATCTTGATCTAATATTGCTTGCTTGCTGTCATTCTGCAAACTGTTTCTGAAGGCTCAGAAATGACTTAACATATTCATTAATGCAAACTTAAAAACATCTCTGGGTATGAAGATTAGCCACCGGACTTGACCAGGTACTCAGATGGCTGCAAGGGATCTTAGAGATGATCTATCCCAATTTTGTTCTCACTGTATGAGCAAAGTACTGTAGCCTAAAGAAAGGAAAGATCTCATCCAATTATCATACAGCTAGTCTGTTTTGTGACTGGAATAGTTGTCAACTTAATGAAATGGAGTTTTCAAGATACAGTTCTAAAAAACCAATCTATAAGTTTCCTGGTTCTTTCAACTACCAGATTCTCACACCATGGAGTATCACACCCTAAGATAAAAACAACAATAAAACTTTCTCTACAGGAGGTCATTTTTAGACCTGTCATTTCCTATGGAAAATTAATTTCCATGAAGTATAGGGGGAACAAAAAGAATGCACTTTAGATGATGTGACATAGTAGAAGACAACAAAGGTCTAAAAGTGGGAAAGAGACTTGGATTTTAGGATTCTACCTCAAGATAACCTTTTAGTTCAAACTGAGAACAGCTAAGGGATGGAGGTAATGGACACAATATAAAAGTAAGATTTGGTTCAACACAATGGTAAAAAGCTTGGAGTTTAACACTTTAGATCTGAGATTCTAACTCTGAGACAGGGTGGGAAGACCTAGGAACATAGACGTTCCTGTACCAGAAGACTCTGAATTCCTAAGAATCTCTCCTCAGGTTTATTTTTCTTTTCACAAATTGTTTCTTTGCTTTCCCTTGCTGACTAAATGATGACATTTTCTAGTTTCTCATGACAGAACTCCACTGAAACCAGTCAGAGAGTTGGGTAATGATCAATATTATAGAAATGCCATCATGGAAAATGGTATCAGTCTTTTATGGATCTCCATCATGAAGTATTATATCTTTCTCTTTGATTTTTTTCCTTCTTGGTCAAATATGATTGGTAAAAGAGTTTAGGGATTTAGAGGTAGTGTTGCATTGGGAAGTGGGTTCAGTCTGTTAGCACATATTAGCCCCACTGAGTCTCAGTTTATTAAATTAAATGGGAATTATACACTGTTTATACCATAAGTTTAATGTGAGGGAAAATGTTTTGTAAGATTTAAAGTTCCATTTAAACAGGAATTATTTGTGGATTAAGTACATGCTATGTACCTATAATGATGCCAAAATACAATCATTAGACAAGTGCTATACGTTCAAAGACTTATTGTTGTCACTTGACAGAATTATATAGTTTATTCCTTTCAGGAGTTTTATGTGGTGTCTTGCTGATTTATATTTGTTTTAATTTTCCTTTCAAGTTCTATTTTTAGCCATACTTTAAATAAAAGATAGACATAAAGAAAGAGACCTTAGTCCCAAAGACTTTTTAAAAAATCCCTTTTCTAAATTCAAAACTATGAACTTTTACAATTAGAGGAAACAATTATAAATGGTATCTGAGATCACCCAACAAATATTGCTATAGAACAATCATTTGTGATTCATACAAGTCTCTTTGCCTACCTCCCTGGCAGTTTCCTCACAATGAATCTTTGAGTTTTAAGCCATATGCTTTACAAAGGATTGAGGAAATCTTATTTGAAGTTTTTAAAGGACAAATTTAAAGCTAATAATGAGACTCCATTCTTTTGTAAACTGTAGGCTCATTAAGCACAAAGTAAAAATATGCACGTTTGTATTGAAGACCAATTCTATTTGTACAGGTGTAATGTTTTTCATCATACAATCAAACATCAGGCACAGTTATGCAAGTATAACATCACAAAAGATGTAGCCATTTCAAACTCAAGGGATCAGAGTTTATATTCATTTTAAAGAGAATTAAAAAATAGTTCAGAGCCATTTAATTCGAATTTCAACAATATGGAACTGAAATGAGTTCAGATGCAAAATAGAGCCTCATTTATTGAACTCAAAACCTTTCCCTCCCAAATGTTCCCCTCTTCTGAACATCCCTTTTACTAACAAGTGTATTACTATCCTCTCAGTCACCAAGGCTCACAACTTTAGTTTCATCTTCAACTACTAACTTTTATTCATCCCAGTAATCCAAATTGCCAAATTTTAGTGTTTCTAATTTCATAACAACTATGTATATTTCTTCTCTCTGATTCTGCAACCATAACCAGTGATCTAATTGCTTCTTATGTGGACTACAATAATACCCTCTATTTTTTAAGATTTTCCTATTCAAATCTATTTTTTATTCAGCTGCCAACCTGATATTTCTAAATTATGCATCTGATGTCACTGCTCCCCTCCATTCAATGAATTCCAATGGACCCCTATTTCTTTGAGGATCAAAATATTTTGTTTGCAATTTAAAGCTCATCATAGTTCTGGGTTAAGATGGCAGCAGAGTAGAAGCAGCTGCTTAACCTCTCCTAACCCACACATACAGAACGCCTCAAGAAGACATAAAAACAAATCCAGATGAATGAAGGGACCCCACAATAGGGCGCAGTATTGTAGGTATGTGGAATTGGGGCATTTCCATGCATTAGAGGGTGAAAGAGCTCTCACTAAAATGCGAGCTGAGCAACCCTCACACACACACACACACACACACACACACACACACACACACACACACCACCTACAGTGCCAAAGCCAGAGCAAAAGAGTTAGAGCAAGCTTGGGGCACCCTTTAAGTCCTTGGCAGCTACCTGGGGTCACCAGGGCCTGCTCCTGAGAGCAGCAAGACTTAAGACCCCAATAGGCTAAAGAATGAGCAGACTTTGAACACAGACCTTGAGCTCAGGCACCAATGCAAGTGCAGACGTGGATCCTAAGTGCAGGCGTGGACAAGGACCTTGTGTGGGGACCCAGTGCAAAGGGGTGCATGACTATGAAAGCAGCTCTCTGAGACTATTAAAGGAGCTGCGGACAGAGGAACAAGCAAGGCAAACACCAGGAGGCTTGACCCAGAGAACAACTAGATCTGAGACTTTAGGAGCCTAAAGAGCCCAGACAGACCCTGGGTGTGAGGATAAACCTGAAAGGGTGCTGGGCTAACAATAGCAAGCCAGAGATAAGAATTCCAAAAGAGAAAGATCAACAAGAAGAAATCTGTAACACTCAACAACTTTTACACTGAGAAAATCCAGACAACAGAGGAGAACAAACAAGTAATCATATCCAAACCTTCCCAAAATAACGAAAACTGGTCACAAGCTCTTGAAGAGTTCAAATCTGAGATGATGAGAAAGATGGAAGAGATTTGGTGAGAGAAGTGGGAAATAGCTCAAAAGGAAATTAACAGGTTAGAAGACAGAAACTCCTAATTGGAGAAAGATGCCCAAAAATCAAACAAAATTGTAAGCAAATTGGAAACCAAAATCTGAGATGTTAATGCACTGTCAGTGGAGTTGTGAACTGATCCAACCATTCTGAATGGCAATTTGGAACTATGCCCAAAGAGCAATAAAAGAATGCCGGCCCTTTGATACAGCCATACCATTGCTGGGATTGTACCCCAAAGAGATCATAGATAAACAGACTTGCACAAAAATATTTATAGCTGCACTCTTTGTGGTGGCAAAAAAAAATGGAAAACAAGGGTATGCCCTTCAATTGGGGAATGGCTGAACAAATTGTGGGATATATTGGTGATGGAATACTATTGTGCTTAAAGGAGTAATAAACTGGAGGAATTCCATGTGAATTGGAAAGACCTCAAGGAATTGATGCAAAGTGAAAGGAGCAGAGCCAGAAGAGTTTTGTACACAGAGACTGATATACTGTGGTAAAATCAAATGTAATGGACGTCTATACTAGCAGCAATGCAATGACCCAAGACAATTCTGAGGGATTTACGGAAAGGAACACTACCAACATTGAGAAGAAGAACTACAGGAGTAGAAACACAGAAGAAAAACAACTGCTTGTACACTTGGGTTAATGAGGACATGATTGGGGATGTAGACCTGTACACCCATGTAACTATCAATAATGTGTAAATAAGTCTTGACTGACCACACATAATAAAACCAGTGGAAATGTGAATTGGCTACAGAGGAAGGGAGTGGGGGGCTGAAGGGGTGATAGGGAAAGTAAAAACATGTCTTATGTAATTATAGAAAATTTTTCTAAAAATTAAAAATTATTTTAAAAAAATAAATAAATAATTATAAAACAAAACAAAACAAAAAAAGGAAACCAAAATCTGGCAAGAAAAAAAAAACAGTTTAAAAGGCAGAATTTCCCAATTGGAAAGTGAGGCAAGTAAATTGAAGACCAGAAATGACCAAATTGAAAAAGAAAACCATTCTCTAAAGGCTAGAATTGAGCAATTGAAAGTTAATGATCTCACATCTCACATACTTTACCAAAAAAAATTCAGAATGGGTGAATGACTTGAATATAAAGAAGGAAACTAAAAATAAGTTATGTGAACATAGAATAGTTCACTTGTCAGATATCTGGGAAAGGCAAGATTTTAAAACCAAGCAAGATTTAGAGAAAATTACAAAATGTAAAATAAATGATTTTGATTATATCAAACTAAAAAGGTTTTGTACAAACAAAAAGAATGTAGCCAAAATCAGAAGGGAAACAGCAAATTGGGAGAAAAATCTTTATAACAAAAAACTCTGAGAGGAGTCTAATTACTCAAATATACAAGAAGTTATACCAAATGTATAAAAAATCAAGCCATTACCCAATTGATAAATGGGCAAGAGACATGAATAGACAATTTTCAGATAAAGAAATCAAAAGTATCAATGAGCATATGAGAAAGTGTTCTAAATCTCTAATAATTAGAAAAATGCAAATCAAAACAACTCTTAGGTATCACCTCATACCTAGCAGATTGGCTAAAATGAAAGAAGGGGAGAGTAATGAATGCTAGAGGGGATGTGGAAAAACTGGGACATTAATGCATTGCTTGGTGGAGTTGTGAACTGATCCAACCATTCTTGCTGGCAATTTGAAACTATGCTCAAAGGGCTATAAAAGAATGCCTGCCTTTTGATCCAACCATACCATTGTTGGGTTTGTACCCCAAAGAGATCATAGATAAACAGACTTGTATGGAAATATTTATAGCTTTGCTTTTTGTGGTGGCAAAAAAATGGGAAATGATGGTATGTCCTTCAATTGGGGAGTGGCTGAACAAATTGTGGTATATGCTGGTGATGGAATACTATTGTGCTCAAAGGAATAATAAACTGGAGGAATTCCATGTGAACTGGAAAGACCTCCAGGAATTGATGCAGAGTGAAAGGAACAGAGCCAGAAGAACATTGTACACAGAGACCAATACACCATGGTAAAATAGAATGCAGTGGAGTTCCCTACTAGCAGCAATGCAATTACCCAGGACAATTCTGAGGGATTTATGGAAAAGAGAGCTACCCACATTCAGAGGAAGAACTGCAGGAGTGGAAACACAGAAGAAAAGCAACTGTTTGAACACATGGGTTGAGGCAGACATGATTGGAGATGTAGACTCGAAACTACCACACCAATGCAACTATCAACAATTTGGAAATATGTCTTGATTGATGATACATGTTAAAACCAGTGAAAATAAGCATCAGCCATGTGGTGGGGAAGTCAGGGGGGGTGAAGGGGAAAGTAAGATCATGAATTCTGTAACCACGTTAATTTTTCTAAAAAATAAATATTAATAAATGTTTTTAAAAAAGTTAATGATCTCTCAAAGCAGCAAGAACAAATAAAGCAAAGTCAAAAGACTGATAAAATAGAAGGAAGCATGAAATATCTACATGAGAAATTGACATATCAAGAAAACAGGTCTAGAAGAGACAATCTGAGAATCACTGGTCTCTCTAAAAAATAGAAATTAATAGAAATTTGGACTCCATACTAAAAGGAATTATTCAACAACACTGCCCTGAAGTTCTACAACAAGAGGGCAATATAGACATTGAAAGGATCCATAGATCACCCTCTACACTAGACCCTAAAATGTCAACCCCCAGGAATAAAATAGCCAAATTCAAGAGCCTCCAAGTAAAAGAAAAAATTTTACAAGAAGACAGAAAGACACAATTCAGATATCAAGGAGCACCAATCAGGACCACACAGGATCTGGCAGCCTCAACACTAAAAGACCTCTAGGCTTAGAATATGATATTCAGAAAGGCAAGAGAACTGGTTCTACAAACAAGGATCACCTACCCACCAAAACTGACTATACACTTCCAGGGGAAAGTTTGGGTATTCAACAAGATAGAAGATTTCCACATATTTGCAGAGAAAAGACAAGGACTAAATGGAAAGTTCTATATCCAAACACAAAAATCAAGAGAAAAATTAAAAGGTAAATAAGAAACAGAGGGGAAAGAAATAAAACTCTTATTTTTTAAATTTGCCTCTTGAAGGGCTTCAATAAGATCTAATTATTTGTATTCCTATCTGGAGAAATGTTATGTGTAATTCTCTGTAATGAACTCTATTTACTATTACAGTATTCACTATTATAGTAATTAGAAGATTATTCATAGGGAGAGGTTGGAGTACTAAATGATTTAAGATAATATGTGAGAAATAGGGGTGTATATAGTAGAGGACACCAAGGGAAACTCGAATGAATAAGAAAAATAGGATATTCTATTATACACAAATAGGGTATGGGAAGGGGAGGGGATGAATACTATTATAAGAAGGAGAGGAAGAGAGCATTAAGAGGTAATATTTAAACCTTAATCTCAGTGGAATTAACCCGGAGAGGGAAGAGTAGCTATATCCATTGAGATATAAAACTCTATCTAACCCTACTGCGAAAGTATGAAAGGATAAACCAAGGTGAGCAAGGGAGTGGGGAGGTCAAAAAAGGGAGGGGAAAAGAAAGGGGAGGGAATTCATTAGGTCTTTAAAAATAAAAAGAGGGGAATAATAAGGTGGGGTTAGAAAGGGAAGTAAATTAAGGGAGGGGACAAGGGTTACTGGCATAAAGCAAACCACTGGTTTAAAAGGAAATAGTGTAAGAAGGAGTAGAACTAGGAGAGGATACCAAAATGTTGGCGAATACAAAACTGATAATTATAACTATGAATGTGAATGGGATGAACTCGCCCATAAAATGGAAGCAAATAGCAGAGTAGATTAGAAACCAAAATCATACCATATGTTGTCTAAAAGAAACACATATGAGGTGGGTGGACATACACAGGTTTAAGGTAAAGGGTTTGAACAAAATCTTCTGGGCTTCAAATGAGAAAAAGAAGACAGGAGTGGAGATCATGATTTCTGAGAAAGCCAAAGTAAAAATAGATATGATTAAAAAAGACATTGAAGGTAATTACATCCTGATAAAAGGCAGTATAGACAATGAGGAAATAACAGTGCTCAATATGTATGCACCAAATGGCATAGCATCCAGATTCGTAAAGGAGAAACTGGCAGAGCTCAAGAAGGAAATAGATAATAAAAGCATATTAGTGAGAGATGTAAATATTCCTCATTCAGATCTAGATGAATCAAACCAAAAAATAAATAAGAGATAAGAGAGGTGAATGAAGTCCTAGAAAAATTAAATTTTATTGATATGTGGAGAAAAATAAATAGGGACAAAAAGGAATACACCTTCTTTTCAGCTGCACATGGCACATTCACAAAGATTGACCATGTAAGAGGGCATAGAAACACTGCAAACAAATGCAAAAGAGCAGAAATAATAAATGTAATCTTCTCAGATCATAATGAGATAAAAATAATAATTAGTAAGGGCACCTGGATCGTATACACCCTAGACAATATAAAATACTTAGGAATCTAACTACCAAAACAAACACAGGAATTATAGGAAAACAAGTACCAAACAGTTTCCCAATAATTAAAACAAGATCTAAACAATTGGAAAAACATTGATTGCTCATGGGTAGGATAAGCTAACACAGTAAAAATGACCATTCTCCACAAATTAATTTATCTATTTAGAGCCATACCTATCAAACTATCAAAAAACTTTTTTTACTGAATTAGAAAAAAACTATACCCAAGTTCATTTGGAATAACAAAAGCTTAAGAATATCAAAGGAAATAAAAAAAAATGTGAAGGAAGGGGGCCTAGCAGTACCAGATATTAAACTTTACTATAACATAGTGGTCATCAAAACAGTATGGTACTGGCTAAGAGACAGAAGAGGGGATCAGTGGAATAGACTTGGAGTAAGTGACATCAGGAAAACAGTATATGATAAACCCAAAGAGTCCAACTTTTGGGACAAAAATCCACTATTTGACAAAAACTGCTGGGAAATTTGAAAAACAATATGGGAGAGATTAGGTTTAGATCAACATCTCACACCCCACACAAAGAAAATTCAGAATGGGTTAATGACTTGAATATAAAGAGGGAAACTATAAATAAGTTAAGTGAACACAGAATAGTCTACTTGTCACATCTCTGGGAAAGAAAAGATTTTAAAACCAAGCAAGAGTTAGAAAAAATTACAAAATGTAAAATAAATGATGTAGATCATATTAAATTAAAAAGCTTTTGTACAAACATAAACAATGCAGCCCAAATCAGAAGGGAAACAACAAATTGGGAAAAAATCTTTATAACAAAAATCTCTTACAGGGGTCTAATTACTCAAATATATAAGGAGTTAAATTAATTGTATAAAAAATCAAGCCATTCCCCAATTAATAAATGGGCAAGAGACATGAATAGGCAATTTTCAGATAAAGAAATCAAAAGTATCAATAAGAGAAAGTGTTCTAAATCTCTAATAATTAGAGAAATGCAAATCAAAACAACACTTCACAACTAGCAGATTGGTTAAAATGATAACAGGGAAGAGTAATGAATGCTGGAGGGAATGTGGCAAAATTGGGACATTGATGCATTGCTGGTGGAGTTGTGAACTGATCCAACCATTCTGGCTGGCAATTTGGAACTATGCTCAAAGGGCTATAAAAGAATGTCTGCCCTTTGATCCAGCCATACCATTATTGGGTTTGTACCCCAAAGAGATCATACATAAACAGACTTGTTCAAAAATATTTATAGCCTTTTTTTGTGGCAAAAAACAGGAAAATGAGGGGATGCCCTTCAATTGGGGGATGGCTGAACAAATTGTGGTATATGCTGGTGATGTAATACTATTGTGCTCAAAGGAATAATAAACTGGAGGAATTCCATGTGAACTGGAAAGACCTCCAGGAACTGATGCAGAATGAAAGGAACAGAGCCAGAAGAACATTGTACACAGAGACCAATACACTGTGGTAAAATCGAATGTAATGGACTTCTGCACTAGCAGCAATGCAATGACTCAGGACAATTCTGAGGAACTTATGGAAAAGAATGCTACTCAAATTCAGAGGAAGAACTGCAGGAGTGGAAACACAGAAAAAAAGCAACTGTTTGGACACATGGGTTGAGGTGGACATGATTGGGAATGTAGACTCGAAACTACCACACCAATGCAACTATCAACAATTTGGAAATAGGTCTTGATTGATGGTACATGTTAAAACCAGTGGAAATGTGCACCGGCTATGGGGGGGGCAGCTAATGGGGTAAAAGGGAAAGTAAGAGAATGAATCATGTAACCATGTTAACTTTCCTAAAAAATAAATATAAAAATTAAAACAAAAAACATTTAAAAAATAAAAAATAATAAATAATAAAAAATAAAGCTCATTATAATCTAGTTTTGACTCACTTTCCAGTTTTACTTTTCATTTTTTTATCTATACTACTCTAGCATCCATGCCTTTTCCCTGGTTTTTCTCCATGCTTGGGATATTCTTTCCCCTCACCTCTTTCTCCTAAATTACCTGGCTTCTTTCAAGTTTCTCCTTGAGTCCTGCCTTGGACAAGACACTTTTCTTGGCTTCCATTTTATATCCTCTCTGTCTCTCTCTATCTCTTTGTTTCTCTGTCTCTCAGGTTTACCTTTAAACGTCTAACTCGTCTGTAACTTATATAGCCATTGATATGTTGTTTTCCTTAGAATGTGAGCTTCTTAAGGGAAGTACTGTTTATTTTTTTTTCCTTTCTTTGAAACCTTGGAACTTACCACAATGCCTGATACAAAGTACATCTTTAACAAATGTTTATATACTGATTAACTGATTATGAGAGAAACAGAGGGACATAGGGGAAAAGGAAAGCAGAGAAGTTTAATTTAGTGAAAGAACTCTGAAAGATTGACACTAGGAAGAGATACATTCTTGGCTTGGTCAAATGTCTGCAAGAATGCACAGATACCAGAGGCATATCTAGTTTGGTGGGAAAATCTAGTGCATGAAGAAGAATAATGAAAAATGGGTCAAAAGTCATTCAGCTCCAAGAAATTCCTTTCTCTGTATATGTACTTCAAGATTGTAACTTCATGAGGTTTTAAATTTGATTTTGAAAAAAAATTATATTATATAGCCATAATTGATAAATCAAAACCCTTCATATATGTACTAAAATAGAATCAAAGAAGGAAAATGGAAAAATAACAATTAACTAGAGCAACAAAGTGGATTTTTAAGGAAAACATATAAATATACACAGAGATAGATGTGTATAAATGACAAGGCCTGACAGAAGTGACATCCCTACAGGAAGTCTGTTTTATTTTTGTTTTGCTTTTTTAAAAAAACTTTTCCCCCTTTTGAGAAAAGACGGGATGAAGAACAACAACACAGAGGTCTCTGTTGTTTTTTAGAAGTTAAAGAAGAGATTTGTATTGCTTAATAAAATGCCAACAAGGTAAGCTGAGATGAGCTTGTTTTTTTTTTTCCTTCCCTTTCTGAGCTTTACAGCTTCTAATGAAAGACATCAGAAGGGTAGAGCTGATTGTGTTTTCTATTGTGTATAATGGAAGCAATGAACAATATCCACATCAGGAGACAAGCAGAGGACGGATCTCCCCAGGAGTCCCAATAAGTGAAAGGATTAATTTCTCTAAATATGGCTTTAATTGAATTGTGAGATAGTTGAAAATAATCAGTTTGGTGAAATTTGTGTTTGTGTATTTGTTTATACAAAAAGGAGACATAAACCTTAGAATTTCTGTTTTGATGGGATAATGTCAAACAAGTTTCACATATGCTGATTTCGAAACAATGACTGAGGCTGGCTAGAATAATTAAATCCATAGCTTTCGTGAGCAACTTAAATATAAGGTGGAAAAGCAGAAAAATCCTGTTTATTAACTATTTTATAAATAAGCCCCTTTTGTCCACCTAACAGTATAATAACTGATTAACTTTTTCCTTGAAGAGCCAAAGTTATCAAAATATTCTGCCATGCTTCTTGAATTATCAAAGAAAAATATATTAGGTTCAATTTAAGATTCTTTTTTTTGTTTACCAATTGGTGAATATGATAATTATGGATTTCCTTGAATATTTGTTTAACTAAAACAATTCATTTTCCCAGCCACTTCAGATGATAGACAGTTGACTATATATAGGTTGATTCCAATGAAGAAATAAATAATTGGCAAAAAAAAAATTCATACCAAAAGAAGCCTGAGTTGGCGTGATAATTTCTCACCATAGATAGTAAAAAATTCTTGAAATACTGCCTATTTTACACAGTTATTTATTGCTAAACAGATCTCTGGCAACAGTTTCCTTTAGAAATCATATTTGATCCAAAGTTTTCCTTTTTTTTTTCTTTAAAGACACTTTACAAATATGTTATTTTGGCTCCATTCCTAAAGAAAGAGGATTCAATTTTAATGTTTTAATATATGTTTTTAATATTACTTTTTTCAAATATGCATCCTTTTTTCTCCCACATCTCCCTCATTCACTGAAAGGAAGAAAGGGAAAAACAGAGGAAAGGAAAAAGAGAGGAAGAGAAAGAGAGACAGGAAAAAGGAAGAAGGAAGGAAGGAAAGGTGAGAGAGAAGTGACAGAAGGAAGATATCAAGCATTTTTATTCAGGATCATCGTTAATTAATGTCAATTTTGGCATTTAAACCAGGTCTTCTGACTCTTAGTGGAGTTCCGCCATATTTAGAGAGATGGACAAGCTCCCTTCCCACTTTTTCTTTTTTATGTCATCTCTAGATGATTCTCATGTCATATTGATAAAGTAAAATTTATTATAATAATATATATTTACCAGGCTTATATAATTCTTAAAATAAGACCCCCTACCCCTCTCTCACCTTCCAACATCATCTTTCAAACAATTTGACTTCTGTGATTCTGTCATTCAATTGGTATTTATTAAAGTTTTACTATGTGCCAGGCATTATGTATTGGTGTTATAAAGAAAGGCAAATGACATACACACAGACTAATGATATAAACAAGAAAGTTATATACTTAAATACATATAGTAAATTGCATGGTATGAATGTGCATATGGAGATACAAGTATAAATATGAATATCTGTATGCATATTTAATTGTATGTACAATTGAAGGGATATATGTAGGGCACCTAGGAGGTACAGTAGATAGAGTTCTAGAACTGGAGTTGGAAAGAATTTGAGTTCAAATGTGATCTCAGGCATTTATTGGCAGTGTGACCTTGGAAAAGTAATTTAATTCTGTTTGCCTCAGTTTCCTCAACTATAAAATAAGCTGAAGAAGGAAATTGCAAATCACTCCAGTATCTTCACTAAGAAACCACCGAAATGGAATCACAAAGATCTGGACATGACTGAAAATGACTAAACAACAACACAAATATATATGTGCATATATATATATATATATGCGTATATACATGTATGTCCTAGCATAGCTGGCATAGCTTATAATGGGAAATTGGAAGAAGGTTTTTTTTAGAGATGAGAATTTAGCTGAGATTGTAATGAAGTCAAGGAAGGTAGGAAGAAATAGAAAGGGAAGAGTTCTAGGATTGGGAGACAACCATTGAAAATACCCAAATTAGGAATTTCATATGTGAGGAAAAGTAAGGAGTACAATGTCACTGAATTTCAAAAATACCTGGAGGAAAAAGTGAAGAGAATAAGGCATTAGGGGATCAAAACAATAAGAAGGGGCCAGGTTATAAAAGATTCTAAAAATAAATATCATTTTATGTTTGATCCTGAAAGCAATATGGAGCCAAAAGAGTTAACTGGAGGGGAGTGGGGTTGACATCATTAATGAAATCTATGCTTTAAGAATATAATTTTGGAGGAAGAACTGGAGAAAAGACTTTAGCAGGCTATCATAAAATGAGAAGAGATAAGTACAACCAAAATATTGACAGTAAATAGGGAATATATAGATATAGATATTGATATATAGTTCTGAGAAGGTAAAATGACAGTACTTGATGATTGATTTGATACAAAGGTGAGAGAGAGTGAGGAGTTTAGAAGGACACTTAGGTTGTAAGCCTGATAACAGGGGGTATGGTTATACCATCCAAAAAATTATGAAAGTTGGAAAGTTCTGGGGAAAAGGTAATTAATTCAGCTTTTAATGAATTAAATTTAAGATATCTAAGACATTCATTTGAAGACATCTAGTAGGCAGCAGAGCATTTAAAAATAGGAAACTAGAAGTTAAGGGAGGGTTTAGAGCTAGATGGATAAATAAATCACGTCTAGAAACGATAATTGAATCTATGATAACTAATAAGATCACCAATTGAAAAATAAAATAGATGAGAGTCCATTACAGAGCCTTGAAGGACATCTGTAGTTAATGGATGACCTGGATGAAGACCTAGTTAAAGAGACTTAGCAGAAAAATTCTGACAGGTAAGAGGAGAACTATGAGATCACAATGCCACTAACGCGTATAGTCAGTCTCCCATTCAACAAGCACTTAATCTAGTTTCTAATACTAATCATTGCTTTTTTCCCACTCAAAATGTAAGAATAAAGAGAGCCAGTAACCAAATGTTAGGGATGGAGGGGAGATAGAGTCTATATAGGGGTGAGACTCTCTGCTCTCCTCTACTGCTGATTATGCACTGTGGAGATTTTGAGGGGGCTTCACCCCGAAACTGGGTGACCTAGATGGTCATGCCATCCCACAGGAGTTGGAGACAAGGCTTCCCTATAAGAGGAGGTATGGGGGCCCCCAATCTGATTTTGAATGAGGGCGGGGTTCACGCAAGCCTCCCCTGAGGTCAGTCAACTTCACAGCAGGGAGACTGGCTCCAAGATGGAGGCAGCCAGACTAAGCTGTGGTTCCCTTCCCCCCCTTGTCTCTCAGGCACTCTGGAATGCTATCTGACTAATGAATGGCTTTTATTAATCACAATTCAGGGATTGTGGAAAGGGGTGAAGGGCAGAGGGATTTGGGGATGCCCTCTTCTCTATTTCTATGGGATCCATCACTTGGGTGGGAACCTTTGGGGTTCTTACTCCCAAGCAGCGTCTCCCCTCGCCACTTCTCCATCAGTTTCTGTTTCAATCCTTTTCTATAATTGTAAGTTAGACCAGAAAAGGTCTCTCAGCAAGGTTGGGTAATGGGGGAAGAAGCCTAAGAGATCACTCTCAAAATGGAGTCCCCAAACTTAGGTGATTATTGAAGTCTTGCTGGATGAGAAGTGATGAGATGCCTTTGACCAGGGATTCAGGGTTTCAATGTCCAAAGAAGGATCCTCAGGAAGCCCTCAGGACTGGATTTCAGCTGAGATGTTCTCCTCCTCCCTCTCTCCAATCCTTTCCAGAAGTCCTCCTCCTTCCTCCTCTGGAGAATTCCCAGCATCCTCTCTGGTCCCAACTGTCAGTAACTGTCACCAAGGGCCTTCTTCTGGCTCTTTGTGTCCCATCCCCCATCCTTACAAAAACCTATATCAATTATATAACTTATGAATGCACAACCTTCTCTTATCTGCCTATCAAAGCTGTTCTTAAAAATATTGAATATTAAGCTTTTATGGTATTTTTTCTACAAAAGGTCACTTTATAAAGTCTATTGACATATTTGAATTAGAAAGGAGGAGGAGATGGTAAAAAGCCAAGAAAACACATAGTAATGGAGCAGCAATAAAGGTAGGAATTCAACTGGGACAATATAGAGTCATGAGAACCAAGAGTGGAAATAATTTTGTGGTAGAGGTAGTGGGCACAGTTTTGAGTACCAGAAGAGCATCCAGAAGAATGACTGACAAAGTGTCAATGGACTTTATAAATAGGAGATCAACAGTAACATTTGAAAGACATTTTAATTTGGAAAATTTTATGTAATTAATTAACTTAGACCATTTTTCAATGGTTACAAGATTCATGTTCTTTCTCTCCCCTTCCTCCATCCCCTTACCATAGCCAACACACAATTCCTTTGGATTTTACATGTGTCATTGATCAAGACAATTAATCTTGTATTAATATTTGTATTAGGGTGACCATTTGGAATCTACATCCCCAATCATATCCCCATCAACCCATTTTTCTTCTGTGTTTCTGCTCCCACAGTTCTTTCTCTGGATGTGGATATGTTCTTTCTCATAAGTCCTTCAGAATTGCCCTGGGTCATTGCATTGCTGCTAGTAGAGAAGTCTATTATAATCGATTGTGTCATAGTGTGTCCATCTCTGTGTATAATATTCTCTTGGTTCTGCTCCTTTCACTCTGCATCAATTCCTAGAGGCCATTCCAGTTCACATGGAATTGTTCCAGTTTATTATTCCTTTCAGCACAATAGTATTCCATCACCAACTGAGACCACAATTTCTTCAGTCATTCCCCCATTGAAGGGCAAACCCTCACTTTCCAATTTTTCACTACCACAAAGAGCACAGCTATAAATATTTTTGTATGAATCTTTTTTCTTATTATCTCTTTGAGGTATTATAACATCCATGATCTTAAGTGGGGTGAATGGCCTCACAGAATTCCACAGGACCCCCCAGAACTCCAAGAGAGCAGGCAGTTGGGACAGTTAAGAATGTGACTATAAAAGCCAGGAATCCCAGCTTGCAAACACGCTCTTTTGCAGGGTTCATGGGTGGCTGAAAAGGAAGGTAGGATTGTTCTTTTTTGTTAGCTGATCTCTGATCTCAGGGAGCAGGAAGTTATTTTGCTGTTTACTCCATACAAACTATACCAGACTGTGTGCACTGGGAAAACCTCATATGCAGTATCTAAACTAATCTCTAATTTAAAATAGCTCTTAAGTCAAGATTGCCTTCACCATCTTAAACTTGATAACATTAGATTAAGAGAAAAGTTAGTTTGTGAAGGAGATAGAAGTTAAGTTAATCAAAACATATTTCCCATTGGGGAATGTGTTTCCAACAAATTTCCTAGAGATATTAGGTAGCTTACTTTACCCTTATCCTAAAATTTACTTCCCCTTTCCTTGTTTTCCTGAAATTAATAAATCTCTTCCCTTGTTAAGTTTGAGAGCCTGTGTGAAGTTATACTTGGGTTATACCAACCAATAGCATAAATTACCTAAGCAAAATCTTCATCTAAGCAAGCACTGGAACAGCTGTTATTCAGAGAGCAAGTCTGCTGTATTTAGAAGGCATCTTGAACCTTTATCCATCATAGGGTTCAGGGAAATAATATTTAACTGTGGAAGTTGCTAATCTGAGTGGGATAATTGTCTATCTGTCTAACAATTTAATCCTGGATTAGCAGAGCCTAAACAGACTCCATTTCTTGATCTAAAGGGGATTCAGATAAAACTGTTACCCCTTCTGCTTCAACTGCCTCAGGAAGGGGAGGAGAAAGAATTCTATTGACTCTCACCTGTTCCCCTTGCTAGGATAGCCACCTTGAGCCTTTGCTCTGACTCCATTACCAATCATTACCAATCTGAATCAATCTTACAGGTATAAACCCAGAAGTGGTGTGGCTGGATCAAAGGGCAGGCAGTCTTTTAAAGCCCTTTGGGCATAGTTCAAAATTGGCTTCCAGAATGGTTGGATCAATTTGCAATTCCACCAGCAATGCATTACTGTCCCAATTATTCCACATCCCCTCCAACATTAATTACTTTCCTAAAATTATTACTATCATTTTAGGCAATCTATTAGTTGTGAGGTGGTATCTCAGAATTGTTTTGATTTGCATTTCTCTAATTATTAGAGATTTAGAGCATTTTCTCATTAGCTTATTGATAGTTTTGATTTCTTTATCTGAAAATTGCCTGTGCATGTCCCTTGCCCATTTATTGATTAGGGAATGGCTTGATTTTTTTGTACAATTGATTTAGCTCCTTATATATTTGAGTAATTACACCTTTGTCACAGTTTTATGCTATAAAGATTTTTCCCCAAGTGGTTGTTTCCCTTCTAATTTTGGTTGCATTGTTTTTGTGTGTGCAAACACTTTTTAATTTAATCTAATCGAAATTATTTATTTTACATCTTGTAATTTTTTCTAACTCTTACTTGGTCATAAAATAATTTCTTTCCCAAAGATCTGACAAGTATACTATTCTGTGTCCACCTAATTTACTTATAGTTTCCTTCTTTATATTCAAGTCATTCACCAATTCTGAATTTATCTTGGTGTAGGGTGTGAGATGTTGATCTAAACCTAATCTCTCCCATACTGTTTTCCAATTTCCCGAAAAGTTTTTGTAAAATAGTGGATTTTTGTCCCAAAAGCTCGACTCTTTGTGTTTATCATAGACTGTCTTGCTGGGGTCACTTACCCCAAGTTTATTCCACTGATCCTCCCTTCTGTCTCTTAGCCAGTACAATATTGTTTTGACCACCACTGCTTTATAGTACGGTTTAAGATCTAGTACTGCTAAGCTCTCTTCCTTAACATTTTTTTTTCATTATTCCCCTTGATAAACTTGGTCTTTTGCTCTTCCAAATGACCTTTGTTATAGTTTTTTTCTAATTCAGTAAAAAAGTTTCTTGGTAGTTTGATAGGTATGGCATTAAATAAGTAAATTACTTTGAGTAGGACTGTCCTTTTTGTTACGTTAGCTCATCCTATCCATGAGCAATTAATGTTTTTCCAATTGTTTAGATTTAGTTTAAATTGTGTGGAAAGTGTTTTGTAGTTGTGTTCCCATAATTCCTGTGTTTGTCTTGGCAGATAGATTTCCAAGTATTTTGTATTGTCTAGGGTAGTGATGGACAAACTACCGCCTATGGACCAGATGTGGCCCCCTGAAATGTTCTATCCACTGGTGAAATTATTCCTAATCTGATGAATACAATGAGTAGGATACAATACAATGAAACTTCGAAAGAGTTGCCTTAGAAACAGACTGACAGATGAGCATTTCCTTTCCTTTGGCCCTCTCTTTAAAAATTTTGCCCATTACTGGAGGGCGATTTTAAATGGAATTTCTCTTTTTAACTCTTGCTTCTAAGATGTATTAGAGATATATAAAAATGCTGATGATATATGTGCATTAATTTTGCATCCAACAATTTTGCTAAAGTTATTTATTATTTCCACTAGCTTTTTAGTTGATTCTTTTCTAGTACAATGTTAAATAATATAGTGATAATGGGCATCCTTGTTTAAGTCCTGATCTTATTGGGAATGCTTCTAATTTGTCCCCATTGCAGATGACACTTGCTGATGATTTTAGATATATACTATTTACTATTTTTAGGAAAGGCCCTTCTATGCCTATACTTTGTAGTGTTTTCACTAAGAATGAGTGTTGTATTTTGTCAAAAGCTTTTTCAGCATCTTTTGAGATAATCATGTGATTTTTATTGGTTTTCTCGTTGATATGGTCAATTATGTGGATGGTTTTCCTAATATTGAACCATCCTTGCATTCCTGATATAAATCCTACCTGATAATAATGAATAGTGACATTGCATTTGAGAAGCATGGTTAGAAGTGAAAATATTCTTGGGGGAGAAGGTATGAGTAACTGATATGGCAATAGAGTCACGAAATTAAATTTATCTTTTGGGAAGTTTTTATTAAAAGGAATGAAAGAAATTGGACAGGTTATCAGGTTTGGGTGAAGGTTTCCTTTTGTTTTCAAACAAGGAAGGATTACATATTTGTAAAAGAATACTTAGTAAGACCTAGTTGTTCATATAAACTGCTTTTTCTTTGTCTTCTTGTCTCTCTTAAATTTTAGGATGAGATCATGTCTAGAGATCATATTATCAACCAAGTTTTATCAACCCTTTAAAATCAAGTTTGAAATTCATTTACTCCATTTTTATCTAACATCATACTAATAGTTAGAGACCCCAAAATATTTGTGTAATACCTTATTCCAATCTCTAATTATTAATTGAGCTTTCTTCAATAGACTAGTCAAAGAATGTGATATAATAATAGTAAAAAAAAGAGTGCCTGATTTGGAATTTAAGGATCTAAGTTTAAATCCTAGCTTTTCCACTAACTACTTGTTTTATCTTGGGCAAATCACTAACTTCTTTTAGGTCTCATTTCCCTCTTTATTTTTTTTAAAAGAAGCAATTACTCCAGATGACATCTAAATCTTACTTTGTTTAAGATTATTTTATTATGACCAAAAGAAGAAACTTGTAGAGACAGTACTGATCCACTTTATTTCCTTCATGAGAATTTTTTGTTGTATATGTAATATGTGTCTTCTATCACAAGAACAATCTAGAAATGTATACACAATAAAAGTATTGCTATAGCCTATATTTAAAAGATATTTACTATTTATTGCCTGGGGTGAGGAGGGAGAAAATATGAATCCTAAAATGTCAGAAAACTATTGTCATGAATTATTTCAACATGTAAATAAAATAATATTTTAAATTAATTAGAATATTAGTATAATAACAGGGGAAATATTGCTTCTCTGGACCCTTCCACATTATAGATCTATTTGCTACATAATCTCTATCTTTCTGTCTTACATCCTTTGTTCTTTAACTCTTTTCTCCTTTTTTTGCCATTATAATATACAGAAATATTTTCTATTTTTTTCACTCCAAGTGACTAGTATGTTGTTAAATGCCAAATGCTATGTGCCAATTGCTGTGTCTATCTGAAGATTCATTTAGAATTTCTTGCTTAATTCCAGACAGTTATAGCAGGAAGTTCATTAATACTACATGATTAAATGAAAATAGAGAGCCATATTTAAAAAATTTTTCCATCCTAATTTAGAAATACATAGCTTACTAGATTGTAATTGATCATAATTCAGTTAAAATTACATTATTTTCAACAAATCAAATCACTCTTATATTTTTCTAGTCTGCTTTTAGAAAAGAAGTACATTTCTTTTATTTCACTATTTCCCGTGCTTGATTAAATATCATTATTGAAGCATCATAATGCTATAATTTTAGGAAGTATGTGTCAGAGCTAAGATTGAACTAAGCAAGACCAAGAGAATAATATACATGATCACAAAAATGTGAAGTAAAACATCAGTGAAAAATTTCAGAATTTTAATTAATGTTTTAAAAATAACCACCAAGAATGGACAATGTGTAGTATTATTTTGTAATTCTTTAACACAAAAAGTTATTCAAAATATTCATAAGTGAAAACTATTTTTAAGAAGCACCAAGAAAACCTTTACAGACATATAAAAGTATGTTAAATTGATTGGGAATTTGGGAAGGAGGTATGGCGAGTATATCTTGTGGAGGCAATTAATAAGAATCCTTTTTATCTCATGTTTTTAAGCATTCTCTTAGGCTCTGGTTAAATTTACTTTACTCAGGATTTTTTTTCACCATTGAAATGAAGTATTAAATGGACTTCAGAAGCAATGTCAAAAATGAAGAGTTCTTGAAACACTTTAGAAGGATGCAACAATGCAGAAGTGGAGAAAGTCTTTGCTTTTGCAACTTGGTGGGGTGAGGTAGGATTGCTGGAGTTGTGGTTTATAAGAACCTTGCATCCATTTTAATACCAGATGGCAAAGATACCTTGTCTTTGAGATAGTTCTCTTAGTTTAAATGTACAGGAGGCTGGAGTAGGTTGAACACAAAGCTCATTGATTTCCTACCCCTCATTCCTTTTACATAAGAATTTATAAGACAAATTGATGTATGTCATTCTAATTAATTTATGCTTACCTCATTTAACTAAATGCAGCCCAAAGGAATGAAGAGGAAGTCAGTTTCAGAGTCAGGAAGTTGTGGATTTGAAATCCCATCTTAGACACATATAATTGTCCCTGGCTAGATGCTTCCATTCTTACCAAATGTCTCACCTGAGACATACCTATATATTTATGTCTATATCTATTATCTATATAGGTATGTATGATGATACATTGAATAAGTAGTTACTGATATTTAGTTAAAGAATTTCCATGTAGCAATAACATTGTTGATATAATTTTAAAAACAACTTACCAAAATAGTTTTCGATGAAAATTATCTAATTTTGTATAAATAAAGTTGATGGACACTTATACAAGCAGCTTCTCCCTCCTTGTTCTTTACAAAAAATAAAAAAAAAAAACAGGAAATCCTATCTTGTTAATATTAAATGAGCATTAAAATATTAAATGAACATCAAAAAATGGATTTGACTCCAAACTCAGAAATTATAAAGTTCAAGTCAGTTCTTAATTAAACAAATCATGTCATCCAAAAGTGACATTAAATCTTTATTGTGCTGAAATGCACAAAAGCCCAAAACAAAAACACAGTAAAATGATTCCCAGGATGGAAGGGCAAAAATATCTAGAAGCAGCAGATAAATGACACAGAAATAATCAATAAGTCAAAGACAAGAACAAAAAAAAAAGTATTTGAATTTAGTTTAAGGTATTTTAATTGCAAAATCATGAAGTTTTCTAAACACTGGGGGTGGGTGGGATGGGTGTGTGAAAGTATTTTCCAAGGAAAGCTCTTGTCTACTGCCTGTAATTTGCCCAGAAATGGAACTCAATGATGGTTACTTATGTGAAAATGTAAATGTTCTTTCAAAAACTGTAAACTGTGGAGATAATAAATCTTTCCCATTAAATAAATGGGAAAGAAGCTCACAGCCTAGCCAGGCGATTCATTATTTTAATGACTTCCTGCCTTAATGCACAACTCCTCTTTTCATTGGTGTTGGCAGTTTGAGTTCCAGTTAAGGATTTAGGCTCACAATGAAGCTTCTATCACTTTCTGGAGTTTTGTCATGCTGGCATGTGGGTCATTCTCCTTTAGTAATGATGAGGATACTGGAAAGCGCTTGCCCCAAGGGGATGGGGAAATTTTCAAACCTGAGCTGTCCAAGTCTCCCTGTGAAATACTGTATGCTGCTGACTCAGGGATCTGACAAGGGCAGGCAGCTGAAGAGGAAGAAGCTTTTCAAATGCTTCTCTCCTAGATGTCCCAGCAGGTGTCACTAAAAGGCAGTGGGCTAGATATATAGTAATGCCTAAATGTTAATTTAAGTATCTTCTCTCTCTTTCTGTCTCTCTCTCTCTCTTTCTCGAGAACTAACTAATGAAGGAATGGATGAGAAAAAAATGGATTACTTTTTTTCAGTCCCTTCTTCATTTTCCCCTCAATCTGTTTATAAGTGTACTTTAGTTTAGTTAGCAACATGAACTGAAAGAATTATGAAAGAGTTCTTTAAAAGGTTTCAGAAATCATAAATTGCACTGTTTGAATACCCTATACACATTTCAAATGTGAGACTGAATTATAGCAGAAAATCTTCTGTTTTCCATCCATCTAACATGCCTGATGCAAGTTTAGAGAAACAGTATAACCAAAAGTTACTTTTATAAAAACTGATTAACTATAAAAACAAATTACCTGAAAAGGACAATCAAAAATATTTCTGCTTATGAAATAGGCGACCAAAACTGACCTATAAAATATTTTAAGCTAAAAAGATAAAGAAGACCTCTACCAAAAATCAATTAGAAACCAAAAGAACATTTTAAACTGTAGGTCCTACTCTTTCTCCTACCTATTCAATGCATCAGTATAGTAAGCAACAAATTATGTTTGTATGTATCACGTGTGTATGAGTGCATGTGTGAGCACAGGGGAAAGGAGAGATGGTTGACTTCAGAAACAGAGATTTCTAGTTTCAGATTCTGCTTGGCTGTTTAACTCTGTGACAGTGGCAACCTCTGAGAGTTTCAGATAATTAAGACTGTACCATTTCTTATCTCTCGAAATCTTATTCTGATCTCAAACACTCACCAGCTATATGACCTTGGACAAGTCACTTAATTCTGTTTGCCTCAGTTTTGTCATCTCCAAAATAAGTTGGAGAAGGAAATGGCAAACCACTACAGTTTCTTTGCCAAGAAAACCCCAAATGGGGTCATGAAGAGTCAAACATTGAATAACAACAAAAATCATCATAGAGACTTAGACATTTTCTACATCTATAAGTTGCAGAGAGGTATAGACTTAAGTTGGGGAGACTTTCCTTTTTATAGATTTCCAGGTAATCAGATCACAAATTGAGCCCCTGTTTCCTAATCCTATAGATACATACATATATATATATATATATATATATGTGTATGTGTGTGTGTGTGTGTGTGTGTGTGTGTGTGTGTGTGTGTGTGTGTGTGTANCATGCATGGAAGCTTTAATCTGCTTAGGCTGAAAGTGACCCACCCCTAGAGGGTCACCATATTGGTGCTTCTGGGCTCAGAATGGACACCCAACAGGCTTTGATAATCTTGTGACTCTGAACTCCAGTCTCAGCCTTCCCAGGATTAGAGACTACCAATGTGCACCCTATGCCTAACAATAACTAAATTATTTTAACTGTAAATTAACCTACCTTCAACTCAAAAAACAGTTAACTACAACCTTTCCCTTCCATGACTAAATTACTGAAACATGCCCTCTCTGTCCTCAGATACCTTTGAATGCAGTCAAAGGTAGTAAAGATATGTGTGTGTGTGTGTGTGTGTGTGTGTGTGTGTGTGTGTGTGTGTGTGTGTGTGTGTGTGTATATAAGTACAATGAACTAAATGGTCTGGAGTTATTCTCATACACACATCTATAAACTCATGTATTTTTATCCAACACTAATTTTACTTGAGGAAAAAACTTGTAAGTGCATCTAATTTGTTTAGCAAGAACCATTTTAATTTTATACTCCAAAAGGAAAATATAATAATTTGAAATCAAATTAAAATTAACCTTTTTTCTGTCTCATCTATAATAGCTTTTACTAGCTATTAAATACAAATTGCATACTCAGGAATGATTCTAATTGGACTAATATAGGACTAAATCTTATTCATAGCTGTTCCACTGATCCATTCAAACCAATTCTATCTCTATCCCATTACTCAAAGATAGAGTCCAGAGGATCTGCCCTATCCTGAGAATATAGGAAAAAGACATATTCTGAGTAATAGTGTCAAGCAATGACTCAGAGAGAAACTCCCTTTTGTGGCATTTCCTCCTAAATATTTGAGAATGAGCAAGAAAATGGATAGCTTCACTAGCTCTATAAGTCATTCTGTTGAATACAGGAAAGAAAGTCTGATTTAGAAGAGGTAATCTAAGAAGTAGAGAACATAAGACTAAACCAAGAAATCAGGGAAATGGTATAGGGCGAAAGGAATGAGCTCAGCTGGTTATTCCTCTACACAAAGGACTTTCTGTAATTACTTTGAGTTAATGTAATTGCTTGGGAACTAGAGATAGCAGAGAGAAAGAAGAAGACACCGTGAGAAAATATGTGCCCACACTGCTCAAATGCATCTCCTCAGGTAGAGACCATCGAGGAGGAAAAAAAAAGTACCATATCAGCTCACCTGGATTTTATTTAAAGAAAGTCAGGCTGAGCCATCTAGAAAAATGAATCAGCATGAATTGCTACTCCTTTCTAAAACCAAAAGCATTTGGGAGCAGAGGTCAAATTAGTCCACTTTGGGGAACAACAGTGATAAATTACAGCCAAAGAACAAACTGTTTTCTACTGCAACTGTAAAACTGATTGACATGTAAGTATTAGGTATGTTCAAGAGAGGAATTTGGAATTAGTTTGCAACAATGTGAATGGGATTAATTTGTCACTGGGAACTGGAAGTGAGGCCAGGAGTAAAGGCAATAAAACCTCAGAAGAACTTCATTCCTGCTTTACTGACCTTTCTGGCTACTTTCTTTCCGAATTCATATGACCTTTCCATTGGTGATGCTGTGGATTGAAGATGTGGAATATCCTCGGTGCTAGACAACAGATACCAGTTAAACATTATCAAAAATTAATTTTATAAAAGGAAATTGTAGTATATATCCCAATAGTCGATGATGATGATTATACTTGATGAATATAGTCCAAATAGCTATCCATGCTCTGATTGTCATGGTGACTTTTAAGTTCTCTAGAGAAATTGTGATTGACAATAAGAAAGTTGGTACCATAGAAAAGGGATAAATATCTCTGAGTTCCAGATTTTATTTGTTCTAGCCCTTATCTCTTCAAATTAGTATCTATATTTCCTGTCAGCAAATTCTTCTTGGATGGAATCTTATTTCCTACTTGACCAAATCCTCTTCTCCGGTTAACAACAAAAGCAACAACAATATAGTGCCTATAAAATGCCAGCAGCATCAGCATCTATACCTCTATCATTCTCTAAATTATTTATCACCTACTATGCCTATATTCTTTAATACAAAGTGCTCACAGTGGTTTTGCTCCTTAAGAAAAATGCATTCTTTGTGAATTATATATCTGCATAAAGACCAACAAGAAGTACTATAAAGGGTAGAAGGCTTAATTAGTAAAATATGGAGTTAGAAAGGACACAGGGAAAAATGAATAAGAATTAAAAGAAAAAGGAAAACCATTCACATAATTGACCGTATCAACAAGCAAACCAACAAAAATCACATAATTATCTCAAAGATGCAGAAAAAGCCTTTGACAAAATACAATATTCATTCCTATTGAAGACACTAGAAAGTATAGGAAAAGAAGGACCTTTCCTAAAAATAATAAACAGTATATATCTAAAACCATCAACAAGCATCATCAGCAATAGGGATACATTAGAAGCCTTTCCAATAAGATCAGGAGTGAAACAAGGATGCCCATTGTCACCTCTATTATTTAACATTGTACTAGAAATGCTAGCAATAGCAATTAGAGAAGAAAAAGAAATTAAAGGTATTAAAATAGGTATTTAGGAGACCAAGCTATTATTCTTTGAAGATGATATGATGGTCTACTTAAAGAATCCCAGAGAAACAACTAAAAAGCTAGTGGAAATAATCAACAACTTTAGCAAAGTTGCAGGATACAAAGTAAACCCACATAAATCATCAGCATTTATATATATTTCTAACACATCACAGAGGTAAAAGTTAGAAAGAGAACTTTCATTTAAAATCACTGTAGACAAGATAAAATACATATCTGCCAAGACATACACATGAATTATATGAAGACAACTACGAAACACTTTCCACACAATTAAAACTAGATCTAAATAATTGGAAAAACATTAATTGCTCATGCGTAGAACTAGATAACATAATAAAAATGACCATCCTGCCCAAATTAATCTATTTATTTAGTGCCATACCTATCAAAGTACCAAAAAACTTTTTTAATGAATTAGAAAAAAACTTTAACAAAGGTCATTTGGAAGAACAAAAGATCAAAAATATCTAGGGAAATAATGGAAAAAATGTGAAGGAAGGTGACTTAGAAGTACCAGATCTTAAACTGTACTATAAGGCAGAGGTCATCAAAACAATATGGTACTGGCTAAGAGACAGAAGGGAGGATCAGTGGAATAGACTTGGGGTAAATTACCTCAGCAAGATAGTCTATGATAAACACAAAGATCCCAGCTTTTGGGACAAAAACCCATTATTTGACAAAAACTGCTGGGAAAATTGGAAAACAGTATGGGAGATATTAGGTTTAGATCAATATCTCAGACCCTACACCAAGATAAAATCAGAATGGGTGAATGACCTGAATATAAAGAAGGAAACTATAAACAAATTAGGTGAACACAGAATAGTATTTTTGTCAGATCTTTGGAATAGGAACGATTTTAAGACCAAGCAAGAGTTAGAAAAAAGTTACAAAATGTACAATAAATAATTTTGATTACATTAAATTCAAAAGTTTTTGTACAAACAAAACCAACCTAACCAAAATTAGAAGGGAAGCAACAAATTGGAGAAAAAATCTTTATAACAAAAAATTCTGACAAAGGTCTAAATACTCAAATATATAAAGAGGGAAATCAATTTTATAAAAAATCAAGTCATTCCCCAAATGATAAATGGGAAAGAGACATGAATGGGCAATTTTCAGACAGATTAAGAAATCAAAATTATCAAAAAATACATGAAAAGGTATTCTAAATCTTAAATAGAGGGAAAAAAAAGAAATGTAAATCAAAACAACTCTGAGTTACCACCTCACACCTAGCAGATTGACAAAAATGGACAGCAAAGAAAAGTAATAAATGTTGGAGGGAATGTGGCAAAATTGGTACATTAATGCACTGCTGATGGAGTTGTGAATTGATCCAACCATTGTGGATGGCAATTTAGAACTATTCCCAAAAAGCACTAAAAGAATGCCTGCCTTTTGATCCAACCATACCTTGTTGGGTTTATACCCCAAGGAAATCATAAGGAAAAAGACATGTACAAAAATATTTATAGCTGCACTCTTTGTGGTGGCAAAAAAAAAAAAACCTGGAAAACGAAGGTATGCCCTTCTATTGGGGAATGGTTGAGGAAATTGTGGTATCTGTTGATGATGGAATACTATTGTGCTAAAAGGAATAATGAACTGGAGGAATTCCATGTGAACTGGAAAGACCTCCAGGAATTAATGCAGAGTGAAAGGAGCAGATCAAAGAGAACCTTACACACAGAGACAGATACACTGTGGTAAAAATTGAATGTAATGGACTTCTCTACTAGAAGCAATGCAATAATCCAAGACAACTCTGAGGGATTTATAAAAAAGAATGCTACCCACATTCAGAAGAAAATCTGTTGGAGTAGAAACACAGAAGAAAAACAATTGCCTGATCACATGGATTGATGTGGATATGATTGGGGATGTTGACTCTAAATGAGCACCCCAGTGCAAAAATCAATAATATGGAAATAGGTCTTGATCAATGACACATATAAAACCCAGTGGAATTGTGCATCAGTTATGGGAGGGTGTGGGAGAGGGTAGGGATAGAACATGAATCCTATAATCATGGGAAAATGTTCCAGATTGATTAATAAAATAAAGATCTAAATAAAAACAAAAAAATTGAAAGGAAGATGAGCCATGTACATAAGTCCACAGTAGTTTACCCAAATCCAGAAGTAATATCAGAATCCTGATGACTTTGAAATCAGAAAAACATGTGTATATGTCAGATTTCAATATAACTCTGCTGACAAATTTGATCAAGCTAAAACTCAATATGGTATTACTGATTCTACCATTATATTTGTCATTTGGAAAAGAGAATTTCTTCAACAACATGGGATTTTTTCAAAGTTATATTAATCATCTGTGTATTGAAAATTACTCAACCACATGATTTCCTCCTATTATTTACCTTCTTTTCTTCATCAGAGACTTGAACTGCTTGGTTTCTGTGTGGTCTGAAATAGAATGTACCCAATAGTTCTTTAAGACATATTTTCATAATTATTATTTCCATAAGCAGTCAACCTGAATCTCAGCCAGCAAGGAGTTCCAGAGCTGAGTGGCATTCATGCTCTATATAGCACCAACTTTTCTGACTCCAGGGGAGGTGATGACTGATTTATGCCTTTTATCCTTTGCGTGCTGAATTGTTTATCATCTACTGTGCTTAAATCCATGAATACACAGAACTTCTCTCCTGTGAACCTGCAAACTATGTATGTTACAAAAGTATAGCTCAATATAATAAAGCCTAAGGTTGTGAAGGGAGTTTCTAGGTATATTTGTGATAATCTTCTAGGATTACTTATGTATTTTTATTGATTTATTCTCAAAAAAGAACCTAGATTCATCAAGGAATCAGCTCATGGAAATTTGGAACAATATTATCTTTTTAAAGTCACCAGGAAATAAATTAGTCAATTCCTGTGTTTTTTTAAACACTTATTAATATTCATTTTTAACTGTTTACATACTTTATGCTCCTACTTTCCCCTTAACTCCCCACTTTCCCCCCACCCATGGGCGACACACATTTCCACTGGTTATAACATGTGTCCTTGTTCAGGGTCTATTTCCATATTGTTGTTAGTTGCATTGGTGTGGTCATTTGAGTCCACATCCCCAATCATGTCTGCCTCAGCCCATGCATTCAAGCAATTGTTTATCTTCTATGTTTCCTCTCCTGTAGATCTTCCTCTGAATGTGGGTAGCATCTTTTCCATAAATCCCTCAGAATTGTTCTGGGTCATTGCATTGCTGCTGGTACAGAAGTCCATTACATGCGATTTTACCACAGTATATCAGTCTCTGTGTAAAATGTTCTTCTGGCTCTGCTCCTTTCACTCTGCATCAGTTCATGGAGGTATTTCCAGTTCGCCTGGAATCAGTTTATTATTCCTTTTAGCACAATAGTATTCCAACACCAGCATATACCACAGTTTGTTCAGCCATTCCCCAATTGAAGGACATACCCTCCCTTTCCAGGTCTTTGCCACTACAAAAAGCGCAGCTATAAATATTTTCATACAAGTTTGTTTATCTATGATCTCTTTGGGGTACAAACCCAGCAATGGTATGGCTGGATCAAAGGGCAGGAATTCTTTTATAGCCCTTTGAGCATAGTTCCAAATTGCCAGACAGAATGGTTGGATCAGTTTACAGCTCCACCAGCAATGCATTCATGTCCCAATTTTACCACATCCCCTCCAGCATTCATTACTCTCCCCTCATTCATTTTAACCAATCTGCTAGGTGTGAGGTGATACCTCATAGTTGTTTTGATTTGCATTTCTCTAATTATTAGAGATTTAGAACACTTACTCATGTGCTTATTGATACTTTTGATTTCTTTACCTCAAAATTGCCTATTCATGTCTTTTGCCCATTTTTCAATTGGGGAATGTCTTGATTTTTTATACAATTGATTTAACTCCTTGTATATTTGAGTGATTGGACCCCTGTCAGAGTTTATTGTTATAAAGATTTTTTTCCCAATTTGTTGTTTCCCTTCTGATTGTGACTACATTGTTTTTGTTTGTACAAAAGCTTTTTAGCTTAATATAATCAAAACCATTTAATTTACATTTTGTAATTTTCTCTAACTCTTGCTTGGTTTTAAAACCATTCCTTTCCCAGAGATCTGAAAGTTAAGTGTTCACTTAACTCATTTATAGTTTCCCTCTTTATACTCAAGTCATTCACCCATTCTGAATTTATCTTGGTGTAGGGTGTGAGATGTTGATCTAGACCTAATCTCTCCCATATTGTTTTCCAAATTTCCCAGCAGTTTTTGTCAAATAGTGGATTCATGTCCCAAAAGTTGGGCTCATTGGGTTTATCATACACTGTCTTGCTGATTTCATTAACCACAAGTCTATTCCATTGATCCTCCTTTCTATCTCTAAGCCAGTACCATATTGTTTTGATGACTGCTGCTTTATAGTATAGTTTGATATCTGGTACTGCTAGGCCCCCTTCCTTCACATTTTTTTCATTATTTCCCTTGATATTCTTGATCTTTTGTTATTCCAAATGAACTTTGTTATAGTTTTTCCTAATTCAGTAAAGAAGTTTTTTGGTGATTTGATAGGTATGGCACTAAATAAGTAAATTAATTTGGATAAAATGTTCATTTTTATTATGTTAGCTCATCCTACCCATGAACAATTAATGGTTTTCCAATTGTTGAGATCCAGTTTTATTTTTTTGGAAAGTGTTTTGTAGTTGTTTTCGTATAATTGCTGTGTGTTTGTTTTGGTAGATAGATTCCCAAGTATTTTATATTGTCTAGGGTGATTATAAATGGTGTTTCTCTTTCTACCTCTTGCTGCTGGGATGAGTTGGAAATACATAGAAATGCTGATGATTTATGTGCATTTATTTTGTATCCTGCAACTTTGCTAAAGTTGTTGATTATTTCTACCAGCTTCTTAGTTGATTCTCTAGGATTTTTTAAGTAGATCATCATATCCTCTGCAAGGAGTGATAGCTTAGTCTCCTCATTGCCTATTTTGATACCTTCAATTTCTTTTTCTTCTCTAATTGTGATTGCTAGTGGTTCTAGTACTATGTTGAATAGTAGAGGTGATAATGGGCATCCTTGTTTCACTCCTGATCTTATTGGGAAGGCTTCTAATTTATCCCCATTGCATATAATGCTTGTTGATGGTTTTAGGTATATGCTGTTTATTATTTTTAGGAAGGGTCCTTCTATTCCTATACTTTTCAATGTTTTCAATAGGAATGGATGCTGTATTTTGTCAAAGGCTTTTTCAGCGTCTATTGAGATCATCATGTGATTTTTGTTTGTTAGACTGTTGATATGGTCAATTATGTAGATGGTTTTCCTAATGTTGAACCATCCTTGCATTCCTGGTATAAATCTCACCTGATCATGGTGGATGATCTTCTTAATGACTTGCTGGAGTCTCTTTGCTAATATTCTATTTAAGATTTTTGCATCTATGTTCATTAGGGAGATTGGTCTGTAGTTTTCTTTCTCTGTTTTTGGTCTACCTGGCTTTGGAATCAGTACCACATTTGTGTCATAAAAGGAATTTGGTAGGACTCCTTCTTTGCTTATCACATCAAATAATTTGTATATTATTGGGATTAGTTGCTCTTTGAATGTCTGATAGAATTCACTTGTGAATCCATCCGATCCTGGTGATTTTTTCTTAGGGAGTTCTTTGATGGCTTGTTCAATTTCTATTTCTGATATGGGATTATTTAGGTATTCTATTTCTTCTGCTGTTAATCTAGACAATTTATATTTTTGTAGATATTCATTCATATCTCCTAAATTGTTATATTTGTTGCCATATAATTGGGCAAAATAGTTCTTAATGATTGCCTTAATTTCCCCTTCATTAGAGGTGAGGTCTCCCTTTTCATCTTTAATACTGTCAATTTGGTTTTCTTCCTTCCTTTTTCTTATTAGATTGAACAGTACTTTGTCTATTTTATCTGTTTTTTCAAAATACCAGCTTCTAGTATTATTTATTAATTCAATAGTTTTTTTACTTTCAATTTTATTAATTTCTCCATTAATTTTTAGTATTTCTAATTTAGTTTTCATCTGAGGGTTTTTAATTTGTTTGCTTTCTAATTTTTTGAGTTACATACCCAATTCATTAATCTCTGCCCTCCTTTGTTTGTTAATATATGCATTCAAGGATATAAATTTCCCCCTGAGTATTGCCTTGGCTACATCCCACAAGGTTTGGTATGATGTCTCATCATTGTCATTTTCTTTAATGAAATTGTTGATTGTTTCTATGATTTCTTCTTTGACAAATTGGTTTTGGAGAATCATATTGTTTAATTTCCAATTGGTTTTTGATTTGCCTGTCCAGGTGCCCTTACTAATTATTATTTTTATTACATTATGATCTGAGAAGGTTACATTTATTATATCTGCTCTTTTGCATTTGTTTGCCATGATTCTATGCCCTATTACCTGGCCAATCTTTGTCAATGTACCATGTGCACCTGAAAAGAAGGTGTACTTCTTTTTGTCCCTATTTATTTTTCTCCACATATCAATTAAATCTTATTTTTCTAGGACTTCATTCACCTCTCTTACCTCTTTCTTATTTACTTTTTGGTTTGATTTATCTAGATCTGAAAGAGGAATATTTAGATCTCCCACTAGTATGGTTTTACTATCTATTTTCTTCTTGAGCTCTGCCAGTTTCTCCTTTATGAATTTGGATGCTATACCACTTGGTGCNCTCTTCCTTCTCCAGGTTGATTACACTGAGAGTAAGGTTTGATTATTACCTCTTAATGCTCTCTTCCTCTCCTTCTTATAGTAGTATTTATCCCCTCCCCTTCCCATGCCCTCTTTGTGTGTAATAGAATATCCTATTTTTCTTATTTACTCAGATTTTTCTTGGTGTCCCCTACTATTCCCCCCCCTCTTTCCCACTCCCCATGTCATCTTAGACCTTTTAGTATCCTGTCCTCTCCCTATGAATTATTCTTCTAGTTGCTGTAATAGTGAATATTATAATAGTGAATAGAGAGTTTAACTACAGAGAATTATACATAGCATTTCTCCACATAGTAATACAGATAATTAGATCTTATTTAAGCCCTTAAAGAGTCAAATTTAAAAAATTATGAGTTTTCTTTCTTTTCCCTCTGTTTCTTATTTACCTTTTCATGTTTTTTTTGATTTTTGTGGTTGGGTATCAAACTTTCCATTTAGTCCTGGTCTCTTTTGTGCAAAAACTTGGAAATCTTCAATTTTGTTGATTGCCCATACTTTCCCCTGGAGGTATCATATTGTTTTGATGCACACTGATTTATAATATAGTTTAATTTCTGGTACTGCTAAGCCACCTTCCTTCACTTTTTCATTATTTCCCTTGTTATTCTTGATCTTTTGTTCTTTGAAATGAACTTTGTTATAGTTTTTTTCTAATTTTCTAAAAATGTTTCTTAGTAGTTTGATAGGTAAGGAACTAAATAAGTATATCAATTTGGGTAGAATGGTCATTTTTATTATGTTAGCTTGTCATAACCATGAACATTCAATGTTTTTCCAGTTATTTAGATCTAGTTTTAATTTTTTGTAAAGTTGTGTTCATATAATTCCTGTGTTTCTTTTGGTATATAGATTCCTAAGTATTTTATATTGCCTAAGGAGGTGATGAGAAAACTTTTTAAAGAGAACACCAAAGGAAAGGAAATGCTCATCTTTCAGCCTGTTTTTAAGGTAACTCTTTTGAAGTTTCATTGTATTGTATCCTACTCATTGTATTCGTCCAATTAGGAATAATGTTGAAAGGTAGGATAGAACACTTCAGGGGACCACATCTGGCCTGTGGGCCATAGTTTGCCCATCACTGGGTTAGGGTGATTTCAAATGATGTTTCTCTTCTCTTTCTTACTCTTGCTGCTGTGATATGTTGGAAATATATAGAGACGATGATGATTTATGTGCATTAATTTTGGATCCTGCCACTTTGCTAAAGTTGTTAATTATTTCTATTAGATTTTTGGTTGATTCTCTAGGATTTTTTAAGTAGACCATCATATCATCTGAAAAGAGTGATAGCTTAGTCTCCTCATTGCCTATTTTAATACCTTAAATTTCTTTTTCTTCTCTAATTGCTATCGCTAGTGTTTCTAGTACAAAGTTAAATAATAGAGGTGATAATGGACATCCTCGTTTCATGCCTGATCTTATTGGGAAGGTTTCTAATTTATCCTCATAGCATATGATGTTTGTTGATGGTTTTAGATATATACTGTTTATTAATTTAAATGAAAGGTCCTTCTATTCCTGTACTTTCTAGTGTTTTCAATAGGAATGGAAGTTGTATTTTGTCAAAGGCTTTTTCAGCATCTATTGAGATAATCATGTGGTTTTTGTTGGTTTGCTTGTTGATATGGTCAATTATGTGAATGGTTTTCCTTACTTTGAACCATCCTTGCTTTCCTGGTATAAATCCCACGTGATCATGATGGATAACCCTTCAAGATCACATGCTGGAGTCTTTTTGCTAGTATTCTATTTAAGATTTTTGTATCTATGTTCATTAAGGAGATTGGTCTGTAATTTTTTTTCTCTGTTTTTGATCTTCCTGGCTTTGGAATCAGTACCATATTTGTGTCATTAAAGGAATTTGATAAGACTCCTTCTTTGCTTATTGTGTCAATCAATTTGTACAGTATTGGGATTAAGTGTTCTTTGATTGTTTCATAGCATTTATTTGCAAATCCATCAGGCCCCGGCTTTGATACCTTGTTCAATTTTTTTTCTAATATTGGATTATTTAAGTATTGTATTTCTTCTGCTGTTAAAATAGGCAATTCATATTTTTGTAAATATTCATCCATATCACCTAGATTATTATATATTTATTGCCATATAATTGGGCAAAATAGTTTTTGATTGCCTTTACTTCTTCTTCATGAGAAGTGAGGTCTCCTTTTTCATCTTTGATACTGTTAATTTGGTTTTCTTCTTTTTTTATTACATTTACCAGTACTTTGTCCATTTTATCTGTTTTTTTCAAACAGTTCTATTCTTATTTATTAATTCAATAGTACTTTTACCTTTTGATTGTATTAGTTTCTCCTTTGATTTTTATTATTTCTAATTTAGTTTTCATCTGGGGATTTTTAATTTGTTCACTTTCTTGTTTTTTAAGTTGCATGTCCAATTCATTAACCTCTGCTCGCTAATTTGTTATTATATACACTAAATGATATAAATTTTCCCCTTAAAATTGCTTTGGCTGCATCCCATAAGTTTTGATAAGAAGTCTCATCTTCATCATTGTCTTTAATGAAATTTTTTATTGTTTTTATGATTTATTCTTTAACTAATTCATTTTGGAGAATCATATTATATAATTTTCAATTAGTTTTTGGTTTGCTTATCCTAAGAGTTGCTAATAACTCTTTTTATTGCATTATGATCTGATATGGTTACATTTATTATTTCTGCTTTTTTGCATTAGTTTGCCATGTTTCTATGCCCTAGTACATGATCAATCTTTGTGAATATTCCATGTGCTGCTGAAAGAAGGTATATTCCTTTTTGTCCCTATTTATTTTTCTCCATATATCTATTGATACTAATTTTTCTAGTATTTCATTTACCTCTCTTATCTCTTATTTATTTTTTGCTTTGATTATCTAGATCTGATAGGGAAAGGTTGAGGTTACCCACCAGTATCATTTTGCTATCTATTTTGTCCTTAAGCTCCACTAGTTTCTGCTTTAGAAATTTGGATGTTATACCATTTGGTGCATACCTGTTGAGTGTTGAAATTTCTTCAGTGTTTATGCTGCCTTTTATCAGGATGTAATTTCCTTCCGTATTTCTTTTAACTAGATCTATTTTTACTTTGGCTCTGTCAGAAATCATGATTGCAACTTCTGCCTTCTTTTTCTCAGTTGAAGCCCAAGAGATTTTGCTCCAGTCTCTCATTTTACATTATGCACATGTCTTCCTGTCTCATTTGTGTTTCTTGTAGACAACATATGGTAGGATTTTCATTTCTAATCCACTCTATTTGTTTCCGATTTATGGGTGAGTTCATCCCATTCACATTCAGAGTTATAATTATCAACTGTGCATTCCCTGACATTTTGATTCTCTCTCCTTGTCCTGCCCCTTCTTCTTTCACTATTTCCTCCTATATCTGTGTTTCATTTTTAATCAGTTCCCTTTATCCCTTCTCTTATTGTACATCCCTTTATTCCCTCTTCCTTTTTATTCCCTTCTTATTCTCCTTTAGGGTCTTTTAAAGCTACTCCCCCACCTTCTCATTCCCTAGTGTTGCTTCCTTCCTGACCAGTCCTTTTGGTACCCTTCTACTTCTATATAGGACATGAATCAGTTCTCTACCCCAATGAATCTGATTGTTCTTCCCTCTGTAAGTTAGTTTTAATACACTTAAGTAGTAAGTTTTTTCTCTCTCCAACCTCTTTACCCTTCCAGTATATTGATCTTCTCTCCTGTTTGCCCCACTTGCTTCTTTATAGAACATAAATTTACTCCATTTTGTCTGTTTTCTCATTTTTCTTAATATTATCACATTTTTTCTTCTACCCCTCTAGTTTTATATATATATAAATTTATATATATATATATATTTGTATTTAAAACCAAATGAAGAACACCAACTTTTTTCAACTCTGATAATGTTTGAGCCTGCAACTCAACAAAAACCTTTATGTTTAACCAATGAACTTTTCAGAGCTTTTGGGAAATGACCAGAGGGGCCAATTAACTGTTTCACAATTGGCATCTTCCCTGATGTTCTGTCAATAATTTATAAAATGAAAAGGGCATGAGAGGTCAATGTCATGGAGGAGAGGTTAAAATTAAAATATTTTTCTTACATTTCCTGCTTGAGAAAGTGAAGCAATATTTTTTTCCAGAGAAAAATCCATTTAGATATAAAATAGACTAAAACTAGTTTTTCTGTCCAGCCACCACTTGTACTCTAGCTATAGCCAATGAACTTTTTTCTCATTTCCATTTAAAATCACAAGTATCTTCACAAACTCAGCTGATGAACACCTCCTTCAAGAGACTGTTTATGGTGCTCAGCTTAATAGTACCATCTAAAATTCCTTTATTCTCATTTTTTGGTATATTTTGCATTTATTTAAACATGGCACAGCATCAGATCCAGAACAAAAAAAAAACATCTTACAAAGGTTTTTATTTCCCAGATGAAAAAATAATTGAATCCTAGGCAGGTTAAATTGCTTGCTTACAAAGTCATTTAAGTAGAAAAAACTAAAGAAGACTTGAAAGAAAATCATCAATTCCACAGATCGAGTTATTTAATTTATTTTTTTTTGTTTTGTCCTCACACCACATTGAGCAACCCTGCTTCCCTTTTGATACCATTTCCCTCAATAGGCCATTGTGGATAGGGACTCTTTCTTTTTTCATGTTTCTAAACTAACCTACTATTTAAGGTATCATAGACATCTAATATAGTATTTCTGAATGAATGAAAGAGTAAATATTTGGTTACCATCTTTATTCAACTTTACTTGTTCTTTCATGAAAGTATAAACTAGAACTACATTACAAGGGAACTTAGAGGCCATCTATTCCAACCAGATCTTTTTATTAAAATTATCTTCATTGGTAGAAGCACTGGTCACTCTGTAAATCTTGAACTTCTATATGAGCGGAATGGTTTGTTACAAGAGCTAGGGAAAAGAAAGACCATTTCTACTCCTTCCTGTTTCCAGTCAGACATTAAATATTTAATAAATAGCAAAATGTTTTAGGCATTCTGCTAAGAATTGTGGTTACAGAAAGAGGCAAAAGACAGTCCCTGACCTCAAGAAGCTTACAGTGTAATAGATAGGAAACATGTGGTCCATACTCCAAGGAGAGAAAATACTTTGGAAGGCTGACTGATAGGGGAAAGCTGTTTCTCTCTTTTTTCTCTGATTTCCAGGCTGTTTTCAAAGAGCCTGAAGGGGACTTTTTCCTACTATAAAATCAGATTTGATCTTGGTTAAAATGAGATGTCATTCCTAATGGGAGAGTTCATTTACCTTGTACTGTCTGTATATCATAATCTGGAATATTTCTCTGACTTAGTTTTGCTCTCTTTTTGTATAAATGGATTTATTCACTATTCACAACTTAAGGTGGTTTGGGGTTAAGTAATATAAACAGGAAAGAGTAAAAATTTTGGATGAAGCTTGAATTACCCCTTCCTCTTGACATAGCTTTAAAACGAAGGAAAAAAAATACCTTAAGTAGAAGTACTGATGGGGTCAGATAATAGATTGCTAACCAACATAACCTTTCTATAGAGAGAAGAATGTGCAAGATCATGGGCCCTTTTTGTTCCATGACTTGATGAAAATCATTATTTCCTTTGGAGAAAAATGGGCAAATTACTGAGATATATCTCATTTTCTCCATGAAATCGTATCTTTCTTACTTAGAGAAAACCATGTGGACCTACATAAAACTAACATGGGCCACACAAAAATGACAAAATTTACCAGAGAGGTTAAGCACCTTGCCTGACATCATATGACTGTTATCAGAAGAGGAAATTGTTCGTAAGTCTTCCTGACTCTGAATCTAGCATGCTTTCCAGGACACCATGTTTCCTCTTATATTTCATTGCCTGAGTTGATAATAGGCTCTTAGATATAGATCTCAATGGGATCACAAAGGACAACACTCTCATTTTACCATAGAAGAAACTGAGACCCACTTGCCTAATTTCCCAAAGGTATTATATATCAGATCCAGAATCTGAAGCCAAATACTCTGCATTCAGCAAGCATTCATTCCTCCTATTGTAACAACTAGAATATACATTTATTTTCTTTCACACATTCCTGGAATAATCTCTTATATCTTTCTACCTCCACAGCTACTGAGATAACTACTGGGACTGATCATTTTCTTCAGAGATAACCTGCCTCTTTTTTTTTTTTCTTACTTCAGTTACCAATTTGAAGAAATTCAATAGGTTAGCATATCATCCATTCCCTTTTGGACAGCAGACATCAAATTCTATATTAGTCATAAAAGAATGAAGGTGGTGTCTTTTTTCACCAATTCTATTTTAGCCGATGGCCAAGTTAAAATGCATATGGTAATGCTCAGGGTCTGTTTCAGTTAGTTTTCAAATCTAATGGTCATGATAGAGAAGCTATCTGAAGCTCATATTTTTTATTTTTAAGCAAGTTTCTGCAAGGCTATAAAAGAACAAAGTAGTTAAACTTTGACTTTGCAAGGTTACAAGGTGAAAAGTTGGTTACATAAAGTTGGTTTCTTTTGCTTTGTTTTGGTGTTACAATGTAGGTAGAGAGGAATAATTGGAATTTCAAGATGGAAGAAAACTTCAAGGTCATCTAGTCCAATTAACTATTGAGGAAACTGATCAGGGGTACAGTGTAAATCACTGTACAATTGGAAAATCCCAGATATGTTAAAGAATTCTATAAGTTACAATTAGAGGAATTGTGTAGAAATAAGATTTTAATCCAGGTCTTCTGACTCTTTATTCATCACTTTTACCACTGAACCATACTGGTAATGATGGGTCTATATGTAGGGTTTGAGAAGTAGGAGGAGATACTAAAATTGAGAGTAGGTTGTAGCAAAAAAGATTCATCATATTAAGAACTTCTCTTTTCACTGGAAAATATATTTCAAAACCCAGTAAAATTGAGAAAAAATTCACCTTAGAAATATTGTAATTCATTTCTGGACTAATTAGTTAGTTAGAATTAATTCACTCATTTCTACATCTGTTTCGAGTTTGATTTGGATCATTTTTATTTTAATCTGAAACTGATTAAAATGATCAAAGAAGTTGTAAAAGAAGAGAAAAATGCAAGAGTTGAGAGAATGCCAATAAATAATAATTAAATAACTAAACAAAAGAATGAATGAATATATCTTCTTCATGAGATAGAATGAAAGATTATGTATTTATTTTATGCATATAATTAGTGAAGCAAAAGTTATTTTTATTTGGAGACAAGTAAAATATATTAATCAATATATTTAGCCATCAATTAAATAGAAAACCACATATCAAACCCTACCTTGAGAGAGGTACTGTTATTAAAAAAAAACAAACCTAGCTTATTTTAGAATCAATACTGTATTGGATCCAAGGCAGAAGAGTGTAGGCAATGGGGGTTAAGTGACTTGCCCAGGGTCACACAGCTAGGAAGTGTCTGAGTCCAAATTTGAACTCAGGACTTCCCATTTGTAGGTCTGACTTTCAATTCACTGAGCTTCTTAGCAGCTGTAATTGAGTTATTTTTGAAGGATGAAGAGATAATAAGAAAATAGAACATGCCCTCAAAGACATTACATTTTAAGGGAGGAATAAATGCAATGGAGAGAGTGCTGGTCTTAGAGTCATGAGGGGCTAAGTAGAAATCTGGACTCAGACGCTACCTTTGAAAGCCAGAGCAAGTCACTTAAACTCCCTTAGTTTCATTATTTGCAAAGTGGTAATAATAACAGTAACTACCACCCTGGGTTGCTATGAAGAATGAAATTAGATAATATTTGGGAAGCACTTTGCAAATTTTAAGGCATTATAAAAATGTTAATAATGATGAAGAAGAAGAAAAAAGAACACACCATTACAACCACCTAAGACTCCAATATTAGATCTTCTTCTGGTTATCATTTTTTAAAAGAATCATGAAGAGTATGACAAGATAAATTTGAGTCCCTATTTTTCCTTTGAGACATATCAAAATCTAAAATGATTCTTCAATTTTGTAATAAATTTGTTATTAACTGATGATGAGTCCTTCAGTTGCAGTGTGGAATACCATAATGTTTTCTCATGCCTTTAATGTTTAATGTTTCATATTATGCCTTTATATAAATCCTCAAACACTTACCAACTCAATCACTAAAAACTAACATTTACTGATCTGAAATGTGAAGTATCCATCTGTTACATCTTTGCTACACTTATTTTTCTCTTCAAAATATTTGATGAATTGGCACTACTTATCCTGTTTCTCACCTGTTGATTGTAAATATGATATATATGATTTAAACTCACTATGGATATTTGATATTGCATGCAATTTTGATTCTTCTAAGATTGCATTGTTCAACAAGCAAATGTCTCATATTACTCTAAGAACTTATTTTTTAAAAGCCCTTAGCTATTGTCTTAGACCCATTAGATTCCAGTGCAGAAGAGAGGTAAGGATTAGGCAATTGGGGTTAAGTGACTTGCCCAGGGTCATACTGGTAGGAAGTGTCTGGGGTTAGATTTGAATCCAAGACTTCCCATATTTAACCTGGTTCTCAATCTACTGAGCCACCTAGTTGTCTCAAGAGTACTTGTTTTTAAAAGTTTAATTTTTTAACCACAGAAATAGCTTGGGAGTCAATAAAAAAAATCATCCTCCAAATCCAGTTGATTCCCATTAGTGGAGGGATGAGTAAAAACAAAAACAGAGTAGGTACAGAAAAAATGTTTGTGGAATCCAAATGAGTTCTCCAAAGACTACATATGGTTGAAATATCATTTAGCTTATTGTACAGGAGTCAGTCACCTAATTTGCACACATCTATCAAGCACCTGTGATTTCCAAGCACTGTAGTAGGTTTTGAGGATTCAAAAATAATTAAATATCTTTAATCTCAGTAACCTTACAGCTGACATAATGGAATACTTTAGTTCCACTGTAGACTGCCACTAATTGTGTAATATTAAATATGATTCCTTACCTGTCTTGGTCTCAATTTCCTCATCTATAAAGGCAGGATTATAGGTCCCTTCTAGGTCTAAAATTCTTCACAATGCCCTAAAAAGTAATTTTGCATTCATTTCCTTTCTTTCTCCCCAACTCTATCCAGTAAAATCAATCTATTCAATGTCATTGGATGATGTACAATGTATATATAGCTGAAATATTGTGGGTTATTGTATAAGAAATATGATTCATGGCTTGAGAAATATCTCTCATGTGAACTTTGGTTCTGACCTTTGGTAGTTCCAAGAAGTTAACCCTAGCAACCATGTCAAATGATGAAGTAGGTTGGTGATGTGTTAAAATAGCAACCAGATGATATCACTCAATTCATTTTTCCCAGGTGACTAATACAAATTTTGAGGCCACATATTCAGAGGTGAGCTGTTATTATGTTAACCTACTGAATTGTTTCACATCTCTAAACTGCTAAGCTTATTTTTTTTGTTTTTATTGCCTCTGTAAAGAAAAAGGAAAACTTAACCAACTTTAAAATATTGACAGACTGTGAAGCACTTTCAGTAGTTTAAATTATCTTTTTAAGTAAAATATCAAAACAACTTGAAAATCTGGGAAAGAATGTGAGTTGCATTAATTGGATGGTTATGATCCATCATGTTACAGCTCATTGGCAGAGGTTAATATCCAGGCCTCTTTGGAAGTAAAATTTAAGCTTCCAAGTGGTATTTAATGACAATGAACCATTATTATTCAGTAAATACTTGGAAAGTCATGGAAGTTTTATCATAATATGCAATATGGGGTCAACCTCTCCCAGACTTTCAAGCTGATCTTCCAGAAAATCAGTCCCAAGTTTGAAGAACTCTGTTCATCTGCCTCCACTAAAAACCAAAAGTTCAAATGGCCCCTTGGGTGTTTTTATGTTATTAGTCAGCAAAAACATTTAATATCATGAAATAAAAGGCAAAAAAAAGCAATATGATATTTTCTCCCTAAAACCAGGGCATCCCTCCCTATCAATACAGGAAAGATCAGGAATTAGACATTAGTAGAGAATGAATACACACATAAACAACAAGCATTGAAGAGAACATTTAAAGGTCCCAATAGTGGTCAGATTACTGTTGTAGATATGTAAGGAAAAGGGATGGCTTGGATATGTACCTGGAAGCTCACATACATAAGGAAAAGGTCTTGACATAAATGGACAAGTAATGTCTCTGGTGCTACAGCACCATGAATGCTTTCTGACAACATCTTGCTGTTATCTCCAGGCCAACTACCCACTGCTGTTATTTTCATCCTGATTGCTGCTGGACTTTCTTTGGTTTCCTCATCTCTCTTGTGGTCACTCCTAGGTTCAGTGGCACTGGTCATGAGGAGGAAATTCTCAGTTTTGGCCTTCATCTAGACTCTTCACTGGAGGTATTACTCATAAGAGAAATGGGTTAAAGCATTATTTGTATTTTGTTTTTAGTTTTCAGTCCAGATTTTTTTGTCATAGCTATTTCAGAAATGTAAAGTTCTAACACATTGAATTACCAGGCCAGGGGGAAAACCAACAATAATAATACTTTATAACTTTTCTCAATGAAATTCAGGCATGAGAGAGATCTCTGTTTCTGATGATTGACTAAAATAGACGCATCATCTCCAAAAGACAGTTCTTCCCCTTCAGATGTAAAATGTGTTTGAACACAGGACAGAGGCCGCATTCCACTTAACAAATGCTTTTAGATTAAGCATAACTTTTAAACTTTCAACTCCCTGGTCACCAAAGGCTTTCTATCAGAGGCTTCATTCTAGCTTTTTCTTCATAGTTCCCTGCTCTGTGTTGGATTTCTTAAACATGCAAAGAAAGCACTACAAAAAACTGTCTAAATGTGGGGACTCTAATTTTTCAACATTAAGGCTCTCTGATTTCTCATCATAGGAGGCGATGTTATAATTTTCATCCTTTTGAGCATCTTTGAAACCTTTAATATACATATAAGGCCAGAAGTAAGGCAGACTTGAAGTAAAGAAAACAATGAATTGAAATGATCACAATTTAGGAAAAAATAGTTTATCTGGATTTTGAATTAAGAAAATTTTCAAGAGTATTTCTTTTTAAAGAATATACATTGTAGGGTCTTAAACTAATAAATTATTTGTTTCCACCTAGCATTCAGAAGTAGGCATCTCATAAGTCCAGGTTCATATAGAATATTTTGAAGTATCTGTCTTTGTCTCTGTCTCTGTTTGTCTGTCTGTATGCCTGTCTGTTTCTCTCTGGAACCATTCCAAACTTGCCCATTTCTGTACTTCCTATAAGTGGTCAGTATATGATATTTTTATAATAAAGAAAGACAGTTCTGGAATAGCCTGAAGAGTGTTCTTGATTTAAGTCCTATCTCATACTTATTGTACATAAATTTAACATTTCCTAGGCTCAATTTCCTTATCTACAAATGGGTTAATATAGCATCTATTTCAAAGGGATATTGTGAAAATAAAATGAAATAGTATGTGTAAAACATTTCAAAAACTTAAAATATTATAGATATGTCAATTCTTATTACCTCATTAGGACATAGAAAGCATTGCCAAATGTTAGTCATTGCAGTCAGTGGTTTAGGTGTAATTTTATTTCAGTGTTAGAAAAAAAACTCATTTCAAAATAATTATTGAAAGGGAAGATCAAGATTATTTCTATAAGAAGGCATATTTGTGGATTTGTGATCTAATAAAGAGTCTGGGAAAGAACAAAAGGATGTTCAGACTGAACAAAGCTTCACCTACCATTATCAAGTAGCATTTGCACTGATTTACAAAAGGCAATTATACCCAAAGGAATTATTTTAAGAATCATATTAGAATTTGCACATCAGAATGTTCCTTGTTCCTTAAAACAATTACGTTGGGAAGCTATATGCTTATTCCAACAATGGCATCAGTAGTAAAAATATTTTTTTAATTTTCTTTTGGAATATTTATGTAGATTATATACTTAGTATCATTATTAAAGATTCCATTTTTATTATGTAGAATGCAGGATGGTTTAGAGCCATATTTATACTGAACTTTGAATTTCCTCTAAGGCAATATACTTGATAGTTCTCAGTAGATAGGTTTTCAAAAATATTTTTTATATTGATGAGTTCTAAATATAGGTATTAGCATATCTAAGCAAAGATTTAGATCATGGTAGTATTGGCTTCTTAAAGATTTGGAGTATGAGAAGGATGCATAATTATAGCAGAGTGGTGGGTAGTAATGTCCTCTAAGTAATTTCTTGCAAATTTTATTCTATACATAAAAACATACAAATAAATCAAATAAGTCTCACTGTTCTCAGTACTTACTGTATCTCTGGCATTATTTGGTCCCTTCTTTGTTTCTATTTTTTTTATTGGTGGCGATGTATTAACAATAGTAACTGTAATTAGTAATGGTAAATGCCCTAAGTCTCTTGAGACCTGTTTGAACAACAGGGCATGAAGAGGGGAAAAACAAGAAAAAATAAAAGAAATAGACTGCTGATGTGTCTTCTACTAACAGAGAAGTTGAGAAGACTCTATGCTTCCAAAGAATTCATCTTCTGAAAAGAAGTCACATCCAAGTCTGAGAGAAAGGTTCAATCAAAGATGAAAATATGCTACTTGATCAACTGAAAGGGAAAAGAGGGAATGTTATTTAAAAAAAAAAACATCACAGAAGATTTCCATGAATCTCTAACCACTTTCTTCTACTCTAATGAAATAGGCATTCTCTCAGCCATGATCCTTCTACTAGGATTATTTTTAGCTCTATCCTCCAAAGTAGAGCAAGTCTACTTTCTATGTTTTGAGTTCTTGGTGGTTTCAGTTTTACTGACATTCGAGGAACTTTTTTTGTATCATTAACAAATAGAAAGATGTGTCCTCAATTCGGGCCACCTGACTCACTTTAAAATCAAGAGGAAAGTCCTGTTGAGTTTGTGAGGAAGGATAGGGAGTCACCATTTTCCCTACAAATAGTTAAAATGTATCAATCATTAATCAAGATAAGGCAAGACAAGAGTAAGACTCATTCTTGGGACCTGTTAGCAAATGCTAAAAAAAGTTTCCCAAATGCTTTAAGTAATTCAGCATTATTGGTATAAGTACATAATCCCAAAACAGTGACTAATATGAAGAGAAATTCTAATGTGCGTAGAAAGTTCTGTTATGTTTACTAAAATATGTATAACTTTTATATGTCTCACAAATTACATACGAGAAAAAATAGTCCATATTCCACATTTCAGTTCAATGACTTTGACTCCTGGGTGAAAAATGAAATAAATGCATTGTATTGATTGTAATTCTCTTCATCTTAAAGGAAATCTACAAGCCAATACTGTGGAAACAGCAGAAGAATTATAATGGGATGTATTCATGTGCTGGGTTTGTCTATTACTACTGGGTGACCTTAGCCAAATTATTTAATTCCCTGGGACTCATTTCTTCATCTGTAATACAAGAGGCTGGAGCTGGTGACCTCTTAATTACTTCCTGGCTCCAAATTTATAAATTGTTGATGGAACTCTAAGCGGAATCACATTAACTTTTATGTCAAATTTTGGGGTCAGGCATCCTTTAACATCAGAGAGAAAATTCCCCCAAACAGATAAACAGATGTTTGAAAATTAAAATAACCAGATTGTTTTTAATGCCTGTTCTTATTGTTCTAAAAAGGATGATATTGACCTTCTTTTAAAAGATTGTTGGCTCAAACTAGTTTTGTCCTGGGGGTGATTCACCCAGACCCTACTCTCACTCTTTCTAGCCCCTCCTGATTTAAAGCACACTACTGAAAAAAAAAAACAACAAAAACTGCCTAGATTTACTGATGTAGTCTGGGGCCAAAGAACGAGGCAGAGCATACTGAGTCACATTCAGTTATAACTTTTCACCTTACTCCTTTTAGCACTAGGCAATAGCCAGATGAGCCATGTGCTCTTGTAAGAATGTCTGAAAAAAAATCACCATGTTCAGCTATTTTGTGGAAGGTTAGATGGACTTTAAAAAAGCTTTTGGGGTGAGAAATGTTACTTTGGTGGTCCCAAAAGAATGACAGAGAGGAAGAATCTATTTTTTAAAATTTATTGAAGATACTAGTCTAATCCCTCCAGCAATGTTAAAAAAATGTCCCTCAATTTTCTACCCTTTTAGATTGGTGAAAATTTAAGTGGTCTTATAGTAGGTGAAGGAATCAAACAGCCTGGGTTTGAATCCCACTTCTGAAAAAAGTTTACTTTTCCATTGACAAGGCACTTAGAAGTGTGGAATAATGGATTCAGAGAAAAATTAGAATTCTGATTCTGAAACACCAAATTATAAAGAATAACCCTCAGTTTCCTCATTGCAAAATGGGGATAATACTAGTTTTATTGATGGATCAAATACAATATTATATGTAAACCCTTGCAAATTTAAAGTTCTATGGAAATACTTGCTCTTAGAAATACCATTAATAATTATTATATATATTATTAATGTAGTAGTAGTAGCAGTAGTAGTAGTAGTAGTAGTAGTAGTAGTAGTAGTAGTAGTAGTAGTAGTAGTAGTAGTAGTGGTAGTGGTAGTGGTAGGGGTAGTGGTAGTGGTAGTGGTAATGGTAGTGGTAGTGGTGGTGGTGGTGGTGGTGGTGGTAGTGGTGGTGGTGGTAGTCCTACCACCTAGGGCTCAGTGAGGCTCAGATGGGGATGTCTTGAGTGTTGTGAAAGTCTCAAAGGCAAACATAAAAGCAAGCATTTTAATGATTTCCTAGCTAATATACTTCAAAATCTGTTGTGACTACTTTGCATTTTTTCAATATTTCCTTTATATAATATCTGATTTGTTAGAGATTGCCCTCTATCATACTTAAATTCTAAATTATGATATTCACAGAATACTTTGTCAATTTAAGAAATGATATACAATGTGATTTTTCCTTTTCTCTATTCTCTTCATATCCTGTAGAAGCTCACACAATGACAGTCTGAGAAATAATCTTGATGACCACCATACCATGAAATGCCAGCTGTACAGCTGGAATCACCCCCTTAAGAGAGAGGAAAAGCATATGTCAAATTGCCTTAACTATAGATCCTTCAGGCAAAATGCATCCTTCTTTGGGCACTGTCAAGAACTTGAATAAATCAGAGATAAGTGGGTTAAAATGTCAGCGCCCTGTGGGACTGAGAAAAACCTAGTGCTTTCTAACAACCTAGCAAAAGGCTAGCTAAACCACCCTCAATTCTTCTTATCTTAAATAAAGGATAAAATTTAATCACTAAAAGTCTTAAATATTGTCAAAAAACTAGAACTATTGTTATGAGAGATTAGGAAGGGTGATATTAATGGTGTTAAAAAGTTTTAAGTCAATGTTTATTAATAGAAATAACCCTTTTGCCTCCAATTCATCCATCATTGCTTTGTAGAATACCATGTGTTGGGAAAGTAACTCTGATTCTTTCCCTTAAAAATAAATCTTTATATTCACAAAACTTTTACTAAGAAGCTAGAGGAAACTAATTTTCAAGATGTTTAGTGAAAATAGGATCACACAGGACAACTAAAGTCATGTCAGGTAACCTTCAGGAGTTAAAGAGAGTCACTCAATAATTGATTATCAATGGCAGCCTTCACTGACCTCACACCAACAAAATGTAAACTTCCAAACTCATTGATAGCATTCCTGGTTTTTTGTTTTAATTTATATTGTTTCTCTATAAATTGTTTGACTTAGACAATGAAGGATGGAGATGGTAAATGAGCCACATAGCTCTGATGAACTTATAGCCAAATACAGCTGGTTTCAGTGTTCCTGAAAACTGAATTACTTTGAAGTTCAGGAGAAATACCATGTTGTGCTGAATAAAAACAATACTTAGAATTCTGAGCCATTTAAATAGTTTCATTATGACGGGGATATTTTTTCTCTTTTAGTTTTCCAGTGTTATTATATATTTTATCTTCTCAATTATTTTCATTTCATTGTTTGACAGATCTTAAAGTGCTATCTATGAAAGAGCTTTGTTTCATAACCTTGTTTTGAATATATGTTTTATTTATTTTATTAAATATTTCCTGATAAAATATAGAAAGTTAATATGTTTTTAATTCTCTCCTTCTGTCATGTCTTTTCCCTATCTTAAGAAGGCAAGTACTTTTATATTGATATATGCAGTCACACAAAATATATTTCCATATTGGTCATACTGTAAAAGAAAATATAATCTGAAAATGAGAAAATTTAAATGTTTATTTGAAATTATGGTCTAATCATCATTCAGAATATATCTCTATTATTTCTCTGGAAATGAATAACATTTTTCATTGTGGATCTTTTGGAATTGTCTTGGATCATTGTCTTGATCAGACTAGCTATTGATCATTTTGATCACAATTTGATCCTCCTTACAATATTGATCACAAAATTGATCACAGTCTAGTTATTGCTCACGGTTGATCATCCTTACAATATTGCCATTACTGTATACAGTATTCTTCTGGTTCTTATCATTTGACTTTACATAAGCTTATATAAGTTTTCCTAGGACTTTCCGAAAACATCTTATTCATCATTTTTATGACATAATATTAATCCATTATGATCATATTACAACAAATGTGTTCAGTCTTTCCATTGATGGGTATCACCATCATGTCCACTTCTTTGCCACCTCAAAAATAGCTTTATTTATTTATCTATCTATTTATTTATACATACAAATGTGACACTTTCTCTTTCCTTTGATTTCTTTGGGGTATAAATCTAGTAGTGATATTGCTAGGTGAAAAGGAAAGTACAGCTTTATAATCCTTTAGCATAGATCCAAATAGTTCTTCAGAATGGTTGGACTAGTTCATAACTCTACCAATAGCAAATTAGTATCCTAATGTTTCCACATGCTCTCAAACATTTGTCATTTTCCTTTACTTTCATGTTAGTCAATCTGATAGGTGTGAATTAGTATCTCAGAATAATTTTAATTTATATTTCTCCAACCAGGAGTGGTTTAGAAATTTTTTAATATATAACTATTGATAGCTTTGATTTCTTCTTCTGAAAACTGTTCTTTTCCTTTGACCACTTATCAAATGTGAAATGACTATTGTTTTTAAAATTAGTTCAGTTAAATTCCCTTTATATTTGAGAAATGAGAGCTTCATTAAAGACACTTGCTATATTTTTTCCCATTTTGTGTTTTCAGTCTAACTTTGTCTGCATTAGCTTTCTTTTAGCAATAATTTTTTAAATTTCACATAATCAAAATTATTCAATTTATTTTTCATGATCTTCTCTATCTGTCCTTTGGTCATAAACTCTTCCCTTTATATATAGATCTGACAGGTACATCCTTTCATGTTCCCCAACCTTATGCATGATATCTAAATCATTTATCTCTTTTGATTTGTGCCTAATTTTTCCAAAGAGCTTTCCAGTTTTCCTAGTCATTTTTGTCAAATGATGAGTAATTGCTTACTTGGATCATTTGGTTCATCAAACAATAGATTATGATGATAATTTATTATTGTATACTTAATCTATCCCGATAATCTACTACTTTTATTTCTTAGCCAGTACTAAATTGTTTTCATGATTAATATTTTGTAATAATTTGCATATCTGATAATACAAGGACATTTCTTCATATTTTTATCCATTCCTTTGATATTCTTGACTTTTGTTTTTCCATGTGAATTCTATTATATTTTCTCTCACCACAAAGTAGTTACTTTGTAGTCTGATTGGCATGGCACTGATTAAATAAAAGATTAGGTGGAATTTTCATCTTTATTATATTGGTTCAGTCTACTCATGAGTAATTAATATTTTCTATTTGTTTAGATATAGATTTGTATGAAAATGTGTTCAGATAGTTCTTAGGTTTGAATTGGTAGGTAGAATCCTAAGTGTTTTAATCTGATTTACAGTTATTTTAATTGGAATTATTCCTTCTATCTCTACCTGCTAGATTTTGTTGGTAATACATAGAAATGCTTATGATTTTTGTGGGATTATTTCATATCCTGCAACTTTGCTGAATTGGTTAATTTTTCAACTATTTTTAATTAATTCTCTAGGGTTTTATCAGTATATCATCATATTACTTTCCAAGAGTGATATTTTTGTTTCATAATTGACTATTTTTCATCCTATTTTTTTCTTATCTAGTTGACAAAGCTATATTTCTAGAACAACATTGAATTAAAGTGGTGATAATTGACATCCTTATTTTATACCTGATTTTATTGGAAGGCTTCAAGATTATTTGAACTATAAATAGTGTTTGTTCTTGGTTATAAAAAGATACTAATCATTTTAGTGTTATTATGTTTTCTAGTGTTTTCAATAGGAATGTGTGTTCAATTTTGTGAAAAATTATATCTGTTGATAAAATTATGATATTTTCAAAATTGAGATGGCCAATTTGCTAAGAGTTTCACTAATATTGAACCAGCCTTCTTTCCTGCTATACTGCTCACCAGGTCATAGTGTATAATCTCTGCAATATATTTTGCTGTAATTTCATTGCATTTATTATTTTAGACTTTTGCATCAATATTATGTTAAATGATCATAATTTTCTTTTACTTTTTTGTTCTAAAAAACAAAAACAAATAATAAACCAGAGGGTGTAGGTATCAAAACTATATTCATGTCATAAAAGGAACTGGTAGGACTCCTTTAACTGTTGTTTTCAATAGTTTATATAGTATGTGGATTAATTTTCCCTTAAATGGTAGAATTAATTTATACATTTGGTCCTGAGGTTTAGTTATTGGGGAGTTTATCCCTAACTTAATTTCCTTTTTTCTTAAATAGGATAAGTATTCTACATAATTTTCTCCTAATCTAAGAATTTATTATAAATATTCATCCATTTCACTTAGATTATCAGTTTCATTGTCATATAATTTGGCAAAATACATTTTATTAAATATTTTATATCATCTTTATTGAGGGTTCAGTCACCTTCTTCATTTTTGATACTAGTATTTTTTTTAATAATCAAATTAATCAATAGTGTGACTGTTTTTCCTAAAAAAAAAAACTACTACTGGTTTTATTTCTTAGTTAAATTTTTGGCTTCCAACTTTATTAATCTCTCCTTTGATTTTCATAATTTCCATGTTTGTATTTTTAAAATTTTTATTCCATTGTCATCTGAAAATAAAATTTAATATTTTTGCTTTACAGTTTTTGTTTGTAAGGTCAATTTTCATGAAGGTGTCATGTATAGCAAGGAAGAAGGCATTCTCCTTTCTATCTCTGTTTAATTTTCTCCAGATATTTATCATATCTATCTTTTTGAAGATTCTATTGATCTCTTTAACTTCTTTCTTATTTTATGTATAGATTTCTTTAGTTCCAAGAGTAAAAAAATTAATATTAAAGTTATAGTTTTATTTTTATTTTTTTTCCTTAAGCTCATTTAACTTTTCCTTTAAGAATATGTATACTGGGACAGCTAGGTGGATCAGTTCAGAGAGAGAGATAGGTCTGGATGTGGAAGGTCCTTAGTTCAAATTTGGCATCAATAACTTCTTAGCTGTCTGTCCATAGACAAGTCATTTAATATCAGTTGCCTAGACATTGTCACTCTTCTTCCTTAGAACCAATATTTAATATCAATTTTAAGACAGAATTAAGGTTTTTTAAAAAAAGAATGTGTGCTATTTCATTTCATACATATATGTTTAGTCTTGATATTATATAATTATTTATAAAGTCTTTTAGCAAAATTTATTTGGTTATCTCTTTTAAATGGTTACTTTGCTTTTGCTTTATTTGAGCTCCTGATTGCTATCTCTGCCTTTTCAAAAAATTAGCTGAAACATATCAGATTCTGCTCCAGCCTTTCATTTTAATTATGTGTGTGTCTGTTTCAAGAGTGTTATTTGGAAATAAGATATTATTGGTTTCTAATCCATTCAACTCTCCATTTTCCTTTTATTAAAAAGTTCATTGCATTCATGGCCACAGTTACAATTGCTAACTGCACATTCCCTATAATTATATTTTATTTTTTCTGTCTATATTTCTCTTTTTATTTGTCTGGTAGCCCCTCTAAAATTTCTTTTGCCTCATTACTGCTTGCTTCTATTTGCCCTCCTTTCTTTTATTGCCTGTCTTTCTGTTATTTCCTTCCATTGCTACTTCTTTTTGGGTAAGATAGATTTCTATTATCAGTTTATATGTATGAAGAATTTTCCTTCTTTTAGCCAATTTAGGTGGTGATTGATGTTTAAGTTTTCTCATACTCCATACTCCCACCATAGTTTTTTTCTTTCTATTGTAAAAGCTCTTTCTTCATGTTCTAGTTTATGTGAAATAATTATCATCTTTCTTCCTCCACTGTTTACTCCAAGGATATGCTTCCTTTTGGTCCATCATGTTTTGTTTTAAATTATCTCAACATATGAGACTTCCTCTTATACTCTCTTTGTATGTAGAATCCTTTTAAATGGCTGTAATCATAATAGAGGTCTTCAGAGTTACATATATCATCTTCCCATATAGAAATTTAAACAAATTAACTTTATTAAGTCTGTTATAATTTTCTTTTCATATTTACCATTTTATGCTTCCATTGAGTCATGTATTTGAAAGTCAAATTGTCTATTCAGCTTTAGTTTTTTTCCCCTAGGAAACCTTGAAAATCCTCTAAATATACATTTTTTCCATAGAAGGATTATACTTAGTTTTTCTCAATAGGTTATTATTGCTTGCATTCTCAGCTCTTTTGACTTTCAGGAATATCAAATTCTAAGCACTCCACTTTAATGTGGTAGTTGTTAAATCTTACATGATCCTGATTGTGGCTCCATTAAATTGGAACTGTTTTTATCCTGCTTTCTTTGACTAGGGAGCTCTAAAATTTGACTATGATATTTCTGGGAGTTTTTATTTTGAGATATCTTCCAGCTGTTGATTGGTAGATTCTTTCAGTTTCTATTTTACCTTATGATTCTAAGAAAATGGGGAACTTTTCCTTGAGAACTTATTGAAATATGATCTCAAGGGTGGTTAGGTGGCTTAATAGATAGTCAGGCCTGAAAACAGGAGGAACTGGATTCAAATCAGACCTGACATACTTCCTAACATGTCACTGGGCAAGTTACTTAACTCCCAATGTATAGCACTAACAACATTTCTGTCTTAGAAATAACAATGTATTGATTCTCACACTCAAGATAAATATTTTGTTGTTGTTTTTTAACAAAATATTATATCTAGGATTTTTTTGGTCATGGCTTTCAAGCAGACAAATAATTCTTAAATTATCTCTCCTCAATCTATTTTTCAGGTCATTGATTTTTTTTCAATGAGGTATTTAACTTTTTTTCACTTTTGACATATATGCATTTTTATGTATGTATACAAATATATCAGGAACTCATTAGTTCCTACTTGTCCAATTCTAATTTTTAAGAAATCATTTTCTTCAGTGAGGTTTTATAGCTCATTTTCACGATTTGGTCAATTCTACTTTTTAAAGAATGATTTTGATCAGTTAATTGGTGTATTTTTTATTTTGTAAATTCTGGTTTTGAAGAGTTTATTTTCATTGGTATTTTGTGCCTCTTTGACCTATTTGTTGTCTTTTCATCATTTTGTTCCTTTGTTCTCACTTTTCCCCCTTACATTTCCCTCTATTATTATTATTATTATTATTATTTAATTTTGAAAATTAATTTCAACTCTTCCATGAATTCTTATTGGGCTTGGGCCTAACACTTTTTTTTAGTTCTTTGAGGCTTTATTCACAGGTGTTTTGACTTCAGTTTCTTCTGAAAGGGTATCTTGATCTTTCCTGCCACCATACTAATTTTGATGATCAGGTTATTCATATTTTTTTGCTCATTTTCTATACTATTTCTTGATTTTCTACTGTTCTGTTAATATTTGATTCTGTTGTGGTATGTCAGGGTAGAGTTTTTTTTGCACTGACATTTTTAAAGTTTGTTCTGGAGATGTGGACATTTGTGGTCTTTCCAAGATGGTGTGATCTAGGAAGAGATATGATTATTGCTCTACTGGTGGGCATGATGTTCCTTGCCAATGTAGGATATTTAATCCATTGGGAACACAACTGTTCCTCAAGTCTACCCTAACCCCTTGGGACTAGAAGTGATACTGATGGAAAAGATACAGTTCCTCAGAATTCCTGATCTTTCATGAGCAAAATTGATTCTGTTACTCAGGTATTTGTCTGCCTCTTCATCAAAAGTATTCCACTTTACACTTGAACTGTAACTGAGTAGGAGGAATAAGCAATGGACTAGCACAAAGATTGTCTATAATCTCTTTATTATCAGTTATTAGGGTCTCTCATAATCTCTGGCTTGAGAGCTGCTGAATCTGTTGCTGCTTCTGGTGGCCACTACTCAATCTCACTATTGGTGTTTCATCCATGTGGGCTCCTGCCCAATCTACACTGTGGTATCATAGATCTCTCCTTCCTACTTCCCAAGATGACATTGCCTAGAAGAATGTCTCATATTGATCTGTTTTTTAGTGCTTACAATCCAGAATTCAATTTAAGGCATTATTTAAAGGCATTATTTAAATGCTGTTTGGAGAAAAATGTTGGGAGAACTTGGATACCTGCTTTTTCTACTCTGCAAAATTGGTTCTGCTTTAGAGGCAAATCTTTGCCAAGGTTAGTGTGTATACCAACACATATTTGGTCAGAGCTTAGTATATAGAGAGGAATGTTCTTTTCTCCTGTAATAACTTTAACATAAGGTAATATAGCTAGATTATGGGGTAAATAGTGTGCTAGGCTAATAGACAGAAGGACTTGAGTTCAAATACAGCCTCAGATATTTACTGTGTGATCTTGGGCAAGTCATTTAACTCTATCTCAGTTTTAGCATCTATAACATAATCTGGAGAAGGGAATGGCAAATGATTCCAGTATCTTTGACAAGAATACTCCAAAAGAGATCATAAAGAGTTGGGCATGCCTGAAATATGACTAAATAACAAATACACTTAGTATAGTTGGGTCTTTTTAACCTGAAGGATAACTACATATAGCATGGATGAGGATTTCTTCAATGACTAGTCATATATATCCCTCCTCACTATGATGTTCCCACCACACACTCACACAGATTTTTGTAGCATTTTACCAGACATATTAAATTAGTTCTAATTATGCTGTCCCAGAAGAAGCATATGTTAGACTATAATTTGCTTTCCCAATATGGTTTTAATACAACAGTCAACACACATCAGCTAACTGTGAGCACACAGCATCTCATATTGGAAGGAAATGTGTGTGTGTGCACGTGTGCAATAATTAGAAGATGATCCCTGCCACACATACAATTATGCCATCCCTGCTACTTTCTTTTAAAAGTGCCAGATTTTAGCCACCCTCTAAATTAGTTGCATGTGTGAATGTTTTTTTAAAGATAATATCACCATTAGCTGTTGAGTAAGCAAGGTCCATTATTCTATTAACCCTGTAATTAACCTTCCTAGCCAGGATTGCTCCACACAGGTGTGCCAGTCTAGTAGCCTTTCCTGTCCTTACCAAGAATGGGAAATGCATCAATCCATTAATAGCCTCTGTTACTGCTTAAGAGCAATGCCCAAACATGTGCTTTTGGTTTACATCAAAATGGATCATAACTGAATTGTACAGAGCAATTTCACTGTAAATTATAAACATTTATAACTAGTTTAATAGGGAAGATTAGATAATGTCCCCAAGTGGATAGACCGGTGGTGATGGTCTGTCCTCCACAATTTATCAGAAAAGGCACCCTACATTCTAGAACACCTGTAACTGGCTTACAATTATATTGCAGTCCAGAATTCTTACCACAATAGTGATGATTTTACCCAATCAACACGATGATCTGGAAGAGAGGTTTTCACTGATTATATCCATAACTGAATCCTATTGCTTTTTTCTAACCTGAGTATTGTTGTGTGCAGATGCAAAGCATGGAATCCCTGCAAAGGTACAGGGAGAGCCTCACCCAGAATTCCAGGGGACCCCCCTGGAGAACTTTGGGTGAGGGGCAGTTGAGAAGGGTTGAAGACAGTTAATTTGTGGGATTGGATGTGAGGGGAGACTCAGCTTGTTTTCTCCTGACTTGGGTTTCTCCTGAGAAACCATTGTAGCTTAAGCCAGTAGTTTCTACTCATATTCTTCAATTGACGAATAGGCTAACTCTATGAGTAGAAAATACTGGCTTAAGCTACAATGGTTTATTTAATGAAGAATAGAATTGACGAATAGGCTAATTCTATGAGTAGAAACTACTGACTTAAGCTACAGTGGTTTCTCAGGAGAAACCCAAGTCAGGAGAAAACAAGCTGAGTCTCCCCTCACATCTAATCCCACAAATTAACTGCCTTCAACCCTTCTCAACTGCCCCTCACCCAAAGTTCTCCAGGGGGGTCCTCTGGAATTCTGGGTGAGGCTCTCCCTGTACCTTTGCAGGGATTCCATGCTTTGCATCTGCACACAACGGTATGTAACATCAAGTCATCCTTTTATTTTAGTTGTGACTTTCCCCAAAACATTACTACTTTTATTCACAGCTGCCTTATTCTCAGGATCTATAGGTCCCTAAAATGAATATTCAGAGAGACTGCTCCATGAGAATCAAGGCATGATAATAGATAATAATTGTGATAAAATCACATTATGTGCTTATTTTCTCTGCTAAGAAATTATATGCCATTTTTATTTTTTATTTTACTATAGAGAAAGTGTCTTTGATACTTATCTCAAAAAATTCAAAGTAAAGTGTTAAACCTATATTTGTCAGTCTCTTTAATCATGAGTTTTGCTGAGGATGCAATGATTGTTTGTAACAATGTACACCATTAGGAGGCCCAAGACAGAGTCAAAGTAGAATGAAAAAGAGGTGGAAGGAGATGGAAAAAGGGGGGCAGAATAGGGAAGAAAAGAGATAAGAAGAAAAGAAAAGGAGAAGGTGGCAATTAGAAAAAGGAGGTAAGAGAGAGGGAGAAGAGGATTAAATGGGAAATAGAAAGGAAGAAAGAAAAAAGAAAAAGAGAAGTATTGATAGATTGGAGAGGGATCGGTAGGCATCAATAATGGTACTGATTTCCCCTTAGTTATTTGTTCCTGAATCAAAAATTGAAAGACCTCAAAATTATTCTATTTCATGATATTTACTTTTTAGCAGAAAAAATATTTTTGCAACCTAGCATATTTAAGATATTCAAGGAAAAACCCATAAATAATCAGAGTAGGAGGCAATCTTGCTGCTGACTTGATGGTTGAGTACTGGGAAAATAACTGATTTGGAATTCAAACATATGTGATATGATTTAATGTTCACTATTATTCTGAAGCTGACTAAAACTATGTCCCACCCTACCCTGATATTTTTTCTAATTCCCATACTTAATAAGTTATTTACACAATCTCTAAAATGGCAAGCTGAGACGATAAAACATTGATGTTAATACATTAAGGCTGCTTGACATGTTGGTTTAGCAAATGTATCCCATCATTGACTTACAATTTTTACAAATAATTGGATCAAGGTAAAATAGGATATAGGACATGGGACAAGTGAGTTTTAATTGTGAATAGAACAGTAAATCAGAAAATATTGTGCCAAAATATTACCAAGTGTCTATATTCAGTTGAGGTACTATGCTGAAATACTCACTTTGGAAATATAGAAAAGAATGATGTACAATTAAGGAAGAATTTAAATGTGGAAGCTAATGTAATTTCTTTAATTTTGCTGAAATTTTACAAAATCTGTCTTCTGTTCAATAATAAAAACAAATTTTTGGTTCCTAGCCTTTTCCTGTCAAAGTTAGATCAAACTTTTTTCTCATCATTTAATGTCTTATTTTATGTCTCCATTTTATTTATTTATTTTTCATTCATAAAATAATGTATTAATGTCTCCAATTTTTATCTTCTCTCTCTTCCCAAATTGGGCATTTTATACAACTGTTGGTGTCATTGTCTCTATGTAATATCTTCATCTATTTTTAAGCAAATAATTGAAGAAGTCTAGTCTATTTTAAATGGAAACATATGCTCAATATAAAGGACAGTTTTAAAATTTTGCTTACATAATATTAATTACTTTTCTCTATGCATTTTCTTTGTTATCCTCTGTATTTTCAAAGGGTGTTGCTACTGCTAAAAATGATGATGATGATGGTCATTGTGGTAGTGGTAGTGGTGGTGATGAAAACAATGACTAGGGCATGTCTTCAGTTTTTTTTCACAGCTAAAGAATATAATTATTTGACTCCATCTCCCATGTTTATAATTTAAATTGTAAAGTAGTTGCCAAATATAAGCTAGAGATATTACTAAAGAAAAAATTCTTTATATTTCTGTCTATGTCTCGATGTTTGTTTTGTTCTCTCTTTCTGCCTATCCCTCTCTCTTTTTCCTCCTTCTTTTCTCTCTTTTTCTCCCTCTCTTTCATTATTAGATATGTTGTCATTTTCATTATTTCCTGGATTTTACTTCATTGAGCTAATACACAACACCTTTTCCCTAAAATCCTTTTGAGAAGTTTCATGTAATTGAGAAACTCTACTTGTCTTCCCCAGAAGTGATATTCAGTATTCTGAGAGACAATTGAGGAGGAAGTTAAGTATTCTTGGGAGTTCCTCTACTCATTAGACATGCTGACAAAGCAGGACATGTTCAGCCTAGTGAAGAGTACACTTCTAAATTCTGGTGGAGAGAAGAATTCATGCTGTGAAAATCATCATGAATCATATTGGTATTGAGGATGGAGAAATGAATGTAGGTTATAAGTTAAAGTGCCGACACTCTTCTCTTGGTTTCAAGGTATTGAAAATACAGCATAAGAGACAGCAAGATATGACTTAACTGATTGTTATTCAGGTGTGTATGATTTTTCATGACCACATGGGCCATTAGATTTTCTTAAAAAAGATACTAGTGTGGTTGTGACTATATCCACCTCCAATATTTTTGTTTTGCTTTGGGGTTTTTTTTGAGTCATGGGTTAAATGACTTGCACAGGATTCCTACCCTCAACTGATATATTACAATCTCCCACCTGATTTCAGTCTCAAGTGACCAAATGGGTGACTTGAGAGTTTATGCTATATGATCATGAAAAGGCTTACTGCTCTATTTTTTTGGAGACTTTAAGTGAAAAGAACTAGTTTGAGATGGTCCTGAGAGTTCATTGGGGGAGGATGGGATACTCATATCCCATTGCTTTGTACATATCACCTTTGTCTCTTTATGTTTACCCTTTCTTGATATTAAGCAAAAAAAAAAATTCCAAAAGTAAATGCCCAAGGGACCTTATAAATTAAGGAGACTGAGACTTCTCACTGGAGGTTCCATTTTCTACCAGAGCTAACTAGTGGCAGTAGTAATACTTGGGATGGGGTTGGAACATCCTGACATCTCAGTGGAGAAGTATCCCTTGCCAGGAGAGGAGTGGCCTGGACCAGCGGCAGATAAACATAGACCAGGATTGACTCAGACCGTCCAACATAGTTGTTATACCCTTTAAGAAGCCAATTCAGCTAAGACCAGAGTATAATGTCAAGTCACATGCTATGGTCTTTCATGAGGATTCCAGAAAGGGAAAACAGGATTCCAGAAACAAGAGATAGAAGGCACCCTTTTCCATGCATTCTTGACATTTGTGCCTAATTACCAGAGTACTTCGGGTCTGAGAACACTGTCCCTAATTACTTTGGGTCCTGATATGGGCTTGGACCAGCCAGGGCTGAGAGAATGTCTTGCCACAGATCTTGCAGAGAGACAGGACAGTGTAGAGTTGTGGATGTACATCTTGCAGGTCCCCAGGCTGAAGAAATGGTGGGCCTGAAGATTGCAGAGGAACTACCTGTGTTTGGAGAGCCTGGAGAGCATGTGGTACATCTTGTGGCAGTCAAAGCATCCAAGGAAGCCCAGGGAACCCAATGGAGGACTCCTGACACATGGGCCTCCAATCCCAAGAAGGTCATCTGTAGCTTTTATTGCCTCTGGCCCAGGAGGGAGAATCCACCATCTAGACGTGCCCAGCAAAAGAGAAAAGTTGAGATAGTTCAACCTATGAGGAAGGGCTAGAAAAGAAGACTCAAAAGTGACAGCATTTTTTTCCTCAGCCATGGATACTGGAATGAGATTAAAATAGGAGCTCTTGCCTGAGATTGCAAGGAAAGAGAATAACACGCTGCCTTCCAGAAGCTAATAACAAACAAACAAAAATGCTGTGTAGCAAATGACATAGAACATAGAACCCTTAAATGAAGATATCTGATGCTGTTGCCAAATAGCCTCAGAGAGCCAGTGGTAGAACAATGACTGGGGCAACAGCAGCTCCAAAAATGGCAGGGTGCCCAATGTTGAAGCAGAAGGTGTGAGACAAGAGACAAGGGCAGACTGGTGTTACACAGAAGGTGAGGAATGCTGCCAAGAAGCCCAGGAGTGGAGATCAAGAACTAGAAGGTGCCTGACTTTAGAGATAATCTATTAAATCACTTCTTCCTCAACTTGGAGAAACCGAGGTCAAGAGAGGAGAAATAAATCACATAACATCAGAAAGGGAGTCAATCTCTCAAGGAAGAGCAAAACTGGGCACCCCTGCTAAATCCTTACCCAAAACATGATGGTAAGTGATGAAAACTAAATGGGTCTCCGGGGAATGTTTCTCTGAGAGCTGTTGTTATCTTCTGTGGTTACTATTAGTATAAAAGCTATTTTTGTTATTTGACCTATAAATGTACTGTTCATTGTTGCAGGCTTGTTAACAGATGATTGTGAAGGGAGGTTGATGATTAATTTAATGGATAGAGTTAGACAAGAAGTCTGCAGATTGTATAAGTGCAATGAGCCAGAAGAGTACGAAATGACCATCAAACGATAGCCTCTAAAAAAATAGAAACAATATCTTTATGTCATTTTATTATTATCCATTGAAATGACCTTCTTGCCAGTGATTGTAGTGCTTAGTTTTCCTATATCTCATCATTTTAATTTCAAGAAATGGGGGAAAGATGTTAATTTCTGAGATTTTGGGGTATATTAATAAGATGATGAAAAAAGGTTACCTCATTTATTGTCCAGAGACGAAAAAGAATAAAATGTGTGCTTCCCACGGCTTTATGTAAAAATAGAATATTCCTTTCTTGAGAAAGAAATTCTTCCCTCACTTTTTATTTACTGGTTGTGGTAGACTTGTCTCTTTTTGTTTATAAATATGGCAAAACACATTCAGAACTATACCACATCCATATCATTCACCACAATAGTGTCAATAGAGGTTGATGGGGTGTAATATTGGAACTTTTGCCCTGCTGAGAAATAAGCCCAATAGTCTGAAAGGAAACTCTTCACAGGAGGAGGAATCAGATTTTGTGGGGAATGATTCAGATGTTGGTTTTGCCAACATTCTTTTCACTTTCACCAATGGCTCCGAGGCAATTTCATTGGGCAGGGCCAATAGGTTCTTTTTTTTTCTTTTTTTTTCTTTTTTTTTTTTAAATTTACCCTAGACTTACTGACTTCAGTCAATGAAATAGCAATTTTCACACTGTTGGCTTTGCAACATTCAGAGGAGTTCAGTTTCAGTGATCACTGCAGAGTGATGATTTCATCTATGTGATCAAAGCTTGCTTTCCCTGAGTCATTTTCCATTAGTTTTGCTATGATTTAAATCAATGATATTCTGAGGCTGTGGGTTAGGGAGAGCATTAGTCTCAAAACACTGCATTCAGATTTATGTTTTCATAGATAGATGGGCTGTATGTCTATGAATGGTGGGGATACCACAGTCTCTAAAGAATCAGAAGAATTACAGGTGACTCAAAGATCAATGGAGTGACACAGGGTAGATCTAAGCTAGTCTCAGCATACTACCAACAAAAATACTCATTTACTGCGAATGTTATCATTCCGGAAATAGATATTATCAGAAAAAAGGTATGGCACTGATAACCACAAAATCTAAAAAGGATTAGAAAAAAGTCTTCTGTCTCATTGGTTAGAACCTCTATGAAGAATATATGGGGGATCAGAGACAAGAATTACACAGCATATGAAGGAATGGGTAGGATATAATCACCCTGAAATAACAATTCATATCACTGAGACCCTGGAACCACTCCAATATTGACACAAAAAATTCATATTCCTTATTTGATATAAATCTCCTCCCTTAGGTGTTTACCTAAGAAGAATGAAGGTTTTAAGCTGTGAACATAGGTCCAAAGAATATTATGGAACAATTCATAGGTCACTTAACATTTCTATGACTCCATTTTATCTATACATTGGAAGTAATAGCTATAACATTTACCTTGAAAGGTTCTAGAGCAGCTCAAAGGATAAAATGTTTATAAATCACATTATAAAAATGCAAAACACTATGTGAATGCCTATTATTACTATTTTGGGGTTTATGTTGCATAATTTTATGGGGATTTGGAAAAATCATTTTTATTAACTTATATTTAACAATATGGAAATTGGAATTTAATGAAATATAAGTGCATTTCTCATCTAGTCTTCTTTTGGCTTCACTCATGCCTCAAGGATCCCATCATGCTATGATATCACTTTGAAACTGAAACTCATATCTCATTAAAACCCCATATCACTGGAGTCAGGAGAGGGTAAAGAATGAGACCTCCTCCCAGAATCTCCACTAAAGCAACTCAGGCCAGCTATCTCTGTTTTGTACTCAGTGGTTCTCCTCTAGACTTTACCATCTTGCCCTTATACTTGATAACTCACAATTCCTAACTTGTATTTCATTAAAGGAACTTTGATATCAAATGACTTGCTAACCAAGACTATCCCTATAGATATATTTAAATAAAGTTTACTTTGTGATGGAAAGTTAAAAAAAAAACAAAAAGAAAACTAAATTATGTAATCATTAAAGTGCTATAGAATTACAGGAGAGAGATCTACTCTGTTTAGGAAATAATAAATAAGAAACATTTCCTTATTGTTGCCCCATCAGATACCATCAACACAGTAAATGAAACATTAGCTACTTAGTAGAAAAATTATTGAAATATTTTGGAAGCTTATTATGTTGTTTAATTTGGTCCTGGGCCTCTCCTCTGCTATATGATTTATTTCATGCCAGTTTCTCTTAGCTGAATTTTCTTAAAATAAAAGACATATGCCACTTCAAGTGAAAATCCACCTCCAGCTGAAAATGTCACATTGATGACAATGGTCTTTAGCTGGCATGTTAGCCGTGGCCTTGACTGCCCTGAGAGATAAAAGAAAGCACTTCCTGAAGCCAACCATGCAGTCCCAGCCCTCCTAGACTTCATCCACTGCAAACTGTTCCTCTCAAAAATGACTTATGATTCACACTGATTAGATTCTGTTTAAGGGATGATTTAACATTCTGGCAGCATATACGATAAATCTGCTGGCTGGTTATCAGAGATGCAGAAGTGTTCAAGTCCAGACAATGTATAAGGAGGGATTCTGGTGTTTTCCTTAAAATTTAAAGTGATCTTTATTTTTAGAGTATTTATTTCACTAAAGAAGTATGTTTGGAAAATGAAAGGGAATAGAAACTATTTCTAGTTTTCATTTTTTTGCTAACTTCCCCATAGAACTTCTCATATATTAGATAGTAAACACAAAACAAGACAAAAACCATTCACAGGAATGCTAGAGTACCATAAAATCATGTGGAGCACATTATCTTTCATTTCTCCCCAAAATGAACCTATCCCTAACAATAAGAAGAATTCTATAATTGCAATCTACTAGTCCAACTGCCTTTTGGAAAATAGGATTTGAATTTTGATGATCTATATTTTCTGAAGGGGTAAAGAAACCACACAAAATAATTGTTCCTTATTTTTTTCATATAAAGGATATATGGTTCAGTTATATAATTCATTAATTGTAAGACTGCATGCTTAGACCTAGAATCTTTGCAATCCACTACAAGGGTTCCAACCCAAATACAAAACAGCAGTGAGGCACTGGCCCCAGTAGAGGTCATAATTGAGACCCAATCCTAGTATAAATCAGCAGCTACACTATTAAGCCTGTTATCAGTTAGCAAAAAAAAAAAGCCATAAACCCTGGCACAAAAAGGTTAGGACTATAACCTATCCAAACCATCAACAGATCCCAACTTTAATATGAAGTGAAAAGTTATAAAATAGATTGAAAAAATAAGCTAAAATAAGGAACCTAATCATAGCAAGTTGATATGGTAATACAGAAGATGAAGGCACCAATTTAGAAGAGGACAAAAATGGCTATATCTGAAGTCTCAAAAAAATGAGAATTAGGGTCAAGACACAGAACTGGAAGACCTCAAAGGAGACTTTAAAATCAACTAATGGAGTTTGAAGAAAAGGGGGAAATGATATAAAGTAATAAAAGATAATCATGAGAAAAGTCAAAATTATGGTAAATGGAATCCTCCCAAAATGAGAAAATAAGATAAACAAAAATTCATCAAAGAAAACAACCTCTTAAAGTGTAGAATTGGCCAAATGGAAAAAGAAGAACAAAAATTCACTGAAGAAAACAACTTAAACGGTAGAACTGGCCAAGTGGTAAAAGCTCAATAAAGAAAATAATTCATTAAAAATTAGAATTGGGTGTTCATATTCTCTGAAGGTCGGAGTCCCTTTCTCTTCCTTCCAAACCTCTGGAATGGAGGTGAGTTAGAATCATAATCAGTAGGACTTGTGGAAGTCTAACTATGATTCACAGTGTAGAGGCTCTGGAGGTTGGTATGAGCATCAGCGCCAGGGATCAGACTCTCTGTGTCTCAAAAGTGCCTGCAAAAATAATGGAAGAGAAAAGGGAGGCCCAAGGAGGTTTTGGTTTCTGCTGGCCAGAAACCCATGATTGAAACATAAGTAATACATATTCTGGATGACAGACAAACTGAAGAGCATCATTAGAAGCAGTTATCAAAGGGATTCAGCAACCTAAGCCCCAAAATTTTGAGAAAGTCACTGTGCACAGAGATAATCAATTTATCACTAAAGGAATTAACAAATGGATTGACAACTGGAAAGAAAATGGTTGGAAAACAATAAGTATATTTGTCCACAAAGACCAATTCACTAAGCTGGATAAAATGACTTGGGGCATAAATGTTGAGTGGAAGTATGTTCCTGCTCATTCAGAAGTTGATGGCAATTTTGAAGCTCACAGATTAGCCAGAGAAGCCTATAGAAACAAGAAGATGCAATATTTGTGGATGTTGAATTTGTTTAACCCTGTAATATATCTCCAGATTTCTTCCTTTTCTTGGAGATCTGTTTCATGGCTCGCTTTGACCATTTTCTTCATATACTTTTTCATTTTTTCTATGTGCTACTTTAAATCTCTTTTAAAATAAATTCAAACATAAATGAAATGAAGGTAACGAAACAACTAATTTTATCGATCATTTACTAAGTTGGTACAAACTGTAAGTACTTACCTACAAGTGAATAAATTCATTTTAGGATCAGCAATTGATTATGAACTGTTAGTGATCTGATATTAAAGTAAGAAGTAGTTCCAGCAATTGATAAATTTTAATAAGCTAAATCAATTTAATTTTGAAATTTAGGATCAATTATAAGAAAACCATTTATATGTATATATATCTGGCTATTTATCAAATTTCCCCTTCTCTCCCCTTTTGAAATTATTTTGTTACAAGTAAACTACATATTAACTAAAAGGATAAGAGATATTTCTTACCTCACGAAGATTAGATCCTCTTTCCAAAGGGGCTGACACTTCCAAAATAGGATAACCAAATGATGGACATATTCTCCAATCCAATTCAATTTTAGAATTGTCAGAAATCTCACCTTAGACATACCCTGGATCCTCCTGTTTTAGAGTTAGGAATGTAATATTGCAAATCACTTAATCCTAGAATCTTCCTATATACCCACACCTCAATTGATTTTACTTTTCCTTTCTTAAATTTCCTTGATATAATCCCTGTCTTTGTTCCTCTTTTCTTATAATAAAAATCTATAGATGCTTATAATTCCTGTGTCTTAGACCAAAGTGGGTATGTATTCACACCCACTGACTTTCTATGACCTCCCTCTTTCATTAATGTCAATGGACTCATAAATGAAAAAAAAAATAGAATTGGCCAAGCAGAAGCTAATGATTCCATAAGACATCAAGTAATAATATTAACAAAATCAGTGGAAAGAAAAAATAGAAGAAAATATAAAATTTCATTTTGGAAAAAATGACCTAAAATAGATGAAGGAAATATAATTTAAGAATTATTGCACTACCTGAAAGCCATGACCAAAAAAATAAAACAAAACAAAACAAAGTCTGAACATCATATATCATTAAGTAATCAAGGAAAACTGTTCCATATCCTAGAGTCAGGGGGCAAAACAGGTATTGAAATAATCTCAAATCAACTCTTTTATTCTAATATTTTTTCTACAATTACACATAAAAACAATTTTAACACTATTTTTGTTTTGATTTTATAATTCTTTCTCTCCTTCCTATTCTTTACACCTTCACTCTTTCCCATCCCTTTCTCCTCTCAGAGATGGTAACAATTTGTTTTATATATATATATATTGCTGCACTAAGCATTTTTTAACAAATAGGTCCTTTCTCTTTTTCATTCTTTTTCTGTACAATTCTAGTTTCTAAGGAATTTTTTCCCTTTTCCATTTGACCAGTTCTGCTTTTTAGGGAGCCATTCTCTTCAGTGAATTTTCGTGTATGCTTTGTCCATTTTTGGTGCTGCCATTTCCAAGCTATTGATTATTTCATGATTCTTTTGCATTATTCTTATTTCTTTTCCCACTTTTTCTTCTAACTTTTTATTTGATTTTTTAAATTAAATGTAACCCAAAAATAAATAAGAAGTTAAGTAGATGTGTAGAATTTTAGGAGAGTAAGTTGTAAAATACCTCTGGAAAAAAAATAGAATAGAATAAAAAAGAAACATACCTTTTTATTTCAGTGGCCTATGGTATCTACACAAAAAGTGACCAAGTATTAAGCTGTAAAAACTTCACAACCAAATGCAGAAAAGAAGAAATATTAAATGCATCCTTTTCAAATTATAATACAAGTTTTGATGAGTTAATTCAATGGATTTTTTTGCCTGTTTTATTTCTTTTGTAAAATTGTCAGGGCATGTTAATGTTGTAAACTTCAACTTTTTTTTTGTATGTCCTTTGTGCACTCACAATTCTAGCTTCTTTCAAGGATCTGCTCATATGCCACAGAATTATAAGGTTTTTTGAATCTCTTGCAGTTGCATACGGATGAATAAATTTAAGGTAATTTCAAGAGCGAGAGACTTCATTTTAAAATAATGTACTTAAGAAGAGAAAGAACCTCACAGTCCAACCCCTTCATTTTACAGATGAGAAAACTGAGGGCCAGAAGAGATGATAAGACCAAGGTCACATAAGTGAACATAGCTCTTATTACTCTAATCCTGGCACACATTGTGTGTGTGTATTGTGCTACCAATCCTGAATTTCTCAGAAAGAAGCATGAGGGAGAAAGGAACCATATTTGTAGTTTGCCAATCAGGAAAGTCTACCAAGGTGAAAGGAAGAAATAGGGCATGAGATTGGCCATTGAATAGGAGACAATCATCAATGAATTCTAGAGGGTACTTTAATGCAAACTTTGACAGCACTAAAAAGAATAGAGGAAAGTCTCAGAAGAGAAAACAATTATTTTCCTCTGAAAGTTCACATGAAATTATCAAGAACTAGAGCAATTATAGGACACACAATCACGATATGTGAATCAAGATAAAAAAGGAAAATGAAGCTATTTGAGGGAAACTATCCTGATGTTTATTCTAGTAACTTTCATAATTGTAGGCATTTAATAAATATTTTTCAAGCTGACTTGTCTCGGGAGTTATCATTTTAATATCATGGATTTAAATTGACCCTAAACTGTCATGTTATAATTAATTATAATAATAATGACAATAGTTTATCAAATAAATATATATGAAGGTGTTTTCTAATATGAAAGGTACTAGAAAATGTATTTAAATTATAGTAAATAAGATATTTTGTTACAGTGGGGCTAGAAAAAATTTAAAATGCATAAATTTTGTAGGAGCCAGGGAAGGAATTATTGTTTTATTTCCCTAAGGAAATAGTAGAAGCCATTTATAATACTAGTTAAAATGTTTAGGCAGACAATATTAAGGTGAGTTGGAATGTAGAGGCTATGAAATGCTTTCTATTTCCAGAAGTGCCACTTCTTATGCTTTTTAATTCCTATACCACTTCTACTTATGTGACTCAGAATTTTATTACCTTGCACATATTTTACATACGAATATTTTGCTTTAAAAACAAGGCAAATAGTCTGCATAGGGCTACCTGGCATCATATAATAACAGTTGACTTTTTTGCTTTTATTTTTTTCTGTTTCATTAATAGTCTGTTGATATATTCGACTATAAATCTCATTTTCTGTATATTCATATAACACCTCTGAATGATATACTTTGAAGCAACTGATCAATAATCAAATCATTCATCTCTTATATCACAGTTAAACTTTGGTCAACATAGGAAGAAACTTAAATGGATAAGAGAAATAATTATATAAAAGTCAAATGATAAAAAAACCTCTAAACTTAGACATTTAACTTGCCATTTAGACAAATCATGACAAACTGTTCTCATAAATGTAGGGTAAACAAAGTTTTCTTATAATTACATTCAGTTCTTCCTTTTGCCCAGGCAGTTTGAGACCATCAATTACCATTCTCATAAATGTTTTCTGTGTTGAAGTATGAAAACTCAAATTCTAATATTAATTTGGAGTGGTTATTTTTAAATTTGCTATCAATTTAATTTTCAAAGTTGTTTATGTCCTGAAATGAAATATCTTTTCAGAAAGAAAAATGACTAATGTACTTGAGAGGTAAGTAGAATTTGGTTCAAATTAAATTATTGAAAAAACTTCATCTTCAGCCAAAATCAACTTTTTTTATTGTTTCATTCCATTTGCAACAAATGAGGAGTTGGGGGTAAAAAACAAGTAACAAAGGAAAACAAATAAAATATTTTTAAAGCATCCTAAAAGTCAAAACTAGAAAAAAAAAAGTTTTCACTTAGTCTATCCCCTGGTAGTCAGTGACCAACTTCATATAAAATCTGGATGTTTTTGATTATAGTTTTAGATAATAGTAAGTAATGGGTTAAAGCAATCTTTAAAAGATATTAATAATTAAATGTCCTTTCTCATATTCAACTTTTCCAAAATTAGATTTTTGTAAAAAAGGAGATTATTTTCTTCATTTATTTATTTTTCATATGCATTTATTTACCTAATCTCCTTCCTTATAACTTGTCATATATTTATGTGCAATATACAGAGCTTCTAAAAAGAAGCATGGAGTAAAAAAGGAATCTTGCTGGATTTGGTTCTGGAAAAATAAAAGAAGTGATATTTGCTTACTATAAGGGAAAGAGGTTGCACTATCTCCAGCTAAGCTGATACAATCCCAGGATTATATTGACAGTTGATGCATTATCAGATGATGAAGTTTTAACAGTTTAAAAAATGCTTACACCTTTTAAATTTAGCTACCTCTCAGGATGTGTCAGAATGTAATAATGTCATAGATGAGCTAAAAGAAGTAGAATAGAATGATGCAGATGGGATGAGAAGAGTGAAGGCACTGCCTGTGGTAGACATTTTGTGAATGGGGAGGAAACAATATAGTCCTTTTTCTTGTCCTCTACCTTTACCATGACCTGTAGTCATATAAATGCAGAAAACTTGGTCTCTCTCTCTGGCTCTCCCTTTGTTTCTTTCTCTTTATTTCTAATATAAGTACTTTATTAATCTGTCTACAGACATTTGATGAGTTTATTTTCCAGTTAGCCATTGTCCATTTTCATTTCTATTCCCTACAGAAGCATTAGAATAGAACATTTGTGGAAGGTCAACAGATACATTTTCCCAAAATATTAACATCATCATGTTAAATGTCCTGTTCTTTTTAAAAGAGTAATACTTACTCATTACTCATTTACCTTGAGTCTCAGGCCCTCAATAATTTGATATAAGCTTTCCTTTACACCTTTGTTTTCCTCTTTCCCTTGTTTAAACATTTCTTTCTTCTGAACAGTCTCTTCATTTTCCCCTGAACATATCTCAGAGATGTTCTTATCTATGCCCTGTGGACATATTTAACTCCACTAAGAATACCCTCCTTCCTTATGTTTCTAACTTTGTCCAGCCTTCAAGGTTCAATTCCAATTTTACTTCCTCTAAACAAAGTCTCCTACTGCTATGAAAGCCCCAAATAATATATTTTTTCACATGAATTCAAATATCATCTGTTATTTGTGTCTCTCACTGCCACTTGTCCTGTTTTTTCTTATATTTTAGTTATATATTTTTGTGTGGTCTTTCTGATTAGAAACAAAGTTCTATGGAATCAGAAGCAGTGACATTTTATTTTCCTTATCCACTTTGATCAAAACTGTCAAATATTATTATTGGTCAAAGGACCACCCAGGAAGGAAATCCTCTTTACCAATGGAGATCAACACCTACTTTACAACCTATAGTCTAAAAGAATTGCTTGGGAAAATTGAGAGATTAAATGATCTACTCAGGATGACACACTTAAATATGCTGAGGAGACAGCTTAGATCTGGTCAAGCATTTTTTAAAATGTTCATTGTAAGCATTTATACTTTGAAAGTAAGCAAATACTACAAATAATTTATTGTTTTGTTGACTATTTACCCCATGGGTCAGCAATCTTTTTTCTTAAAAGGGCCAGGGAATGATCATTTTAGGTTTTATAAACCATACAACAGAATTGAAGATATTATGTAGTTACTTTAAAAAAAAAGCAGAAGAAAAATGTTTCTGATTGATGAAATTAAAATGAAATAATATATAGGTACCATTTTTGGTAAGAGGAATGAGAATATTCTTTCTGAAGAGTATACGAGATTTCAGCGAATTTGGGGTACAAAGTATGTTCTCTAGCATCAAAATCGATTGTAACTGTTAATGTTTTAATGATGATCTACAATTAATTTTTTGTATTTGATCTTTGAAATTGTCTTTTCATAGAGACAGGTATTACCAGATATTGATATCAGTCTGTAAGCATATGATTTGAATGGGTATATTCAACACTTTGAAGGCAGTTAAAGGAATTCTTTTTGATTCTTCTTCTGATATTTTCCTTTTAATCTGTCATTAAATTGAAGAGTAATCACTTCTTTTTTCTTAAAGAAATCACTTCCAATTGAAGCTGAAGAAATTATTCAATTTCAAACCTCAGTGAATTTCTAAATATGGAGATTTATTTTGTATTTGCACTAAGATTCCCCACCCCCCAAAAATGTTACTAGAACTTCAGTTTCAACTGGGAAAGTATATTCATTACAAATAATGGAGATCTTGCATTTTGCTTTATTTCATTTTTTGTGAATGAAGTGCCTATAAAGCAGATTGACATTACTTGTGATTCAAATATTACTGCTGAATTCATTAAGAAATATTTTAAAGTCTTTAGCTAAAGCTAATTTCTGAAGCCATTCAGAGTTTGAAATCACTAGTTGAGGACGGTTCTTATTCAGAAAAAAAAAATAAATTAACTTAACTTTTGTTTGGGATTCCAGGAAGATGGCCTTGTAGATTGAGCAAATCTTTAAACCTCCACACCCTCACACACCAAGATAGAAAACAATGCACTTCTAGAAGAAAGAGGACCAAATCTAATAATGGGACAGAGTCGGGGGGGGGGGGGAGGGAACCCTACTGCAGCATAACTAAAGAGGTACGCCAAGAAAAAGGCTTCAATTCTTGAACTGTCGGGTCTGAGGGAGTAGAAGGGGAATCCCAGGATCCCAGGACGCCTCCCCCACATGCTGTGCAGAGTCTCCAGTGGCCAGAAAATCTCAAGGCTGATGGGCACACCTGTGGGGAGAGAGGGCCTTGCTGGAATCAGATTCAGGGAGTCAAACACAGGCACTAGAGAGGTGACTGGAGGAGAAACCCCCCCCAAAAAAAAGCACAGCAAAAATGCATAGAAGATGGTAGCTTAGAGAGAGCCAAACCCCAGACCTCAGGCAGCTTGGCTTCTTCATACCAAGATAGAAAACACAGGGCTTCAAGAGGAAAGAAAACCAGATCAAACACAGCAGAAAGCATAGGGGGACCCCACTGCTGGAGAGCTTATTTCAGCAAAAACCCTTCTTCTTGTCACCCCACTTTTTTTTTCTTTTTCTGTTTGTTTGTTTTTCCCTCCCCTAGCCTCAGGGCAGATAAAGGAGTAAGATTAATCCAATCAATAGAGGATTAATCCCAACAATTGAACAGACAAGAAGTCTTCAGAGGGCAGAGAAAGTAACTACAAAACTCCATTATCAGCTGGATCTTTCATCAAAGATCATTAAATACATCTGCTCAAACTAGCAGAACAAGGAAGGGAAAAAAACATGACTAAGCAACAGAAAAAGGGAAAAGAAATGACAATTGACAGCTTCTTTCAAGGAAGTGAAAAGGGAGCAAATGAAACAGAAATAGAAGAAGAGGAAGTAGTTTCAGGGAACTGGACACAGGCTTTGGAAGATCTCAAAATTCAATTAACTCGAGAATTTAAAACTCAATTAATTCAAGAACATCAGGACCTCAAAAAGCAATCAAGAGAGGCTGAAGACAATTTGAAAAAGGAAATACATGAGCTAAAACAAGAAAATGAAGTATTAAAAGCCAGAATTGGCCAGCTTGAAAATGAAGCAAAGAAGGCAAAAGATGACCTACAAAGAAAATCGTACCAGTAAGAGAAGGATGACCAAAAAGCCAGGGATGAAATTTATATTCCATAAAGAAGCTCGTGGGATCAACAGGGAAAAATAACAATACACTCTAAGGGTAAAGAGGTTAGAGAGAGGTAACATTCAATACTTAAGTGCATTGAAATCAACTTAAAGAAGAACAATCAGATCCATTGGGGCAGAAAATTGATTCACATCCAAAGAGAAATAGAAGACAAACAGACTGGTGGGGAGGGAAGCACTACTAGGGAGGGAGAGGGCTTGGGTGAGTAACTTATTTGAGGATACTCTACTTGCCTATAGAAACAAAATCCACAATGTTTAATCACCAATCCCTCCCTTCCTCCAGGACCCAAAGGAAATTCAGGGAATGGGAGGGATGGAGATGGGAAATCAGGGAGAGGTCCAGAGAAATGAGATAGGTCCAAATTTCCCCAAGACAAAATAAAGCACATGCCAAGGCCAAAACAATTAGGCAAAAGCCAACAAGTTAAGCCAAAGCAAAAGCCTGCAGCCACAGTGAAAGCCAGAAGGCAAAAAATCCCTCTTGGTTGGAACTTCACCTCTATTTATAGCTTTACATTCTAACTGACTTTCTGAAGATTCTAAGACTTGTAACTGACTTTTTGTGACCATTAGAAATTAATTACAGAAGTAAAATGTTTCTGTTAGCTACCTTGCATTACAAATCAAACATTCAAAGAATAATTAATCACAATACTATATAAATTATTTGATATAATAAGCAAAGAAGGAGTCTTACCAAACTCCTTTTATGACACAAATACGGTACTGATTCCAAAGCCAGGTAGATCAAAAATAGAGAAAGGAAATTACAGACTAATCTCCTTAATGAACATAGAAGCAAAAATCTTAAATAGAATACTAGCAAAAAGACTCCAACAAATGATCAAGAGGGTTATTCATCATGATCAGGTGGGATTTATACCAGGAATGCAAGGATGGTTCAACATTAGGAAAACCATCCACATAATTGACCATATCAACAAGCAAACCAAAAAAACCACATGATTATCTCAATAGATGCTGAAAAAAGCCTTTGACAAAATACAACACCCATTCCTACTGAAAACACTAGAAAGTATAGGAATAGAAGGTCCTTTCCTAAAAATAATAAACAGTATATATCTTAAACCATCAACAAGCATCATATGCAATGGGGATAAATTAGAAGTCTTTCCAATAAGATCAGGTGTGAAACAAGGATGCCCATTGTTTATTTATTAAACAAAGTTTATTTGGAAGAACAAAAGATCAAGAATATCAAGGGAAATAATGAAAAAAAAAGGTGAAGGAAGGTGGCTTAGCAGTATCAGATATTAAGCTATACTATAAAGCAGCAGTCATCAAAACAATATGGTACTGGCTTAAGAGATAGAAGAGAGGAGAAGTGGAATACACTTGGGGTAAGTGACATCAGCAAAACAGTGTATGATAAACCCCAAGAGCCCAACTTTTGGGACAAAAATCCACTATTTGACAAAAACTGCTTTGACAATTGAAAAACAGTATGGGAGAGATTAGGTTTAGATCAACATTTCACACCATACACCAAGATAAATTCAGAATGGGTGAAAGACTTGAATATAAAGAAGGAAACTGTAAGTAAATTAAGTGAACACAGAACAGTATACTTGTCAGATCTCTGGGAAAGGAAATATTTTAAAACCAAGCAAGAGTTAGAGAAAATTACAAAATGTAAAATAAATATTTTTGATTATATTATATTAAAAAGTTTTGTACAAACAAAAACAATGCAACCAAAATCAGAAGGGAAACAACAAATTGGGAAAAATGTATAACAAAAATTCTGATAGAGGTCTAATTACTCAAATATACATGGAGCTAAATCAATTGTATAAAAAAATCAAGCCATTCCCCAATTGATAAATGGGCAAGGGACATGAATAGGAAATTTTAAGGTAAAGAAATCAAAAGAATCAATGAGCACATGAGAAAGTGTTCTAAATCTCAAATAATTAGAGAAATGCAAATCAAAACAACTCTGAGGTATCACCTCATGCCTAGCAGATTGGCTAAAATGATAGCAGGGGGGAGTAATGAATGTTGAAGGGAATGTGGCAAAATTGGAGAAGTTAATGAACTGCTGGTGGAGTTTTGAACTGATCCAACCATTCTGGATGGCAATTTGGAACTATGCCCAAAGAACGATAAAAGAATGCCTGCCCTTTGATCCAGCCATACCATTGTTGGGTTTGTACCCCAAAGAGATCATAGATAAACAGACTTGGACAAAAATATTTATAGCTGCGCTCTTTGTGGTGGCAAAAAACTGGAGAGCAAGGGTATGCCTTTCAATTGGGGAATGGCTGAACAAATTCTGGTATATGTTGGTTATGTATTACTATTGTGCTAAAAGGAATAATAAACTGGAGGAATTAGATGTGAACTGGAAAGACCTCCAGGAATTGATGCAGAGTGAAAAGAGCAGAGCCAGAAGAATGTGATACACAGAGATTGATACACTGTGGTAAAATCGAATGTAATGGACTTCTGTACTAGCAGCAATGCAATGACCCAAGACAATTTGGAGGGATTTATGGAAAAGAATGCTACCCACATTCAGAGGAAGAACTTCAGGAGAGGAAACACAGAAGAGAAACAAGTGCTTCAACACTTAGGTTGATGAGGACATGATTTGGGATGTAGACTGGAAAGGACCACACCAATGTAACTATCAATAACATGTAAATAAGTCTTGACTGACCACACATGTTAAGATCAGTGGAAATGCAAATTAGCTATGGGGATGGGGAGGAATTTGAGGGGGTGAAGGGTAAATTAAAAACATGAATTATGGTAACCATGGAAAATTTTTCTAAAAATAAAAAATTATTTAAAAAAAAGAAAAGAAAGCTAAAAAAGAAAAAAATAAATTATTGTGATTCCCTCAAAAATTAAAAAAAAATTATTTATCACTGCTGATTTGGCTATAATGACATGCAAATATTTTAGCAAACTTGCCCAGTGATATATGTGTCACTCAAAATGCTGCTGCACTGTATTCATTGAGATTAGTGATACCTCAAACAGTAGTACTATGCATTGCCAAAGAATGAGAATCCCACAGTCCCTACTGTTTTGACACAAAAGCATCCATAGAAAATACATACATAAATGAGCTTGAAAATGTTCTAATAAAACTCCATTTTGGACAGTAAAATTTTAATTTCTACTTCTAAAATATCATTTTTAAAACCACTTTAAAATGTAGTGACCATGCTTGTGGGGTGACATGTAACTATTGTATTTATATCTGAAAGAGACAAAAAAATTGGGCAAGGACTCTTTTGTATAAAAATATTTATAGCCTCCCTCTTTGTGGTAGCACAAAATTGGAAAATGAGAGGATGTCCCTTGATTGGGGAATGGCTGAACAAATTGTGGTATGTGATGATGATGGAATACCATTGCACTGTAAGGGATGATGAAATGGTAGACTTCTATGAAAACTGGAAAGACCTACATGAACTTATGCACAGTGAAATAAGCAGAACCAGGAGAACATTGTTCACAGAGCCTATAACATTGTGGGACAATAAAATATTTAATGGTAATGTGATACTATTAGGACAACTCTGTGGGACTTATGAGAAGGAATACTATCCACATCTAGAGAAAGAACTGTGGGAGGAAAAATTTAGAAGAAAACATGTGATTTATCACTTGTTTATATGGGTATGTGATTTGGAGTTTTGGTTTTAAAGGATTGCTCTTTTATAAAATTATATAATATGGAAATGGATCCACAAACTGATTGTCAATTCTGAGAGAGAAGAGGGATGAGAGGAGGGAGACAAGATCATGTAACCATAGAAAAAAAATTTTAAAATAAAAATAAATAAATTCTAAAAATAAAAAAAAAATTGGAGACTTGCAGAATTGACCAAGGAGATATATAGGTTGCCAAGTATAAGCTTTTTGTGTGTTGTTTTTGTTTTTTGTTTTGTTTTGTTTTGAGAGAGAAAATATTAATCATGCCTTTCACTTTAAAAGTTTTAAACTCCATTGTTAAATATTTACCAGCATACGCTGGATACAGGACCAATATTTCAGAAACAAGACCTTAACACTTTAATTCTGGTCTTTTAGCTTGTCTCTCTTACTCTTTTGTACCTCTCAAATAGAAAACACAAAAAAGTGCTATATATAAAATATAATCATTCTGTGTAAAGTTTTGAAATAACAGTGTCTCTTGATAATTTGTTGTCGAACAATATATTTGGAATCTTAAGTCCTTCATCCCTTCAGTCTGTTTTTTCCTTATAAACCACAAACAAGCAGTACACTTTCATTTAATCACGCATTCCATAATGTCAGGTTTTGTGAAGAGTACTTTTTAAATCTATAGTACAATCATTGTTTCTGTTTGTCTTTTCCATTAAATTGTTGTTTTTCTCCAAGTTATCCCTCTCCATCACCATTTACTCTCCCTCCTCCATGTAATAGCTTATTGTTTTCTTTTTATGAGCTGATCCCTTATAAACCTATGCTCCTCACTCTTAGTGGCTCCATTGTTATATGAATGTTTACAGACATTTTGCATAATATGTGTTCCAATATTTCACAAAGTATTGATGTCAAACTTGCAAGACAGTAATTTACAAGTTCACTGTTCATTCCTGTTTTGAAGCTGTAAATGGTATTTTATACCCCCCCACCAAATATTCCACTTAATTTTTTCCCCAAAATGGTTTTAGATTATAAAAATCATTGTTATTTTGTACATAACCAGACTTTTTCAGATTTATACTTGCTTTTTCACAATCAACATTTTTTTTTCATTATGTTCACTTTCTTGCTTGTTCTTCTTAGGTAATATTTCAATGAGACCAATTTAGTAGACAGTGTTATCAAACTGGATCTATTAGAAATGAAACATTGTTAGTTCATTATACAATTATTTTCCTTCCTTTTTTCACTTACATTCTTAAATTTCTTTTCTCTTTCTTTCTGGTCATGGGAATGCTTCTAGTAGGAATGTTAGTATAAACCTGCAGGGCAAAATCTTCTCTGACTGGGAGATGATTTTCCAGTAAATGTAATCAAGGTCTAATAATAATGCCAGGTCTCAACATCCATGTGTGTTATTTTGTTTTGTTTCTACAAATTTTATTTTACTTAGGATTATCCAGATGCTCACTACAAATGTTAACTTTCGTCTAAATATACAAAAAACATGACTATGTTAAGAGTTTAAAAGTCTATTTTCATGGGGGTAGCAACTCCCTCCCCAACATATTAATTTTATTTTAACCTGAAGCAGGCAGACAAGTTAAGTGACTTATCAAGGATCACATAGCAATGTTCTTAATACTTTGTCTTCCCAAAGGCTTATATATATATATATATATATATATAAGCCAATACCTACTGTCCCACTGACCTGTTTAGGAACCTCCCTATAAACATTCTTTGAATCTAATTGAATTTTTGCCAATTACAATTCATATATATGTGCATATATAGATACATATATATGCATATATATGATTCTAGTTCAGTCTACATTTTGCCTGGTAATTATGAAAAAAAGGCATTTTCTGAGCAATTTTAGGTCACAATTTCATATACTGCCATCATTTAAAAGATTGCATATTAGAAATTTCCTTTCTCTTGAATATTGTTAAAATAGAAAAAGACAGACAAACAAAAATCCCAAATCTTCCTTAACTCCTGAATAATTTAAAATTATTTCAATCTTTATTCTAATATAATAGCAAAACAAATTTGTCCAGACAGTTGGTAAAGAAGAATAAAAAATTAACTTATACTCATTTCCAAATTGACTACTGCAAGGTCTTTAGTTAATCTGTTCATTGCCCTGAGACCTGAAAAAAACAGTCTCAATAGTTCAAAATTCCTTACTAGGATTATCTCTGATTTGAACATTCATAGTGAGTTTAGAAGGTCTCCCTCTGATGGTATCATTATTTTTATATTTTCTTGTATTTTCAGTTTTAAAAAAATGATTACTTACATTTACTATAAACAACAGTAATGAGAGTCTATCAGTTGACTATAGAAAAATTAGAGAGGAAAATAATGAATTATACACCAATCTTGGTATTTTAAAGATCACTGCAGTTCATTTTTTGTTGTTTAATTCAGTATTTAATAGCAATTTCTTTAAAACACAGAGAGAAGTAGCAACAACGTTTTAAAAGTTCTCCTTGTTAGAAGACAGACAACCTGGAGTACAGAGAAGGGAAGAAAGAGATCACTAATATCTCATGACTCTCTGGCTTTTGTACCAAAATAAATGTTATCACAGACACCCCTTTATGGAAAATTCATAAATGAATTTACAACATGGAGACAAGAAAGAAAAGAAGCGAGGAAGGAAACAGTTCTGTTCATAAAAGTTCTGGGTCAAAATATTTTTGCTATTGTTATACATAGCTTGCAGTTACCAAAAGGATTTTTTCCAGTGGCCAAACTATTTAGAATAAAGACAATAATGAGCATTTTTAAAAGCACCTACAATACTTCATGCAAGCCACATTACTAGGAACTAGAGATAAAAATACAAAAAAAGAAAATCAACTTCTCCCCTCATGGAACTTCAATACTGATTTACAGATAGTTAAGTATAAGATCTTTTGAGAAGGGAGAGAGCACAAAAGACATTTAAAATACTCCATCCCTTCATTTATTCAAGTCAATAAACCTTTATGAATTCCCAACTATCTATAGGACTCTGTGCTAAGTTAAATCAGACATTTAGAAACTTAATACTAGAGATAAAATTTGAATGTATTAAATAGAATACAAGATAAAATATGAAAAATGAATCCTAGTGTTACCACCAAGATGTTCTGAGTTGAGAGTAGAACAAGAGCATTTCTTCCTGGGAAGATGGGATAGGTTCAAGGAGAAGGTCTTCTCTGAGCTGAGCCTTGAAGGAAAATTTCAATGGACAGAGGTGAAAGACCAGATATAGGATATAGGATATCAGATATAGGAAATTCTATGAAGTCATGGATGTTATATATCTCAGAATGTTTCAAATGTGGGGGCGGGGATAAAATTGGTAAAGGACTTAAAGTTGAGGAAAGATGCTATTTGTCTAAAGGAAAGACAGTGAGGAGCTAAAGGACTGTCACAATGATAAGGGTTTAGATTTGTTCTTGTTAACTTAGAAAAAATGCAGAACTATTAAATAGTCATAAAACCACTCTTTAATCAAGGGAAAGGGGGCTTAGGGCTACCTGGCCTCTTTTGCAAAGCTGCGCCTTGTGCAGAATCCAAGAATTGAACACTACTTTGCTCTATCAAACATTCAAAGAACAATTAATCCCAATACTATACAAATTGTTTGATACAATAAGCAAAGAAGGAATCTTATCAAATTCCTTTTATGACACAAATATAGTACTGATTCCAAAGCCAGGCAGATCAAAAACAGAGAAAGAAAACTACAGACCAATCTCCTTAATGAACATAGGTGCAAAAATCTTAAATAGAATACTAGCAAAAACACTCCAGCAAGTGATAAAGAGGGTTATTCATCATGGTCAGGTTGGATTTATACCAGGAATGCAAGGTTGGTTCAACATTAGGAAAACCATCCACATAATTGACCATATCAACAATCAAACCAACAAAAACTACATGATTATCTCAATAGATGCAGAAAAAGCCTTTGACAAAATACAACACCCATTCCTACTGAAAACACTGGAAAGTATAGGAATAGAAGGTTCTTTCCTAGAAATAATAAACAGTATATATCTTAAACCATCAACAAGCATCATATGCAATGGGGATAAATTAGAAGCCTTTCCAATAAGATCAGGTGTGAAACAAGGATGCCCATTATCACCTCTTTTATTTAACATTGTACTGGAGACACTGGCAGTAGCAATTAGAGAAGAAAAAGAAATTGAAGGTATTGAAATAGGCAAGTAGGAGACTAAGCTATCACTCTTTGCAGATGATATGATGGTCTACTTAAAAAATCCTAGAGAATCAACTAAAAGGCTAGTAGAAATAATCAACAACTTTAGCAAAGTTGCAGGATACAAAATAAATGCACATAAATCGTCAGCATTTCTATATATTTTCAACACATTAGAGCAGCAAGAGGTAGAAAGAGAACACCATTTAAAATCACCCTAGACAATAAAAAATACTTAGGAATCTATCTACCAAAACAAATACAGGAATTATATGAACATAACTACAAAACACTTTCCAAAAAAATAAAACTAGATCTAAACAATTGGAAAAACATTGAGTGTTCATGGGTAGGATGAGCTAACATAATAAAAATGACCATTATACCCAAATTAATTTATGTATTTAGTGCCATACCTATCAAACTACCAAAAACATTTTTACTACATTAGAAAAAACTATAAAAAAGTTTATTTGGAAGAACAAATGATCAAGAATATCAAGGGAAATAATGAAAAAAAAACGTGAAGGAAGGTGGCTTAGCAGTACCAGATATTAAGCTATAGTATAAAGCAGCAGTCATCAAAACAATATGGTACTGGCTAAGAGATAGAAGGGAGGATCAGTGGAATAGACTTGGGGTAAGTGACATCAGCAAGACAGTGTATGATGAACCCAAAGAGTCCAACTTTTGGGACATGAATCCACTATTTGACAAAAACTGCTGGGAAAATTGGAGAACAATATGTGAGAGATTAGGTTTAGATCAACATCTCACACCATACACCAAGATAAATTCTCGTCCTTTCTTTTCTTAGCTTATGATCCCATTTGCTGTGTCTGTCGTGATGAGGGAGCAGTGTGAGGGAGAAAGAAAGGACATGCATGGATTTGTAACTGCAAAAAGAGAAGAAAATGACTTATCAAACACAAACAAATCACCAAAATATATAACATCTTTTCAACCTTAGTAGTTTACTAGTGCTTGCTTAGGAACAAACTCAAAGGCCATAGACTATTTATTTGGAAATCTTCTCAAGTGATAAACAGAATGTGAACTGTTATTGGGGGAAAAATGTTGTCAAAAGTATCAAATGAGTCAGGGAATTGAGCAAGCCAAAAATTACAGGTTCTCCCCTTCTTACCCTTGAAATATTTTTTAAAAGCATGCATCATTACTCTTTATAAAGATTTATTTTCATTTCACCAGGTTGACCTATCTATATATAAGTAGCTAACCATCATCTCCATTAAACTCAACTCACCACAAAAAGTCTGAGTCTTCTGGGAAATAAAAAAGAAAACCTTCAAAATAGAGTTTATTTCATTTAGCTAACAATAGCCATGTGGTAGAGGCAGAAGAGAGAAAGCATATAAAATCTCAGGAGATTTGGGGAAAAACACAATCATTTAGGCAAAAGTCATGGGAATTAAAATAATTAATAATACAGATGATGTAGGGTTATGGGTAACTATTAACCTACTGAGACAGTATGTATTCATCAAATGACAAATTGATTTGAAATGTTTAACACAAAGAAGTGGTATTCATAACCTTGATTTTAGTCTGAACGTGCAACTATTTTTAAGTGAATAAGTTCTTATAAATATTTCTTAAAGCTATATCTTATTTTTCTAGCTTAAGAAGTACTTTTCATATGTATATTTATATCTATGATATATGTTTTTTGATCAATGGAGCTAGATTTCCATATAATAATGAAATCCGAATGTCTGTCAGCTATAAAATTACTCCATGTCATCAACCAAACTCTTTTTTGAACACTAACTCCAAGGTTTAGCCCGTTGCTCTTTTAGTTTCTCTCTGGTAATATTTATTATTGTTTATTTATTTGGCCTTAGTTCCTAATCAATCAGCTTTAAACATAGACTGAGACATTTCAAAGAATCAGAGAATCTCACAGTTGGTAGCAACCACTAAGTCTAACACACACACACACACACACACACACACACACACACACACACTCACACACACACACACACAATTTTAAATTCTCTCTACAACATATCCAACAAATGTTCTTCCACCCTTTACTTTAAGACTTTAAATAAGGGGGAACCCATCAATTGCAAAGCCAGTCTAATCTATTTCTAGATAGTTATAAATGTTACAGGCAAATTGTTATTTTTCTAACCTTATACCACAAATACTTTTGCCTCAGTTATTTCTTCTCATTACTCCTGTTGCTGGGTTCTCATGTCATGCAGAAAATGTCAAATATCTCTTCTGTTTGAGATTCCTTCAAATACTTCAAGAAATCTACTTGAAGACACTCTCAGTGTCTTGTCTTCTTCATGTTAAACCTTCCAATTTATTTTTCTTACTGTGCTCTCTGAAGATAGTATGTAACCCTTTTAAATGCTTGTAAAACTGAGTTACTCTGAATCATAGGACACTGTAATATAACTTTTTTATAACTGAATGAAAGTATTAGGATATATCATGATTTCTTTGAGGCCATTAAAAGCAGCCTCAGGAAAACTCTAGTAGCAGACAAGATAATGAATTTGATAAATACCACAGCCAATTCTCACATGAGCTTAGTTCTTCAACTAGTCTGCTATATATTTAAGTTTCATTTTCACTTCTTGTAGATTAGAAATTATACATATTTAATACATATTAAAAACATAATCCTTAAAATTCTATGGATCAAAATCATGCCCAGGAAATTATGGGCAACTCCCCTGTATGTAAAGTAGTCTGAATTGATCAAGGTTTATTGGTTGAATTCACTATAATATTTTGAGATTTCAATTTTTATTATGAGGGTTTGCTGTCTTTCAGGCAATGAAAGATAGTGAGGTCTTTAGGAGTAATTCTATCCAACAGATAATGTCTAGTTGGGTATTTAGTAGAAAGAATTTACTGTTTTCTTGCACATCATCATCATTTTTTTCTCATATTTTTTGATGGGGCTCAAAATATGCAAGTTGAATTCTCATGGATATTTTGGCCCTTCTTTTTAAGATAAGGGCTTTATCATCTGTTAGTTTATGAAAGACAATAAGCTTCTTTTTAAATAATTCTAGCCACTATCAATGTCATTCTAGTCTTCTAATAAATGCAAAAATCATTGTAACCTAAAGTGAAATATGCACATATATATGTGTGTGTATATGTTTGTGTGGAGAGAGAGAGAGAGAGAGAGAGAGAGAGAGAGAGCATGTACTGTGTCCACCAATTTTATATATATATATATATATATATATTACATCAATAGGTCCAAATTCCTCAGGCATAACCTTAATATAATTTCAGGTGGCAGCATCCAGATCTTAAATAAATATCATCAACATGTGCATTTCCACTAAGCAAATCCACCAAATTCAGAACTTTGTGACACTAATTTGTCAGCATATTGTCAACTGATTTTTGTAGAGATTGCTGAAGGACAAATTTGTGATAATAATGATGATAATCTTATTTTTGTTTTTTTCTTATTTATTCAGATAAAATGGTGAGAGGCAAAGCCACTATTTTATTATTTATCATTATGGAGAAAGTCCTGGATTTGGCTTCAATAAACTTGTCTTCAAATTCTTGCTCTGTTACTTAATTTGATTTTAGGAATATCACTTAACTTCTGTAGACCTCAGTTTACTCAACTATGAAATGAGGGGCTTTTAGCCAATCATTCAGGTGGTAAACATTTCTCCAGTACTTACCATGAGCCAGTATCTTGAAGGTCTCTCATGTTTCTTCCTGCTGCTCCTCTTCTTTTTTCGTGCTTCTCCAATTTCCTTCTTTTTTGCCCATTCCTTCACTCTCTCCAACATGGAATACACTTAATTCAAGGTTGCCATCACCGGAATACTACTGCTTTTCCACAATACTTTAGCTTAATAGAATATCTACTCATAGTCATCTCTGGAAACATTGTCTTCCTCTTCTGGATCATCTCCCCTCGACCCAGAAAGCATACTTTATAAGGAAATGCTTTCCTGTATAGTTTATGTACTTCCTTTTTCCTGAACGATTTCCATAAGATAAAAATGATATTATCTATATGTCAGTATCTCTCACAGAGTGAGAGGATGACTGATAATTGAAATGTTGTTTGTCTCATTTAATATGAAGAAAGTCACCATCAATAAGTTAATACTTAGATGATGCCTCTACTTACATGGAATGATTTTCTCAACATATTTTATATTTGCATTTTTAATTTTTCAAAAGAGAGTTAAAAATATTTCCCTTTTTTAAAAGCATTAGCAAGAAATGAAAAGATTCTGTTTCGGTAAAGGGAAGAGTAGCAAAAGCATTAAAAAATTATTCCATTAAGCAGGTTTTGATAGCTTTCTACTATCCTGAAATAGTGTCTTCTCCTCCATCATTTACCCTCCCTCCTCCCCCCAGGTAACAACCTTAAGAATTATTTGACCATTCAAGGGATACTTTGCTTTTTTTTCCCCCCACAAAATTAGAAATCAACACACTTAAATAAACAGTTTGCAGGCCTTCCCAGTATGTGGCCAGAGCAAAGAAAAAGAGATAAACATTTCTTTTAAGTTTCATCTAAGAATCAAATATTCTTCAAATCTTTTTCAAGCATTGGAATCCTCCAAAGACTGATTTTTCTTTCTCTTTTTAACAGTTTGGAATCCAGCTTATAGAATCCTTTTCAAATTTAATTTCAAAAGTTGTTTACAGTCTTTAGTAAGAAGAAAGATGCCTACAATTTTAAAACCAGAAATTTCTTCTAAAAACAAAGTTTTGGTAGTAGAAGGTAACTAGATGACATAGTGGATAAAGTGCTGGACATGGGGTCAGGAAGACATGAGTTCAAATGTGCTCCCAGAAACTTACTAGCTGTGTGATCCTGGAAACATCACTTTCTTAAATTTTCTCATCTGTAAAATGAAATAGAGAAGAAACTGGCAAATGATCCCACTAACTTTGCCAAGAAAACCACAAATATGGTCACAAGGAATTGGTCACAAATGAAATGACTGAAGAAAACAATAATAGGAGTAATATACCTTAAATCTTTCTTAGGTGCGCTACCTAAGGCTGTATCCCTCTTTAAGCAAATGTGGAAGATGAAAATTCAGATTTAATACACTTATAAATTGGAGGTGGAAATTGGTTAATCATTTCACTAAAGGCATTCTCAGTTTAGAATATAATCTGTGATGGCATTTCTTTAATTAATTTAAATTCAATAGGCATTTATTAAAATATTTTAGGTTTCAACATGGTGCTAGATATTGGGGATAAAGACAAAAACTGGGGAAAAAACAGTTTCATCCCTCAAGAAGCTTACATAAACTCTGAGAGAATGTAGTTTGAGAATATGAGATGATTGGATAAGGGGAGAAGACTATCAATTGAAGTAACACTTGTAAGGAGGTGGCACATGAGGTAAACCTTATAAGAAATAAAAGGAAAGAGATGGATTTCCAAATGTATTTAAATTTGAATGTGTTAAACAGAAATTAGACATCAAAAATGTTTAAGGATATTGATAAAACACAAATTGATTCATAATTTCACAAGGTTTGCAATATCTCTTAGGAGACAAAATATATATAAATATATATATATATATGTATATGTATATTTATGTATAGAAATGATTCTGAATACCACCCCCACCCCCAAAGAACAAGTGGCAACATACATCCAAAGCACTGTTATTCTTGGCCTTTTTTTGAGCATAACCTTCCTGTAGCATGTTATGATTAACTTTCTTCAGAGGCTCAGGATGTTCATGTCATCAGTCAGAGATGTTTAAATACAATAGAATGGTTCCTTTAGGAAAACTGCCAGAGGAAATTGGTAGAATCATTGGAGCCCTTTCATTTGCTAAATTCAGGTGAAGAAAGATAGGATCCAAAAATTTGATAAGACTTTTTTACCATTGCTCTCTACATCTACTTTTCAACACATGAATTACCATGGCCTTTAAACAGTGGAAAGAAACACTCCATTCATTCATATAAGAAATGCAAAATTCTATCAGGAAACACAAAAGTCAAGAAGAATTTATTGAGTTCCTGCTGTTTGGCACATTGTTTGGGGAGTGGTGAAAGAAAGAGAGATGTTTAAGAGTGGATGCCTTCCTTCAATAAGCTCAGTGTCCTAATGAATGCAAAACATATATACATGAAATGGTTTCAGAAGAACTTAGTATATAATCAAGAAAATAATATATATATATATGTATATATCAATACAGGAATAATTTCTGTCAGTTGTCAGATTAGGTAACAATTTAAATGAGTTTTTTTTAATTGGAAAGCAAGGCAAAACATGAAGTGTTTAAAAATTAAAATGAACAATTTTATAACAGGAAGGGATTTTAGACTTCATCTAATCCAATAAAAGACAAGAAAACATAGGTCCAATTGGGGCATGTAATACATAGACATCAAAATTTGGGAATCCTGACCACTAGGCCAAAATTCTTTTTACCACACTCAAAGATGTCCAGAGACTAGGTTTAAACGAAGCAATTGTTGAATTTTCCCTGTGAATATTTCCATTTCAAGAATCAGTAATCACTACAAATAGAAATTGATTTTTTAAAACATTTTCTTACTTGAGAAAATGAGAGAGAAAAATGTTAATAATGCAGATTGAATATAAAAGTGTGGCATTAAATTTTCCCCTATGGTTATACATTTACTACTCTACCTCTGTATTGCTCCACAAATATTGTTTGAGTTCAGCAGAAGCACAGTATGTGACTCAATAAAAGAAGTCATCATCAGACTGTAGTCTTAGTGACTCTTAGGAAATAACATTAATAATTGGCATTTATAGAGAGCTTTAAATTTTGGAAGATACTTTACAAATATTTTCTTATTTGAACTTCAAAACACTCATGACAATGCCATAGGCAGGACCATTTCTTCTTGTTCTTGAAGCTCTCCATTCTGGTCCCACTAAAGCCCTGAAAAGACACTCGCCTAGTGTGAGCTTGTCGAGTTACCCAGACTCTCAATTTCTAGGGAAACTCATTGTCCATCAGTTTCAGAGTTTGGTTGCATCATTAGAGGGGGTTTAGAGATACCACTGAAATCACTAGTCTAACCCTCATTACTCACTTATGTAAGCAACTTTTGGAGATTCTTACTGTGTGAATAGTTAGGACTAACTATTCTTTGGAGAAATACTGGACATAATTTAGGAGGTTCCTCAGTGTTCATGAATGAATGTTATCAACATATCTGCAAAAAAGAATAGGGAACCCCTCAAGTGACCTTCAGCGAGTCATTTTTGCATCCAGGAGCCCCAATTTCCTTATTAGCAAAATGAGATAGTGAAACCACATTTAAAAAAAAAACTGATAACTAAATAGTAATATAATTGGTTTCCTTTAAAATAGAGTGTATCTGATTGTGTACATTTAAAAAACACTATTCAGAAAGGAGACCTTTAAGCTTCACTAGGCTGCCAAAGTTTGGGGGCATACACACACACACACACACACACACACACACACACACACACACAAAACCACTTCAAAAACCCATAGATTAGATAAATTTTGAGCTATGTTCTATTCCAAGATCTAGGATTCCATGAACATACAAATAATTTAATAAGCTGTTTCCCATCTTTTTTTAAACTCTTACCTCCTGTCTTAGAATCAGTACTGTGTATTGGTTCCAAGACAGAAAGGCAGTAAGGGCTGAATAATGGGGGTTAAGTGACTTGCCCAGGATCACACAGCCAAGAAATATCAAAGGTTAGACTCAGGACCTCCCATTTTTAGGTCTGGCTCTCATTCCATTGAACTACCTAGCTGCCCCTCCTTTTTTTCCATTTAAAAACTATGGGTCTATATTTTTATAGTAATCACAAAATTTCCATACTATGATTTGACATGACCGTAATTTACATTCATTATTTCCTTCTATTTGGGTTGGAAAGGAAGAGGGAATAAATGTTACTTGGAAAATATTGTCATTGTTTTAATTGGATTAAATTACTGCATGACAGAGTATACACATGCAAGAATCCCATAGTATTCAGAAGTTAACAATTAATAAAAGAAAGTTAACAATGCAGAGAAAAAAATCTATTCTGGTGGTTTCAAAGCAGCAGATTTCCCTTCTTTTCCTGTAGACATCTAAAATATTCTTGCAAGCACACTCTGGAAAGGCAGTAAAGATTTAAGCAGAAATGCACAGAAAGTGATACGAGTAAAAATAGCAAGAGAACAAAGAACGAAGTAGTTAGGGAGAATTTCAAGTGCATACAGCCCTATGAAAAGGACCTATAGTTCTCATCAAAATACAATACTAAATACTGAGCCAATATGTGAATTTGTGAACATGTTCAGAGACCTTCCATATCTTATACATGCATTTCTTTGTTTCTTCTTTTTACAAAAAGGTTCCATTGATGGCTTAGCTGCCTCCCTTAGGGAGTGTGCTATGTCGCCATGCAAGAAATTTCAGTCTTGAAGGGATTGAGGATTTGTAGACCTTATCGAGGGACTCACATTACAAGAAGAGAAAAGAATTGAGAATCTGATAGTAAAAGGCTTCTTTTTCATCCCAAAGGATGAAAAATGTTCACACCTTTCCATTTCCTATTTTGACCTAAAATACATAAAAGAAAACTAAAGAAAAATTACTCAATCACATAACTTACCTCAGTGAAAGTCAGAGAGATTCTTTCCTGTGCTACCGATGAAAATTTTGAAGGCATTATGATTGCCTATTAAGTAAATGTAGTACCCAGCAGCAGTATCAGAAGAATCAGTGATTTTGCATAAGATGCTAGAGCTAAAAAAGTAAGGGAGCCAGGATTTGCAATCAGCCTTCCTTATTCTGCTCTAAACATAAAATCTCAAATATTCTCCCTTCACCTATCCTGCATGTCCTCCTTTAAACATATTCTAGTTTGTTCATTTGTTACCTAAATTGTGACACCTGCATCCTCTTCCTATCTTATTTTGGACATTGTATTTCCCTCAATAAGACCTCAGATTGTGTGAAATTTTTAGGTTGGTATGTTACACTGGTTACTGATAATAGATTTAGATTTCTCTAAAATCAGACCTTCACAGGCTATTATCAAGAACTATACATTCTCAAATCTGGTATTTTTGTTGTTATTTTTAATAGACACTCAGAATATTCTTTCAAGCCTTTTAAAAAGCATTTTAAAGGGCTCAAACCATTGTTCTAGCCTACTAAAATATTTTGCATATTGATTCTGTTACCCTTTTTCATAGATAGGAAGCTTTGTGTCACTTGAAAATTTGTGAGATACGTTACTCAATCAAGTCACTGATAAAACTGTTGTATCAGAGAAGCCCAAGAAGAGATTTCTATCAAGATTTCCCTTCATATTGGCATCCAAAATATCTAAGAGGGGTATATTTCATTCTGTGGGCTGCTAGTGATATGAAGAGAAAGTGAAAAATGGTCTTTTCCACAAGGAAACTAGATAGCAACCCTTGGATTAGTATTCTTAATGTCAGTCATTAATTATTCCATATTCCATCTTTACTCTCATCTAATATAAAACTCTCCATATTATTTTTTCAAATGTCATGTTGAACCACTATTTACTATATACTTTGCCAAAGATTCTACCATTCTACTTATCTAGTAGCCAAGGAGAAGAAAATAAGGGAGTCTGGCAAGACCTATTTCTTGGTTGCTAAGTCATCTCATTGATTCAACCAAAGATCTGGAGAAGAGATCTAGGAGAGACAATTTAAGAATTATTGGTCTACCAGAACATCATGACAAAAGTAAATGTTTGGACATCATCCTATAGGAAATTATCCAGGAAAATTGCCCTGACATTATCAAACAAGAGAGAAAAGTGTAAATTGAAAGAACCCACAGATCACTTCCTACATTTAATCCACAACTGACAAATTTAAAAATGACCACACCAAGGAAAAATATTACAAACTGCTAAGAAGAAGTCATTCAGATACCAGGGAACTACAGTTAGAATAACACAGGAGCTGGCTACATCTACATTGAAGGACTGGAAGGCATGGAATACAATATTCCAGAAAGCAAGAGAACAGGGTATACAACCAAGAATCAACTATCCAGCAAAACTGACTATATTTTTGCAGGGGAAACTTTGGTCATTCAATAAAATTGAAGACTTCTAAGCATTAAAAAAACAGACTTAAACAGTGAGTTTGATGCCCAAATGCAGAACTCAAGAGAATCAACATGAGGTGATTAAGAGAGCAGGGGAGAAAAAAGAAAAAAAAACTTTTCTCTAAGGAACCCAATAATTTTAATTGATTTGTATGCTTAGAAGAAAAGAAGATATTAGTAAATATTAAAAATTGTTATTATCAACAGGGTAACTAGAAGAAATTTAATTAGAGGGAACAGTGACAAACTTAATAGGATGAAATGTCAAGATACATATATATATGCATATATATAAATATAAATACATATACATGTATATATGCATATATGTATGTATGTATAAAATATATAAAACTAGAGGGGGGAAAAGATGATATTAAGAAAAATGGGAAAACAGACAAAATGGAATAAATTTATATCCCATAATGAAGCACATGGGGCAAACAGGGGAGAAGATCAAGACATTGGAAGGGTAAAGAGATTAGTGGGAGGAAATACTTAATACTTAAGTGCATTGAAATTAACTTTAAGAAGGAAGAACAATCAGATCCATTGGGGTAGAGAATTGATTCTCACCCTATAGAGAAGTAGAAGGGTAACAAAAGGACTGGTGGGGAGGGAAGGACTACTAGGGCGGTAGAGGGCAGGCAGGGGGGTAGTTTAAAAAGACCCTAAAGAAGAATAAGAGGGGAATAAGAAAGGAGAAGGGGCAAAGGGAAGTACAATAAGGGAAGGGATCAGGGGAACTGATCAAAACCAAAACATAGGTATAGAAAAAAATAGTGAAAGAAGAAAGGGAAGGTCAAGAAGAGAAAATCAAAATATCTGGGAATACACAGTTGATAATTATAACTCTGAATGTGAGTGGGATAAACTCACCCATAAAACAAAAGCAAATAGCAGAATGGATAAGAAACCAAAATCCTACCATATGTTGTCTACAAGAAACACATATGAGACAGGCAGACATACATAGAGTAAAATTGAAAGGCTAGAGCAAAATCTATTGGACTTCAACTGAGAACAAGATGGCAGGAATTGTAATCACGATTTCTGATAGAGCAAAAGTAAAAATAGATCTGGTTAAAAGAGAGAGGGTTGCTATGCCATTTGGTGCATACATATTGAGCAATGTTATTTCCTCATTGTCTATACTGCCTTTAATCAGAATGTAATGACCTTCCCTGTCTTTTTTAATAATATCTATTTTTACTTTGGCTTTGTCAGAAATCATAATTGCCACTCCTGCCTTCTTTTTCTCATTTGATACCCAAAGGATTTTGCTCAAGCCCTTGACCTTAAACCTGTGTATGTCCACCTGCCTCATATGTGTTTCTTGTAGACAACATATAATAGGATTTTGGTTTCTAATCCACTCTGCTATTTGCTTCCTTTTTCTGGGCGAGTTCATCCCATTCAACAACTTTAGCAAAGTTGCAGGATACAAAATAAATGCACATAAATCATCAGCATTTCTATATATTTCCAACACATAACAGTAGCAAGAGGTAGAAAGAGAAACACCATTTAAAATCACCCTAGACAATATAAAATACTTAGGAATCTATCTACCAAAACAAACACAGCAATTATACGAAAACAACTACAAAACACTTTCCAAAAAAATAAAACTAGATCTAAACTATTGGAAAAATAATGATTGCTCATGGGTAGGATGAGCTAACATAATAAAAATGACCATTCTACCCAAATTAATTACCTATTTAGCGCCATACCTATCAAACTACCAAAAAACTTTTTTACTTAATTAGGAAAAACTATAACAAAGTCATCTGGAATAACAAAAGATCAAGAATAGCAAGGAAAATAATGAAAAAAATGTGAAGGAAGGGGGCCTAGCAGTACCAGATGTTAAATAGATATTAAACTGTACTATAAAGCAGCGGTCATCAAAACGGTATGGTACTGGCTAAGAGAGAGAAGGGAGGATCGATGGAATAGACTTGGGGTAAGTGACATCAGCAAGACAGTGTATGATAAACCCAAAGAGCCCAACTTTTGGGACAAAAATCCACTATTTGACAAAAACTGCTGGGAAATTTGGAAAACAATATGGGAGAGATTAGGTTTAGATCAACATCTCACACCCTAGACCAAGATAAATTCAGAATGGGTGAATGACCTGAATATAAAGAGGGAAACTATAAATAAGTTAAGTGAACATAGAATAATTTGCTTGTCAGATCTCTGGGAAAGGAAAGATTTTAAAACCAAACAAGAGTTAGAGAAAATTACAAAATGTAAAATAAATGATTTTGATTATATCAAACTAAAAAGGTTTTATACAAACAAAAAGAATGTAGTCACAATCAGAAGGGAAACAACAAATTGGGAAAAAATCTTTATAACAAAAAACTCTGGCAGGGGTCTAATTACTCAAATATACAAGGAGTTAAACCAATTATATAAAAAATCAAGCCATTCCCCAATTGATAAATGGGCAAGAGTCATGAATAGGCAATTTTCATTTAAAGAACTCAAAACTATCAGATATAAGCACATGAGAAAGTGTTCTAAATCTCTAATAATTAGAGAAATGCAAATCAAAACAACTCTGAGGTATTACCTCACACCTAGCAGACTGATTAAAATGAAATAAGGGGAGAGTAATGAATCCTGGAGGGGATGTGGCAAAAATGGGACATTAATGCATTGCTGGTGGAGCTATGAGCTGATCCAACTATTCTGGCTGGCAATTTGGAACTATGCTCAATGGGCTATAAAAGATTGCCTGCCCTTTGATCCAGCCATACCATTGTTGGTTTGTACCCCAAAGAGATCATAGATAAACAGACTTGTATGAAAATATTTATTGCCTTGTTTTTGGTGGTGGCAAAAAACTGGAAAATGAGGGTATGCCCTTCAATTAGGGAATGGCTGAAAAATTGTGGTATATGCTGGTGATGGAATACTATTGTGCTCAAGGGAATAATAAACTGGAGGAATTCCATGTGAACTGGAGAGACCTCCAGGAATTAATGCAGAGTGAAAGCAGCAGAGCCAGAAGAACATTGTACACAGAGACCAATACACTGTAGTAAAATAGAATGTAATGGACTTCTGTACTAGCAACAATGCAATGACCCAGGACAATTCTGAGGGACTTATGGAAAAGAACATTACCCACATTCAGAGGAAGAACTACAGGAGTGGAAACACAGAAAAAAAAACTACTGCTTGTACACATGGGTTGAGGCAGACATGATTGTGCATATAGACTCAAAACTACCACACCAATGCAACTATCAATAATTTGGAAATAGGTCTTGATCAATGACACATGTTACAACCAGTGGAAATACACATCAGCCATGGGAGGGGAGAGTTCAGTGGGTGAAGGGGAAAGAGCATGTATTATGTAACTGTGTTAACTTTCCTAAAAAATAAATATTGATAAATGTTTTTTAAAAAGAGAGATACAGAAAGGAATTACATCCTAATAAAAGGCAGAATAAACAGTGAAGAAATATCTGTACTTAACATGTATGGGCCAAATGGTATAGCATCCAACTTTCTGAAGGAGAAGCTATTGGAGCTCAAGGACGAAAGAGATAGGAAAACTATACTAATGGGTGACCTAAACCTTCCTCCATCAGATCTAGATAAATCAAACTAAAAAATAAATAAGAAAGAGATAAGAGAGGTGAATGAAACCCTAGAAAAATTAGAGTTAATAGACATATGGTGAAAAATAAATAGGGACAAAAAGTAATAAACCTTCTCTTCAGCAGCACATGGAACATTCACAAATATTGACCATATACTAGTGTACAGGAACATGGCAAACAAATACAAAAAAGCAGAAATAATAAATGCAACCTTTTCAGTTCATAATGCAATAAAAATAGTTATTAACAAAGATACATGGAGAGCCAAACCAAAAATTAATAGGAAATTAATAATATGATTCTCCAATATAAGTTAGTGAAAGAACAAATCATAGAAAAAATTAATTTCATTGAAGACAATGACAACTATGAGACTTTTTCCCAAAACATATGTGATGCAGCCAAAGCAGTTCTAAGAGTAAAATTTAAATCATTGAGTGCATATATTAACAAATTATGGAGGGCAGAGGTTAATGAATTGGGCCTACAACTTAAAAAAATTAAGAATTCCCAGATGAAAACTAAATTAGAAATAATAAAAATCAAAGGAGAAATTAATAAAATCAAAAGTAAAAGAACTATTGAATTAATAAATAAGACTAGAAGCTGGTATTTTGAAAAAATAGATAAAATAGACAAAGTACTGATAAATCTAATAACTAAAGGAAAGAAGAAAACAAAATTAACAGTGTCAAAGATGAAAAGGGAGATCTCACTTCTAATGAAGAGGAAATTAAGGCAATCATTAAAAAATATTTTGCCCAATTTTATGGCAATAAATATAGCAATCTAGGTGATATGAATACTTACAAAAATATAAATTGCCTAAATTAACAGCAGAATAAATAGAATACTTAAATAATCCAATATCAGAAAAAGCAATTAAACAACCCATCAAAGATCTCACTAAGAAAAAATTGCCAAGGCCTGATGGATTCACAAGTGAATTCTATCAAACAATCAAAGAACAACTAATCCCAATACTATACAAACTATTTGACATAATAAGCAAAGTAGAAGTCCTATCAAATTCCTTAATGACACTAATAAGTTACTGATTCTAAAGCCAGGCAGACCAAAAACAAAGAGAAGTATAGACCAATCTCCCTAATGAAGATAGATACAAAAATCTTAAATAGAATACTAGCAAAAAGACTCCAGCAAGTAATCATGATTGTTATCCATCATGATCAGGTGGCATTTATACCAGGAATGCAAGGATGGTTCAACATTAGGAAAACCATTCACATAATTGACCATATCAAGAAGCTAACAAACAAAAACCACATGATTATTTCAATAGATGCTGAAAAAGCATTTGACAATATAAACACACATTCCTATTGAAAACACAAGAAAGTATAGGAATAGAAGGACCTTTCCTTAAAATAATAAACAGTATATATCTAAAATCATTAACAAGCATCATATATCACCAGTATAAATTAGAAGCCTTCCCAATAAGGTCAGGCATGAGACAAAGATGCCCATTATCACCTCTATTATTTAATATTGTACTAGAAACACTAGCAGTAGCAATTAGAGAAGAAAAAGAAATAATTGAAAGTATTAAAATAGGCAATGAGGAGACCAACCTATCAGTCCTTGCAGAGGATATGATGGTCTACTTAAAAAATCCTAGAGAATCAACTAAAAAGCAAGTAGAAATAATCAACAACTTTAGCAGTGTTAACCCAGTTCTTTTGCCTTTCTGAATATCATATTCTAAGCCTTGTGGTCTTTTAGTGTGGAGCCCGCCAGATCCTGTGTAATCCTACTTGGTGCTCCTTGATATCTGAATTGTCTCTTCCTGGCTTCTTATCTTTTCTTTTACTAGGAAGCTCTTGAATTTGGCTATTATGTTCCTGGGGGTTGCCTTTTGAGGGTTTTGTGTAGAGGGTGATCCATGGATCCTTTCAATGTCTATTTTGCCCTCTTTTTGAAGAACATCAGGGCAGTTTTGTTGGATAATTTCTTGTAGTATGGAGTCCAAATTTCTATTGATTTCTGCTTTTTTCAGGAAGATAAATGATTCTCAAATTGTCTCTTCCAGACCCATTTTCTTGGTCTGTCAATTTCTCAGTGAGATATTTCATGTTTCCTTCTATTTTATCAGTCTTTCTATTTTGCTTTATTTATTCTTGCTGCCTTGAGAGACCATTGGCTTCTACTTGACCAATTCAGGTCTTTAGAGAGTGGTTTTCTGCTATAATATTTTGCTTTTCTTTTTCAATTTGGTCTATTCTGTTTTTCATGGTTTCCTCCAATTGCCTTATAATTTCATTTGATTTTTGGGCATCTTTCTCCAATTGGGAGTTTCTTTTAACCTGTTAATTTTCTTTTGCTCTATTTCCCATTTTTCTTGCCAAATCTCTTCCATCTTTCTCATGATCTCAGATTTGAACTCTTCAAGAGCTTGTGAACAATTTTCATATTTTGGGGGAAGGTTTGGATGTGATTACTTTTTTGGTCTCCTTTCTTTTTGTTCTTTTGTCTGTATTTTTTCTGTGTAAAAGTCGTCAAGTGTTAAAGATTTCTTCTTGATCTTTCTCTTTAGAAGTTCTTGTGCATGGCTTGCCGTTATTATTTTGATATTTTTCTTTCTCTGTCAGAAGTCTGGGTGAGGCAGACAAACTCTTCCTATTGAGCTATGGAGTAGTTTTCACCTGAGTAACAGTGTCTTGAGACACTCTAAGCTTTAAACCCACGACCATGATTGGTCTATTCTCTTTAGAGTCCTAGTGTCTCAAGTCTAGCTATTCTCAGGGTCAAGCCTCCTGGTGGTCCCCTTGTTTGCTCCTAGGCACAAGGCTCCTTTTACAGTTTCAGGGCACTGCTTCCACAGTCATACACCCCTCTGCTCTGATTCCCCACCCAAGGTCTGGGACTGTGCTCAATGTCCTGCCTGAGCTCAAGGTCTGTGTTCAAAGTCCACGTTCTTTAACCTCTTGGGGTCTTAAGTCTTGTTGCTCTCAGGAGCAAGCCCTGGTCATCTCAGGTAGCTGCCAAGAACTTAATGAATACCCCAAACATGCTCTAACTCTTGTGCACTGGCTTTGGCACTACAGGTGGTGCGTGGCCGGGGGTGGGGGGGGTTTGCTCAGCTTGAGTTTTAGTGAGAACTATTTCATCCCCTTATTGAGAGGAAATGTCCCAATCCCATATACGTTCAATGCTGTGCCCTGTTTTGGGGTCCCTTCGTTAGTATGGATTTGGTTTTTATGTCCTCTTGAGGAGTCCTATGTGTGTGGGTTAGGAGAGGTTAAGCAGCTGCTTCTACTCTGCCACCATCTTATCTGGAAGCTGGAAAATGAGGAGATGCCCTTCAATTGGGGAATAGCTGAACAAATTGTAGTGTCTGCTTGTGATGTAATACTATTGTGCTCAAAGGAATAATGAACTGTAGGAATTCCACGTGAACTGGAATGTCCTACTGGAATTGATGCAGAGTGAAAGGAACAGAACCAGGAGAACATTGTACACAGAGACCAATACAGTGTGGTAAAATCAAATGTAATGGGCTTTTCTACTAGTAGCAATGCAAGGATCCAGGACAATTCTGAGGGCTATATGAAAAAGAACTCTAACCACATTCAGAGGAAAAACTACAGGAGAGTAAACATAGAAGAAAAACAAGCACTTGAATACATGGTTGATGAAGACATGATTTGTGAAGTAAACTCTAAATGACCACCCTAGTACAACAATCAATAACATGTAAATAAGTCTTGATTGATGACACATGAAGAAACCAGTGGAAATGCGTGTTGGCTGGGGGTAAGTGTTGGGGAGGTAGAGTATAAGAACATGAATTATGTAACCATGAAAAAAACTTTTCTAAAAATTAAAAAACAATTAAAAAATTAAAAAAAAGAAATAGGGGAACACTCCCTTTCATAGTTCTTTTTTGGGTCAATCTGTTGTTAATATCTTTACCATTTATGATGTCATGGTCACCTTGCATATTGTTTTCTTGGTTCTGCCCATATAATATTATTTCTGGTCAGTTCTTTAAATTGTTTACATGCTTCTCTATGCTTATATTTAGTGGTTCGTATAGCACAGCAATTTTCCATTCATGTACTACAATTGGTTTTAGCCATTTTCTACTTAATGATCACCTATTCTATTTCCTATTCATCCTCATCACAAACATAAGTTTATTATAAATATTTTGCAATTCATGACAACTTTATTTTTTCAATGAACTCCTTAGAGTATATGCCCAGCAGGATATTCTTTAGTTCAAATAGTATGAATTTTCAGTCACTATAGTTGTATAATTCCAAATTGCTTTTCAGAATGATTATACTTATTCACAGTTGCAACAATATATTAGTGTGCTCATCTTTCCACAAATCTTCTAATAATGACCATTAAGATTTTTTTTGAATTCTTAACAATTAAGTGATTATAGGGCAAAAAGTCAAATGTATTTTGAATTATATTTTTCTTATTAATAGTAACTTGTAACATTATCTTATGTAGTTATTAGGAGTTTAAATGTCTTTTGAGATCTATTTGCTCATCAAATTTGACAATTTGCCTGTGAAAGTAAAGCTAATTTTAAAAGTCATTCATTAGTTAGAAGACCTGTTAATAATAGTAATCTAGCACCAGAGAAATAATTCTCTATTCAGAACCACATTCTTTCTAATTCATATTGCTTTTTAAATTCAGGATACCTGATTTTCAAATAGTATTTGTGCCATAATAATGTGAACCATGTAACCATGCTGACCCTGACCTTACAACAATGGATTTAAGATAGGTCAGATTACATACAGGCCAAGGTAATTGTCTCTAGATAAAGAGAGAGAATAAAACATGTCTGTGCTAATGGACTTGAATATACAAAGACTTGAAAATGAGACCAGGATCTTGTCCTTGATGAGTGAATTTGGAAATGTTGATATGGGAACTTGTAAGATAAATTAGTTCAGCTCTAGCCATAATTGCTGAATTATCTTCTTACTTTCTCTTAGGCTATCAATCATATGAAATGAAAGAAAAGAAACATTAAATTGAAATTAATCATTCACGTATCAAGCAGCTAGACAGATGAAGTTATCTGAAATCAATTAGTTCAGGATATGGTGTTTTGTGATAACCAATCAACCTTTTCAGTCAAAACAAAAGGAAAATTAAATCATTCCCTACCAAGTTGTTATTTCATATTACATGACTGAATTGCTCAAGTATACAGTTGTCTGTGAGAGCTACCTAAAAACACAGACATCAGAATGGAAAGTGTGATATTATCCTTTTTTCTCCCTCTTCTCCCCACCCCAACAAAGTGAGCTTCCTCAGTCATACTCTGGAGAACTATGAAAAGAGTTCCATATCTAGTCCGCTCAATTCCATAAGCAATTATTAAACTCTTTTGCTGAGGATACAAATACTGTATGAAATTGTACTTGCTCTCCTAGAGTTTATATTTTATTGGATCTATTGGTATAATGGCAGTCATCAATACAAAAAATACCAGTAAAATTTCTTAATATAAAGGAGGGGACTATTGGAGATCAAATCTGCAACCCTATTTCTGCCAAAATACATTTTGGAGAACTAAATAAAGTTTTTTAAAACCCATTCACCCATCCATATTGGTGGGTGATAAACACATGAATATATAATCATGTGTATATAGATAAATGGATTGGGACTAGAACATAATTGACTTGGAACTTCTAGAAATTCTCTTTCTTAATGCATGTCAGTCCCCTAGAGTATTGAGGGTTAAGTGACTTGGCAAGGGAACCATACATCATTTGGGTCAGAGACAGATGTGTACCCAGGTCTTATTGGTGGTTTTAAAGACAACCCTAACCAAACAGATAACATACACAGATACATACACATATACATTTAGATAAAAAGATATACACACACATATATATGTACATATACATATATGTATAAGCACACACATATGTGTATTGCTATATGTATGTATTTCTTAGGAGAGCTGGAAGAAAACAAATATTTTCCTGATTACCCTAAAATTTACATTTACATGACTATTAATTAGTATCAGATCCTCAATCAAGGACAATTTGACATGGAGAAATTTCAAATGCTGCATCATTTACCTCGAAACATTTAACAGAGCCAAAGTCTTAGATTTGGAAACATGAGAGAACTAAATTCAAATTGTACCTCTGATACTTATTACTTATATAATCATTTTCAATTCATTCAGCCTTTCTAAGTGTTAGAATGTTCATCTATAAAATGACAATAACAATACCTCAAATATATAATTCATGGGTTATTGTGATTTTTTGGGCAGCTTCCTTTTGGGAATGTGTGATAAAAGTATAATTTTAACTCCATTTTCTTGTTTTCATATCATCTATTTCATGACATATCTGTATGTGCTTATTAATTGACATGTTAAGCTCACTTATATCCTGAAAGAAGGGTCTGTTAGAATAAGAATCTATTAAACCCTGCTTGAAATAGGAGAAAGTCCTCAGTTTAATTTTCAGCATTCCACAGAGAAATCCAAACTCACACAACTGTGGAGCTAAAAAATGAATTGTGAATGTTGCTAAGGTATGCCTGTGCTTCTCCATGAAATCCCCATTCCAAAAACCTCTAGGAATGAGGAGAGAGAGGAGCAGGGGGGAAGCAACCATCAGATTACAACAACCCTGAAAAAAAATAAACCAATAAAACTTTTCAGTGCAACTTTGAGACAATGAGGATATTCAGTCATTCTTACTGATTAAGCCTCTACTCACCGAGGTGATATTTCAGTTCATAAGTCACCAAATTACTCATTTACAAAGTTGTCTGTGGCAGCTGCAAAAAGTAGTAAGAAATAATCTGTTTGGATAGTCTTTTTATTTATTTTTTCTCTTTGGAGTGAAATCAAAATAACCATAAACAAAACCTTTGCTTTCTTACCTATATTTTGGATATTGGTTAAGATAAATTCTGATTTCTATATTTAAAAGTAATATTTCCTTAGGCTGATGATTCCCTATCTAATGGGAAGGTGGGTAGAAAATATTATAGGGGTGAGTTGAATTTTAAAGCAGAATTAAAATATTAATTAGGGATCAGGGTGGGAATTCAGATAATTTGCTTTCTGTCTAATTAGATGACTGAAAAGAAGTGCATATTCTTCGTTTTTCACAATAGATGTGGGGGAGGAAAAAAGGTGAAATGGAGGAGGTATATGATATAATTTTTGCTACTAAAAATAGAATTTTTTGAAGCCAGCAATTACAAGCAAGACTTAACACAAGAGGTCATAGGCTAAGGAACTAAATGTCACCAACTTTACAATGAGATCAACCTTTGTGCTTTATAAATTATTTTTCTGTTTTAAAATTAGTAATTTTCTCAGTGTGAAAGGAAACTGAGTGTCAGAACTATAAATCTCTAAAATAAGACACAACAGAAGCAGCTATTATGACTTTACTGAGGGGCATTGAAAACATGCCCATGCTCTTCTATCCAGCCTTGAAGAAGCATAACATTTGGATATTTCTGAAGCACTGAACTGTTCACTGACATCAACCTCTGTTTCCTGTCTCACAAAATTTTTAGAAGATCCATCTCAATGTATTCTATGCCCCTGGGATAAAATCTGGCAGACCATTTGTCTAAGAGAGATTTTGATTTACAGGTACCACTCGCATTGGGTCAATGTGGAAGAGGCTGCCAGAGGCATAACTGTAAATATGCAATTAATGTAATATATAAAAGGGAGCCAATTGAAATTCAAAAGGAAAAGAAATCAGCAATGACAATAACAACAATGTGAATAAATTATTCATTTATTTCATTAAAATACTCCTGACCCTTGGAACTTAATTCCCAAACAAATTTAGAGAATTCTTTATATTCTAAATGGAGTTTGTAGGAGGCTAGTAGATCTTTAAAAACTGTATGAGCTTGGCAAGAGGCCTGACTTCTCAGAACCTCAGTTTCTTGATCTGAAAAATTAGATGATTTAAGTAGATGTCTAGTGAGGTCTCTTCCAGAAATAACTCTACAATCCTATGTCATAAAAGTAACATCTCCCAAATGAACTTAGACAAAATAAAAATCAGAGGGGAGATCTTTGAACTATAAATTGAGTACATTAAGTACCAGATTTATTACTACCTGTGTCATTCTTTGGTAAATCATATTATCTCTTTCCCATACAACTTTCTCATTTTCTAAAGGAAAAGAAGCCTGGGAATATAGTGGCATGCGAGGTCCTGTAAGGAAAAACTGCAAAGAGAATAACTGAACGAACCTGGCACAAAGTAATTCTTAATGAAAAAATGAAGTTCCACTTTCCATTGTATTGCTACTGGGACTAATCCATTCTTAGCCCTTGACAGTACAACAAATGAGATGCAAGAGAAGGGCCAAAATGTGTAATTGGATAATGTATACACATATACATACATGGCAATATTATTAATAATAATAACTGCTAATATTTATATAGTGCTTATTATGTTCCAGACACTGTGATTTACAATTATTATCTCATATGTTTTTTTTACATTTTTTACAGATTTTGATTTTTTTTACACATGAAACTATAGCTAGTAAGTTTTTGAGAATAAATTTAAATTCAGATCCTCCTGACTCCAGGCCCACTGCTCTATCCAATATTATACATATTCAATCCCTAACTCCAACTCCAACAATGTCATATATAAGTATGTGAGTTGTTGTAGATAAACTTATAAAAACAGATTTGGAAGTTTAGACAGGCAGGCAGGAAGTGAGATTCCAACCTGGAACACAGCAAAGGGCTGAACATCGTGAACTCTCTCTAAAGGGATTTGGGGCTTTTGAAGGAGTTGGGAAACCACTGACCTGAGAGCCTGTGGCTTTGGGGTATCTCTGAGCAACATCTGGAACATCTCAATTAGCAGGATCAAGGAGAATAGGTTGAGAATACTGTCTTGTTTGGTGGACAAGCAAGATCAGTCTCCCTGACTTCTCTGAAGAGTTATTTGGCTGGAACCTGCGCTCTTGGAATATACTTGGACTAATACATTTTGAGCTACTGATCAAGACCATCAGACCATCTATGTGAGATCCCATTAATCCCTCATGTCCTGGTGGACTGCATAGTGTAGTGTAGGGATTTCCCAGATCTTTATCCTTTAACCTTGAATTGATCCCATACTGTTTTAAAGTTGTGTGACCTCTCCCACCTCTTTTAATCTTAAATTAACTATTTAAAAAAAGTGTTTGTTATTCCTACTGTGTTTTCCCCTGTAGAAATAAAGTATCCCTGGATGTTTTAATCTAAGGGGCAGTTGGATCCCAACTGTCATTCACTCTCATTGTCACATCCCTTTTGTATTTGGTTATGATTGTAATACATCTACACCCTTCATTCTTCCTTCATTGCTTTCTCCTCAGAAGAACTCTTGTGTGTGTATTTGTGTTTATTACTCACTTCAGTGTGTATATATGGTAGGATTAGGGAAACTGTAAGATTATGGGTCAGTGGCTATGGAGTCTCCCCAATCCCAGATCTTTGGAGAAGCAGGCAGTTTTGACTGGATGTAAGGAGCAAGAGCCTGTGGAGTACTCCTTAACTTCCCCCACTCCCTGTAAGCAGTTGGAAGTCAATTAACTGTCTGGTTATGGAGGATAATCTAGCTTGGTAACTTCTGGGCCAAGATGGTAAGTGGATAAAGATTAAACCACTTGTGATAATATCTTGCTCTGTATGTATTATTTCCCCACAGGATAGAATAGGTGAGGCTTGATGTCTTAGGAGTAGCCCACTGGCTCAGAAGTTAGGATCAACTTCAGAGCCCCTAGTAAGAGGGACTTGGTTTATGGAAGATGTGAGTATTTCCCCAAATTATCTATATCCAGATGCAGTTCCTAGATGATATGGGTTTAATGATATCTGGGAATAGGAAGGGGGAAATGGTTTAGGAATGATAGGTAAGCGGAAGCTACCTAAAACAGCTATGTCAAATATGCAGCCCCTTCCCCCCAAAGGGGAAATGTATCTTGAATGGCTGACCTCCTATCTAAGCCCCTAATAATGTTCTTTCTAAACCTAAACAGATAAACTAAGGTAGACTGTGGTCTTGCTAGAAGGTCTAACAAAGTAAGCAGTCTTGGCTATGAAAGACTGAAAGGCTTCAGCAGCTACACAGAGAGTATGTGTGCCAAGAGCCAAGAATCAGCACCCTGCAAGAAGGGTGACCTGGCTTTTTTATACCAGGACTCCAAATGCCTTTAACTACTCCCTCTCTTAGAGTTCTGGGGGGCCCTATGGAATTCTGTGTTGAATCCCTCTCTGCAACTGAAACTCCTCTCAGAAATATATATATATATATATATATATATATATATATATATATATATATATATATATGTATGTGTGTGTGTGTGTGTGAAAGGTGTGGGAGAGAGAGTAATGAGAGTATTTTAAAAATAATGCTCATCAGTTCTCAGATGAAGAAATCAAAATTATCAATAATGACATGAAAAAAGGTTCTAAATCCTTTTTTCTCACTGATGATTAGAGAAGTACAAATTAAAACAACTTTGAGGTATCACCTCACATCTAGAAGATTGGCCAATATGGCAGCAAGGTAAAGTGATATGTGCTGGAGGAGATGAGGCAAAATTGGGATATTAATGCACTGCTGGTGGAGTTGTGAATCCAGCTATTATGGAAGGCAATTTGGATCTATGCCCAAAGGGCTTTAAATGACTGTTTGCCTTTTGATCCNATATATATGTATGTATGTGTGTGTGTGTGTGTGAAAGGTGTGGGAGAGAGAGTAATGAGAGTATTTTAAAAATAATGCTCATCAGTTCTCAGATGAAGAAATCAAAATTATCAATAATGACATGAAAAAAGGTTCTAAATCCTTTTTTCTCACTGATGATTAGAGAAGTACAAATTAAAACAACTTTGAGGTATCACCTCACATCTAGAAGATTGGCCAATATGGCAGCAAGGTAAAGTGATATGTGCTGGAGGAGATGAGGCAAAATTGGGATATTAATGCACTGCTGGTGGAGTTGTGAATCCAGCTATTATGGAAGGCAATTTGGATCTATGCCCAAAGGGCTTTAAATGACTGTTTGCCTTTTGATCCAGCCATACCACTGTTGAGTTTGTACTCCAAAGAGATAATAAGGAAAAAGACTTGTACAAAAATATTTATAGCTGTGCTCTTTCTGGTGGTAAAAAACTGGAAAAGGATGGGGGGAGGTCCCTCAGTTGGGGAACGGCTGAAAAAATTGTGGTATATGCTGGTGATGGAATACTATTGTGCTCAAAGGAATAATAAATTGGAGGAATTCCATGTGAACTGGAAAGACCTTCAGGAAGAGACTGATACACTGTGGTGCAACTGAATGTAATGGACTTCTGTACCAGCAGCAATGCAATGATCCAGGACAATTCTGAGGAACTTATGAGAAGGAACATATCCACATCCAGAGAAAGAACTGTGGGACCAGAAATGCATTAGAAAAACATAGGATTGATCACATGGGGATATGATTGGGGTTTGGAGGTTAAAAGATCACTCTATGGCAAATATGAATAACATGGAAATAAGTTTTGAACACTGATACACGTATAACCCAGTGGGATTGTTTGTCAGCTGCAGGAGAGGGGAGGGAAGAGGGGCAGGAAAAACCATGAATCATGGAAAAATCATCTAAATTAATAAATAAATTTAAAAATAAAAATTATGCATATCATGTCCAACTCGTGATGTGTTTATCAGTTTCATGAATTTTCCCCCTTCTTCTTTTAACCTCTTTTCCCCCCTTTTTCCCTCTTTATTTTTTAAATATTTTGTTATAATGGATAAATTACTAGTGTGAGAATTGTGAGGAAGAGGGATAAAGAGAATTTCTGGGCTTGTTAATAAACAAATCAATGAAATTAAAATGCAAAAAGAGAAAAAATTGATGAAGAGATCATAAATAAATTGATTTTATTCTTCTTTGTATATGCATGGATAAATAATGCACATATATGTCTCTAAAATTTCAGATGCCAAAAGTTGTGTCTTATATCATGTAATCATTTTAAAAATTGTTTTTGTTCATTAATGATTTTTTAAGTATGAAGAAGAAATGAAAATTTAATAACAAGGAAAAGGAAATGGGGCAAGTATACAGGGGTATGAGGCATAGAGGACAAGATTAAGAAGCAATAAAGAACACAGAAATGCCATTACAATTGGTTTATGCAGCACAATAGAAAACAGGAAGCAGGATAAAAACAAAATAGAATAAATGACCCTATTTCCAAAATTACCTAAAGCCTCTCTTCACAATAATAATAATAGTAGTAGTAGTAGTAGTAGTAGTAGTAGTAGTAGTAGTAGTAGTAGTAGTAGTAGTAGTAGTAGTAGCAGTAGCAACAACTATCCTTTTTGAAGGACTATTTCCCAACCCCTCTCTTTCCACCAGTCCTTCAAAGTCAGTCTAGGAATTGAAGAAAGTCACTTTTGGTGAAGACAGTTACAATAAAGCAATGGTAATATTGGATCATAGTCTCAACTATGATGTATAATTCATATGGTCACCCACATTTCTTGAGCTATACAAACTTTATCTAGTCCTGGTGACCTAAGAATATGGAAAAGAGCTTTGGAAATTATTAATGGGAAGGATTAACAATAAGAAGCACATTTACAGAAAATACACCATAGAGAGTTGAGTAGAATGATTTACTTTTTAAAAAAAATTAGTTGGAAGAGACAAAATGAACAAATATATGAAGAAAAGGGCCATCTCAATTGAATAATATATCAAAACAAATGAAATTGTGTTAAAATCATCAAAGAAAGATGAATAACTTTACATTAGTGCCTATAAAACTCCTGAAATAATGATGGAGAATTTCCTTGAACCTTTAGAAACTTTCAGAGGAGCAGTAAAAGAAATGAGGGGGAGAAAGAAAACAAATAAGGATAGTTTTAGATTTGGAAGATAAATGAGCAAATTTAATGAGAAAGACAAATTAGAACAATATAGTTTTAATAGATTCTTTGAATAAAATGATTGAATTTGTATGCAAAAATTCAAAAGAAGTAAGGAAAATATAATAATTTTAAGATACTATATGAAGGAAACATCTAAGTATTAGAGGTCTTCTAGTAAAAGACATCAGTATTGCAGTTCTGTAATCTAACTACAATGTAGACAACTAATTTTGTTGGCAGCGAAGAGGAAAAAAGTGTTTTTATTTCAAAAGAACCAATCAGAATAACATGAAATAATTTCATGTTTATAAGAAAAAAGTTCAGCTTATAGTGGTATAATTATATTTTTTCTGACTCATTTTTCCTGACTCAAATTATAAATTACAAAGTGATCATCTTATTTTGCATTCATACCTAGCAATAAGGATTTTGTTATAACTTTGGTGACATGCCATATACCAGATTACCAAGGGGAAAGGCTTTCTGATTTTAAGCAGTTTCCTCAACAAGTTCGCTTCAAGGGGATGGATTTTTGAGCCGCATGATCTAAGTCATAGCAGAATTAGGATTTGAAATGCTTAAAAAAGAAAGACTTATAACAAAAAGAAAAGAGATTATCCAATCCTCTCATTTTGAAAACTAAAAAGAAGCAAAACAAAACAAACTAACAGAAACTCTTAGGCTTGGAGGATTTAAGGAACAGGACTAAATACACACACATACATACATATATACATACATATTTTTATACACACATACATATTATATAACATATATATGTAAAGTTAAATGACTTGTCTAGGGTCACAAAGATAGTAAATGTCTGAGGACAGATTTGAACTCAGGTTTTCTTGACTCCTGGCACTCTGCTTTTTCCACCATAACTTCTATAGAGACCTAACCAGAATACTACAAGAGAGTAAATCCTGTGCTCACTGTTTACAATATTTCACCAGAATTTTCCAAGAACTTTAAAAAATCTAACTCTCAGTCACTGGAGGAATTAGGGCTGAACTAGCACATAAGGGCATTCTACTTGCTTTTTAATAATTTTATTGTAATGAATTTAGCTATTCTTTAGACAGGAAGCATCATCATTAACTAGACAATGGTGTCTACATGTTTTCCTTTCTCTGTTTAATATTATGGTATTGCTACATGTCAAAATCTGCAACTCTCAGAAACAAATGGCCAGATAACATGATTTAATCACTCAAGGGGTCCTAATAAGGGGATGGGAGAGTAGGGAAGAGCTCTATTCACAACACTGGGACATCAAAAGATGAGATTTTCTGACAAAATTTAATTTTGCACCCAACATTCTAATTCTTCTGTAGAGAATTAGAATGTTGGTATTTCTTGGCTGGTGATCACTTGATAAGATCACACAGATAAAATAACATTCCTCATTTTTCAGGCATAATTAAATTCAACAAAAGCAATATTCAAAATAGATAAGATTAGTACACAATGGGTAATTATGTGCACTGAGCTCTGTCTCACAGCATACAGGGCTTAATTAGACCTTAAGGGACAGTGCATCTTTGCTAATCATATGTGCCCGTCACTAGCAATGTTTCCTGCAGAAAGTTACAATAGCTTTGCAGCTAATGAATATCATTGAACTATTTTTTTTCCTTTCCTTGCATAGACTTTCAAGTTTTTATATTCAGCTTTGATTGGTTGATCTACATCAACAGTCTAATAACATCATTCATTCATTACCAGTTACACAAATGTAAGAGATTTTAAATGTTCTTGAACAGTGTTAAACACACACACAGAAACACATAAATTTATGGAGGACTCATTGAAAAAATTAATTTAAAAGATTTTTAATTTACTACAATTAAATAGAACTTATTTCAAAATAATAAATTAAAAGTAGTGAATTATTTAACTTCATTTTAAATGTCATTTCAGTTTTCAGGGGCTGCAATGATTAGTTCAACTAAAAAAAAACTCATTCTTTCCAAAACTCAGGAGTCACTCTGTCTACTTCTTTGGGTTGTTTCAATTAATAAATTGAGAAATATTTAACAGTGCCAAGTACTATTTCAAAATTCAAATGAAATTATTAATGCTTCATTCTGAACTTCTACTTTCTTGAGTTGTATTCAAAATTTAAACATGTGTGCCTCTATTTTCTGAATAAATTTATTTAAATACAAATGATGTTAAATGTTTAAATCTAAGCTTTAGAAATATTTTTTGGTTATAAAAGGATGCTAGAAAACTTGGATGTGGTAGAACATACAAATTTAAATAATAATACCAATGATGAATGATTTTAATCCATGCACTGTTGTGACTGTTCTAAAAAGGAAAGATTTAATAATCCTTGAATCTGCAGGGAAAAAAATGAACCACTGCACATGGTAGCTAAACATTTACTATTCCATTTCATTATTCATATGCTTTTCAAAAACTGAACTTTGAGATATAAGAATCAAAATAAAAGTCACTCAAGTAACAATAAATCAGAAAATTGCTTCTCCTCTTTTCTTTCCCTCTACCCATGGGAAGTAGGATTTCTTTCTAAAAAATAAAAACATTAATTAAGTCAAAACCTCCACTGAAATTCTAGCTTGTCACCTTGTGGGGATGAAGTGACCTTGAATTGTCTAAGGCTATGCTGATAAAACATAAGTTATGATGTAAAAGTGTTCAGTGCAGGTTCAGTTACAGATGATGTGTATTTCTATTAGCAGAGGACTAGCTGAGCTAAGATCTGAAGAGGACATCAATAAGTTGTCCAAGGCAAAGAGACAACTTATGTTTACTTTTCCCCCCCATAGTTCCCCCAAACAATTCGCAAACCTTCAGAAATTTGTAATGGTGTCACAGATTACTATGGTATTCAACATCCATTTTGTTTTGAATCTCCTAGAGAAACATTTTCTCCTTATGGAGGTACTTCCACTGCTCTGATCCTATGATTGGCTAGGTTCAAAGCATTTCACTAAGATCCCGGGCCATCCATGGTCATTTATCTCCTAACCTTATTCTCCTCATCTTTCTACTTCCTACCAGTAATTTGGTATTTGGGATTTAGAGGAGGAGAGTTCTCTTCCTCTTCAAATTGAGGTCTCCTTTTTAGGAATTATTTTCCCCATGAGAATATAAATTCATTAAAGATTGCGTAGGATATGTAATTTTTTTTCTTGTATTTCTTCCTCAGCTAAGCATGGTGTTGGTCCATTTGAAATGCTTAATGGATTCTTAATGCATGTATATATGTATATATCTGTCTTTCTTTCTACTACATTTGACCAAAGATATCAAACATGGCAGCATTCTAAACATAATTGGGAAACATTTAACAAAATAAAAGAAAATGTAACAAAACATAAATGTTACGGCATCTTAAAAATAAGTCAGTTGATGGCCAACATTTCTTCATGTCTGGATTACTGAACTCAGTTTCTATTTGAGTGTGGCATAATTAGACTGACTATTAATTTTACTGGGGTAGAGAGCTCTAGGAGAAATGGAAATTTTGTCAATTCATATTAAAAACTCCTCCATAATTAATAGTCTTACAGCAATCTAAAAAACAGGTGACCTTCCAAGATTTACACAGGCAGTATGGGCCATAGGCCAAACTAGAACCCAGAGTTCCATGGTTCTGAGATTAACGTTCTATCTTTGCTGCCTATAGGGGTAATTATAACAACAAAAACAACAACAACAACAATTTTTGAAGAAAAAAAGACTTTCAGGCTAAGATGGCTACAGAGTAGAAAGCAAGGGTCTTCTTTTCCTTACAACCAACTGATATAAAGCTCCTCAAAAAGACAAAAATAAAAATCAGATGAGTGAAGGCATTCTACCATAGGGCACAGCCTTGAAGGGAGCCAGGGTTTGGGCATTTCCATGCTATGAGGGAATAAAATTATACCTATCAAATTGCAAGCTGATAACCCTTCCCCCATTCCACATACTGCACCAGACACAGAAGAAGCACATGGCAATCTCTTGATTCTTGGGGGCTGGCTGAGGACACCACAGATTTACTCCTGAGGGCAGTGAGACTTGGGATCCCAGGAAGCTAAGGAACAGAGAGCTTGGGGAAAGAGTTAGGGCAGAGATTGAAAAATAGCCCACAGCAGATGCGCAGAGATTGAAAAATAGCCTAAAGGCAAAAATTGCTCTGTATCTCAATACAGAGAGAACTGCCTACTCTCCTCACTTAGACTTCTGGCTGGGAAGGGAAGAAAAAAACTAACACAGCAATGGCCACCAACACCTAAGAACTATAATTTACAATTACCAAAAAAATAAGAAAAAGCCTATGACCATTGATAACTTCTTTGGAGAAAAATAGCAAACTACAGAAGAGAGAGCAGAGAGAGACAAATAAGAAAACATATCCAAACTTTCAAAAAAAATGGAAATTGGTTACAAGATCTCCAGGAACTCAGTTTAAAAGACAAACTCTCCCACTTGGAAAAAGAAGCACAAAAATGACATGAAATGATAAGCAATTTGGAGACCAGAATTGACCAAACTGAAAAGGAAAATCAAAATATCACAGCTGAAAATCAGTCTTTAAAGACTAAAACTGCACACGTAAAAACTAATGATCTCACAAGACAGCATGAATTAATATAGCAAAGTCAAATGAATGACAAAATAACAGGAAACATGAAATATCTCATTGAGAAAATGATCACCTTGGAAAACAGGTCCAGGAGAGACAATTTGAGAATGATAGATCTACCAAAAAATCTAGGAAAAACAGAAGTGTTGAAATTATATTACAAGGTATCATCCAAGAAAAATGTCCTGCTTTCCTGAATGAGAGGGCAAAATAGACACTGAAAGAGTGCATAGATCAACCTCTACATTAAATCCTCAAAAGACAACCCCCAGGAGTGTAATTGCCATATTCCAAAGCTTCCAAGTTAAGTACAAAATATTGCAAGAAGCCAGAAAGAGACAATTCAGATATCAAGGAGCACCAATCAGGATTACACAGGACATGACAGCCTCCACACTATAAGACAGCAAGGCTTGGAATATGATATTCAGAAAGGCAAGAGAAATGGGTCTACAACCAAGGAAATCCTACCCATCAAAACTTACTATATATTACCAGGGGAAAGTATGGGCATTTAACAAATTAGAAGATTTCCAAGTATTTGTAAATAAAAGACAAAAAACAAAAGTATAGGAATAGAATTGCCTTTCCTAAAAATAATAAATAGTATATATTTAAAACCATCAGCAAGTATCATCTGCATTGATGCTCATTATAATCACCTCTATTATTTAACATTGTATAAAAAAACTAGCAGTAGTAATTAGAGAAGAAAAAGAAATTGAAGGTATTAAAATAGACAATGAGAAGACTAAACTATCATTCTTTGCAGATGATATGATGGTCTACTTTAAGAATCCTAGAGAGTCAATTAAAAAACTTGTGGAAATAATCACCAACTTTCACAAAGTTGCAGGATACAAAGTAAACATACATAAATCATCAGAATTTCTATATATTTCCAACACATCTCAGCAACAAGAGTTAGAAAGAGAAATTCCATTTAAAATCACCCTAGACAAGGTACCACATCACACCTAGCAGAGTGGCTAAAAAGACAACTAAAGAAAGTAATGAATGTTGGAGGGAATGTGGCAAAATTGGGACATTAATGCACTGCTGGTAGAGTTGTGAACTGATTCAACCATTCTGGATGGCAATTTGGAACTATGCTCAAAGGGTGATAAAAGAATGCCTGCCCTTTGATCCAGCCATACCATTGTTGGGTCTGTACCCCAAAGAGATCATAGATAAACAGACTTGTATGAAAATATTTATAGTCTTGATTTTTGTGGTGGCAAAAACCTGGAAAATGAGGGTATGCCCTTCAATTGGGGAATGGCTGAACAAATTGTGGTATATGCTGGTGATGGAATACTATTGCACTTAAAGGAATAATAAACTAGAGGAATACCATGTGAACTGGAAAGACCTCCATGAATTGATGCAGAGCAAAAGGAGCAGAGCAAGAAGAACATTGTACACAGAGACTGATACACTGTGCTAAAATAGAATGCAATGGACTTCTATACTAGCAGCAATGCAAATCTGTACTAGCAGCAGGATAATTCTGAGGGATTTATGGAAAAGAACACTGCCCACATTCAGAGAAAGAACTGCAGGAATGGAAACACAGAAGAAAAGCATGATTGGCGATGTAGACTCGAAACTACCACACCAATGCACCTATCAACAATTTGGAAATAGGTCTTGATCAATGACACATGTTAAAACCAGTGGAAACGCGCATTTGCTATGGGAGGGGGACGTTTGCGGGTGAAGGGGAAAGTAAGGGCATGAATCATGTAACTATGTTAACTTTTCTAAAAAATAAATATTATTAAATGTATAAAAAATAAAATCTATTCACTAAGACAAACACAGGGATTATATGAACACAACTGCAAAACACATTCCATACAATTAAAACTAGATCTAAACAACTGGAAAAACATCAGGTGCTCACAGGTAGGACAAGCTAAATTGAGTTGAGTAATTAACTCAAATTAATTTACTTGTTCAGTGTCATGTCTGTGAAACTACCAAGGACTTTTTTTTAGTGAATTAGAAAAAAATTATAACAAAGTTCATTTGGAAGGACAAAAGATCAAGAATATCAAGGGAATTAATGAAAAAAAAGTGAGGGATGGGGGCGAGCACTAACAGATTTTAAACCATACCATAATGCAGTGGTCATCAAAACAATATGGTACTGGCTACATATATGGTACAGAAGGGAAAATCAGTGGAACAGATTTAGGGTAAATGACCTCACTAAGCTAGTATATCAGGGGTCAGCAATGTATGGCTCTTGAGCCATATCTGGCTCTTTTGAGGGCCAGATATGGCTCTTTCTGCAGGAGCCATAAAGTCAATTTTTTAAGGCGCTGTTACAGGAGCGCATACTGTTACAGGAGCATGCACTATGAGCACTGTACGGCTCTCACGAAATTACATTTTAAAAAATGTGGAGTTTATGGCTCTCAGAGCCAAAAAGGTTGCTGACTCCTGTAGTATATGATAAACCTAAAGTTCCCAGCTTTTGGCACAAAAACCATTATTTAACAAAAACTGCTGGGAAAATTAGAAAATAGTATGGGAGAGATTAGGCTTAGATCAACATCTCACACCCTATGCCAAGATAAATTCAGAATGGGTGAATGACTTAAATACAAAGAAGGAAACTATAAGTAAATTAGGTGAACATAGAATAGTGTGCCTGCTAGATCTTTGGGAAAGATTTTAAGAACAATTAGAGATAGAGAATATTACAAAATGTAAAATGAATAATTTTGATTACATTAAATTTAAAAGTTTTTGTACAAACAAACAATATAACCAGAATTTGAGGGACGTAACAAATTGAGGGAAAATATTTATAATTAAAAACTTCTGACAAAGGTCTAATTACTCAAATTTATAATGTGTTAAATCAATTGTACAAAAAATCAAACCATTCCCTAATTGATAAATGGGCAAAGGATATGAATAATTTTCAGATAAAGGAATCAAAACTATTAATAAGAACATGAAAAATTGTTCTAAATCACTTTTAATTAGAGAAATGCAAATCAAAACAACTCTGAGGTATCACCTCACACCTACCAGATTGGCTAATATGAAAGCAAAAGAAAGTATTAAATGTTGAAGGGGATGTGAGCAAAATTGGGACTCTAACGCATTGCTGGTAGAGTTATGAATTGATCTAACCATTCTAGAAGGCAATTTGGAACTATGCCCAAAGAACTTTAAAAGACTGCCTGCCCGTTGATTCATCCATACCACTTCTGGGTTTATATCCCAAGGAGATAATAAGGAAAAATACATGTACAAAAATATTTATAGCTGAGTCCTCTGTGGTAGTAAAAAAAAATGGAAAATGAATGAATGCCCTTCGATTGGGTGATGGCTGAATAAATTGTGGTATCTGTTGGTGATGGATTACTATTGTGCTCAAAGGAATAATGAACTGGAGGAATTCCAAGTGAACTGGAATGACCTCCAGGAAATGATGCAGAGTGAAAGGAGCAGTACCAGAAGAACATTGTACACAGAGACAGATACACTGGTACATTGAAATGTAATAGACTTCTCTTCCACCAGCAATGCAATGATCCAGGACAATTCTGAAGTCCTTATGAGAAAAAACACTATACACCTCCAGAGAAAGAACTGTGGGAGTAGAAACACAGAAGAAAAACAACTGCTTGATCACATGGTTTGATGGGTATATGATTGAGGATGAAAACTACACAATCACTCTAGTATACATATTAATAATATGGAAATAGGTCTTGATCAATAAAACATATAAAACCCAATGGAATTGCTCGTTGCATACAAACAATTGGGAGTGGGTTGGGAGGATGGGAGGGAAAGAACATAATCTTGTACCCATGGGAAAATATTCTTAATTAATTACTTAAACAAACTTTAAAAAAAAGAAAAGAGAAGAGAAGAAAACACAGTTCATATACTCCAGGTTCCCACATTTTAAAGGAGGAGAACAAATAAGAACAATATAATCTATTTAATAGAGGAGTATAAGAAAAATCTCAAATGAAGGTGTGATACAGGTGGGACATACCTCTGGAAGAAAATGGGATTTGCACTGGGACCTTAGGGAAACAGATATGTTGTGAGCTGAAGACAAAGAGCAGGGAGAACATTCTAGACAGAATGAATTGGAACAGAGCTAGGAGATGGAGCAACCAGTGCTAAAAATAGAAAGAACAGTTTCATTGGATCATAGGGTATGTGGAGGTGAGCAACTTATGAGACCAGAAGAATAGGAAAGGGACCAGGAAGTAAAGGCCTTTGTAGTAAAATACAGGATTTTATATTTGATCAAGGAAATAGGCTTTGGGGTTTACTAACTGGTATATTTGTGGGGTTGCATGTTAGTAAGATAATGGAAGAGAGACTAGAAGAAATTTGAGACAGGGAAGCCAACTAGAAGACTATTTCATTAATTCAGGCATGAGGTGATTTCATTTAGGAAAATCATGGCTGTGAAAATGGAAAGAAGGAAAAAAATGAGATATTGTGATAATGAAATCAACAGGACTCAGGAAAATATTAGGTATATAGAGTGATAAGTCTCTAGTCTAGCTTGCAAGGAGACTGGTGCTACTGATGAAAATTGGTAGTTATGAAGTTGGAAGTATTTGAAGATGAAAATAATGAGTTCAGTTTTGGATATGTTGGATATGTTGAGTTTAAGACATTAATAGTCTATTTCCAATTTCCTATTCTTCAGTAGTAAGGCAGTAGAAAATGTGGAATTCCAAATGATAAAATATGGTAGGGCTTGATAAATAGATCAGAGAATCAATTCCACAAAGCTGATCAATGAAACCTTAGTATCATGAAATTATCAAGGAAAACATTAATGGGGAAGAAGAGGAGAGATATAAGGAAAGACTCCTAAAGGACACTAACAAATATTGGCATGACCTGAACGAAGATTTAGGGGAAAAAAGGTCAATCAGTAGGACAAGAACTGAGAGCATGGTTTTATCTCCTTCAATTAGAGGAGGACTCTGTATAGTCTTAGGCTCAGAAGGACTTCCCATTGGTATCCTAGCAATATCTCAATGTATTCAGGAAACAAGAACAGATTGGGTACAGATTCAGTGCCTTTTATAGGGGCCATTAAAAGAAAAAACTACCAAATACCCAAGTTGAACGCCATTAATACTATATAAAGAGAAGAATTTCTAGCAATTAGGAACTGTGAATTTCTCCTTTGACAAATACTCTCTAAATTTGAATCTATTTCCCCCTTAACTAAATACGCACTGGTGGGAAATCATGTCACACATTTTGTGAGTTATGATTTGTACCAATCTTTTGTAAGTGTACCTTTCCAAAGGATAAGTCTAATGAATGCAACCCAAAATGAGGGAGGTTGAGTTGCAGCAACATATTAAAGGGCCTTATGAGTTATACTCACTGTGGAACAATGACAACAACAAAAGAGAACTACCGATCATTTAAGATTACCTTTAAGCTCTGAGGAGACAAGTAGAAGTCATATTCTAGGGCCCCAACCATCAGTGATAATAGGAGCTAAGAGGGTACCCAAGAGAATGTATCAAAAATTAAGTAAAGGGTAGATTCCTTATAAGGAGCATATATAAGTTCTGAAAAGGAACATGATGTATGATTTTTATAACGTTTTGCACTTCTATATTCTACCTTTTATAAAAATAGAGAGAGAAAATGAGAGGAACAATAAAAGAAGGGAAGTAGGAAGGAAGGAATAAGGGAAAGGAGGAAGGAAGAAGATAGGAAGAAAGAGAGAAAGAGAGAGGAAGGAAAGAAGGAGAGAAAGAATAGTAAAGCAAATGCCATATGAAAAACCCATTTCTCTTCTTCATAAAGAAAATGGTGACATAAAAATTAGTAGAGTATTCTCTCTGCCTGAAGTTCCCTTTCTGCCCAGCTTTGATTATCGAATTCTTTATCACCCTTTGAAGTCCACTCAAGTGCTTCATCATAAAAAGGAAGGCTTATCTCTCATCCCTGCTCCCTCCATTCAGTCAAAAGCAACATCTTCCATTTCAGAAGTGACAATATTTTGTAAAGTTATTGTCCCCTGACTTTCAACCTAGTATTCTCTTTGTTAACATGAGCACAAATATTTTGTCTTACTTTTTCTAAATTCTGCAAAGCACCCTTTGTTTCTGGGTTTCTTTTTAATTCTGAATTGATTCCAGTAAAGTCTTGTCTATGGTACAAAAAATACTTTTCTTTAAAGATATACCCAATGATGTCCATTTCTAGATGCCTGTAGAAAATATCTTCATTAAGAACCAGTTGATAGGCTGGAAGGAGCTGTCTAACTATGTACAAAGATATTCAACACCACACAGTTGCCATTTGTAAATTTTTTTAGGTTTTTTTGTGGGGATGGCATGGAGCAGGGACCATTAACTCATAATGACCAAGATAACGAAGAGAAAACTAGACCTTTAGTCAGCAGGTCTTGATTTAAATGGTGATTCTGTGCCCTACTTGCTGTGCAATGTTGGACAAATGAGTGATCTTAGAGTTGAAGCAAAGGGAAATGTGGGGGCTCAATTTTGTTTTCTATAAAATGTGAGATTTAGCCTAAACGATCTAACACATTTCTTCTAACTTTAATTTTTTGTCCTGCTATGTGATGAAGGGATTTTGATCTCTTCCATTGGAAGTAGAATCCACAAAAAATGAAATCATGCACCTTTTGAATTAAGAAACTAATGAATTACTAGGTAGAATAGGTAGAATAAAATAGAGACAACCAGGAATTTTGATGTGTTCTATAAGGTATAGTCTATGAATATTTCTCTACCAAGATTTAATTTTCATAAAGCCTACTGTCAATGTAGTTGTGTGTTTATAATTTGTTATTTTTCTTTTTTTTTAATAAATCATCATTTTGTCACATCCATTTTTTTTCTGGTTAAAGGCTTACTCTCATTTCTCTCTTTAATCTACAGTAAAGAATTTCCGGTATCCCATTCTTCATACCTTATTTTCTCCTTTTCCCTCTGTCTCAAAATCCATCTGTGAACAGTTCTCTCTGCTTTGCCATTTCAATTCCCCAAACATCTGTTCACTTTTCCCTTTGTCCCCCAGCAAGAATCTATCTCATGAAGTAATATTGAAATGAAGACCTTCATCCATTATCATTAGAGTTCTTTGAGTGGAAATGTTTTCAAACAGCCAAACTATCTAGGTTAAAGGATGACTCATTAGATCAGATGTGACAATTTCTGGCAAGGTCCTTTCTTTAAATAAATAGAATAATGAGAGTTTATAGACTAAAAAACACAGTAGCAAATAAAATCCACAACACAATTAAATAGTACTTGACTCTCTTGTTGAATATGTGATACTTCTATTAGCCTTTCAGAGTGACTTCAAAATTATGCATCAACAATAATCACTGGGAAGAAATAATGGCTCCAGTGTTTATCTACCATGACTATATTTTGGCCTCTTTGTGGTAGAATTGTTTGAAGGCATGAAGAAATTTTTTTTGTGACAAAGGAATTATCCTCTCTGTAGATTTGTTGTTGAGACTTTCAAAGAAATATTAACAGAAGATTAGGCTAGGTAAAGTTGCAAACAATGGCCCTTTTATTTGGTCCATTTAAGTAAGGACATTTTACTAAGGTAGAAATAACCAAAGGAAAGTGGACAAAGGCAAGAAGAGGAGAATATTAGAGCAACACATACCCCATCAAAAGCATCAGGTGACAGCTCCAAATGGGGATGTCCAAAGAAAAGGAAGGATATATTCAGTGTGTTATTTGAGAGCCTGCAGCATGACAAGTTTCTATGAAAATCTTTCACTTCATCTAATCCTCACTCATTCTTGACCATGTTTTTCTATAAATATTCTATAAATCTGCCCCAGACCTTAAGGTTTTTCTGCTGGCTCTGTTAAATTCAATTTAATAAGCATTTACAAAGTGCTTTCCATGTATTAGACACTGTGTTACACACTAGGGATACAAAGTCAAATGTAAAACAGTCCCTACCCTTAAGGAGCTTCCATTAAATTAGCTATTATTCTTTGAATTTTTTATGGATTCTCCTGAAAATTGGATTGTATATCTGTTATCCCAGATTGTTACATTGTAGTGAAGAAGCATCATTATTGATAATAAAAATGATTATCATATGAAAATGCATATTGAAATCCAGTGGGGAAAAAGAGGAATTTTTTTATATGATCCCTTTAAAACTGTTTAGCTATTTGTGGTTCAGGGAATGACTGAATTGGAAAGATAGATGATTCCTTTTAGAAATATCTTTTGAGGTATATGTTTCTGGAGTGTGTATGTGTGTGTTTATGTGTGTGTGAGAGAGACTTTGAGTGGTGTACTCTAACTGCATGCTAATTTTTCATATTTAACAGTTGTCTCTTTTTTCTATATTTTTGTGTAATTTTTATTGGCATTTGGAAAACTGAGACAGAAAGTCTTTGCAGTATTTAGCCTCATTGACTATAAGTTTCATAAATGTTCAAAGTCTATTTGATGCCTGAGTAGCAAATTCTGCTGTCATAACAAAATCCCTAATTTTGAATATTTTTATCTTCTTTGAAATATTAATGGGTTAAAATCTTACCATGTAAAGAGAAATAAAGTGTAAGGCATATATAATCTGGAAGTGAGTTGGTCACAAAATTGTCATCTAATAGGCATGCAATTCATTCTTTCTACTAGGGGAAAATATTTTCCTGATAACAGAGAAGAATTGGTCAGCTAACTACTTCTCATAGGGTAAGATCAGTTTAGGTTGTATAATGTGATATTAAGTAACCAGAAGAAAGATTTTGTTTCTATCAATTTGAATTCAGTATGAATTACAGAGAATTAAAAGAAGAGGATTAAAGAAGATTTGATAGTGCTAAACCTCCCACTGACTCATTATCTTGGATATCAAGGATTTCTTCTTTTTTTCCCCAATAGATCAACAACAGCCAAATAGTTAAAAGGTATTTATTAAGCACTAACTTTGTGCCAATTCCATTTCTGAACACTACTGACACAAAGAAAGGAAAACACCAACCACAACAGTTCCATCCTCTTAAGAAATGTGGATTCTAATGGGAGAGAAAACCTTTTTTTTTTTTTAAACCCTTGTACTTTGGTGTATTGTCTCATAGGTGGAAGAGTGGTAAGGGTGGGCAATGGGGGCCAAGTGACTTGCCCAGGGTCACACAGCTGGGAAATGGCTGAGGCCAGATTTGAACCTAGGACCTCCTGTCTCTAGGCCTGACTCTCACTCCACTGAGTTACCCAGCTGCCCCCTAGAGAAAGCCTTTTAAAAATATCTAAATACACTTATGAAAAGGGGAAGACATTAGCAGTTGGATGAGAAGGGCAAGAAAAGATTAACATAAAGTGGGGTGTTAATTGAGTCTTGAAGGAAGCTAGGGAAACTTAGAGGTTGAGGTAAAATGGTATAGCATTCAATATATGGAGGATAGAGAGACCAAAGGCCAGGAGATGCAATGTCTTGTTTAAGGAATTGCAAAGAAGCCACTGGGGGAGTTCTGGAGGAAAGGATAGAATAAGAAGAGTGGAAAGGTAGGAATAGTGGGAAGAAAAAGGGGAAAGGATTTTATATATTCATATACATATATACATATATATATGTATATATCTTAAATAATCTACTATGTGGTAGCATAGTGGTATATCTTTTTTTTTTTTGGCAATGGGGGTCAAGTGACTTGCCCAGGGTCACACAGCTGGGAAGTGTCTGAGGCCGGATTTGAACCTAGGACCTCCTGTCTCTAGGCCTGGCTCTCAATCCACTGAGGTACCCAGCTGTCCCACATAGTGGTATATCTTAAACTGCATTATAAAACAGTAATTATGAAAACTATCTGGCACTAGCTCAGAAAAAGAAGGATGGATCAGTGGAATAAATTAGGGGCTAAATGATCTCAGAAATTCAATGTTTAATAAGCTGCTGGAATATTGGAAAACAGTATGGCAAAAATTAGGTGTATATCATAACCTATACCAAGATAAGGTCAAAATGGGTATATGATTTAGATATAAAGGGTGATGTTTCAAATGAATTAAGGGAACATAGAATAGTTTACTTTTCAGATCTATGTAGAAGGGAAGAATTTACGACCAAACAAGATAGAGAACATTACAAGATATAAAATGAATAATTTTGCTTATATTAAATTAAAAGGTGTTTGCACAAACAAAAACAATGCAAACAATATTAGAAGGGAATCAATAAAATGGAGAAAAAAATAATGACAAATTTCTCTGATAAAGTTCTCATTTCTCAAATATATAAGAAAGTAGGTCAAATTTAGAAGAATACAAATCACTCTCCAATTGACAAATAGTCAAAGGATATAAATAAGCCACTTTTCAGATGAAGAAAACAAGGCTAGCAATAATCACATGAACAAATATTCTATATTCCTCTTGAATCAATAAATGCAAATTAAAACAACTCTAAGATACCACCTAACACCTATCAGATTAACCAGCACGACAGTAAAGGAAAATTATATATGTTGGAGGGGATGTGGCAAAATAATGCATTGTCCCTGGAGTTGTGAACTGATAGAACCATTCTGGAGGGCAATTTAGAATTATCCCCAAAGGCCTATAACACAATGCATACTCTTTGATCCAATAAGGCTAGAAAGAGGTCTGTATCCCAAAGAAAATTTTTAAATAGGAAAGGGTGTACTTGTACAAAAATATTTATAGCTACTCTTTTTGTGGTGGCAAAGAATTGAAAACTAAAGGGATTTCCATCAATTGCAGAACAGCTGAACAGATTGTGGTATAGGATGATTATGGAAAGCTATTGTTCTATAAGGAATGGTGAACAGTATAATTTCAGAAAAAGCTGGAAAGACCTATATGAACTAATGCACAGTGAGATAAGCAGAATGAGAAAAACATTATACACACTAGCAGCAATATTGTGTAATGATCAAATGTGAGAGACTTAGCTACCATCAGCAATGCCATGATCCAGGACAATTCTAAGGGACTTATGACAAAGAATGGTATCCACCTCCAGAGAAAGAACTGTTGGAGTTGAAATTCAGATAAAAGCATATGATTTTTACTTGTCTATTTGGGTACATGTTTTGGGGTTTCGGTTTCATAAGATTATTCACTTGCAAGAATGAAAAATATGGAAATATGTTTTACTTGATAATACACATATGATACAGATTGAATTGTTTCCCAGCTCTGGAAGGAGGAGAGGGAAGGAGAAAGGGAGAGAATTTGGGTCATATAACTATGGAAAACTTTTATGGAAATTTGTTATTACATGGAATTGGTAAAAAAGATTAAAAATTTTTAAATATCAGATACTATATTGTGCTATCTGCCTTACAAATATTATTTCATTTGATACTGAATTTATAGGGTGATTGGGAATGAAGAAGCAAAATTCACATGGAGATTGTAGACCTGGAGGGCTGAGAGAATGGTTTTGCCATTGAAGGTGACAGGGAAATTCAGAAGTGGGAAGAATTTTGAGGAGATGAAGATAACAAGTTCTGTTTTGGACTTATTGGGTTTAAGATGCCTAAGGAACACTTAGTTTGAGGTACCCAAAAGTTATATGTGTATATTAGAAATCTGTCACTCTCATTCTTCAGAGAGATGAGGGATAGATATTTTGGAATGTGAATCATTTGTTGAGATGATTCTTTTACGCATAAGAATAAGATCATCAATTAAGTTAGGTATTATTCCCTTATGAATTGATCTGACAGGTAGACTATTCTATTCTTCTATAATTTGTTATTGGTTTCACTATGTGTTTAGATCATATACCCATGTTGACCTTATCTTGGAAGTGTGAAATATTGGTCTATTCTGAGTCTCTGTCATATTCATAATTTTCCAGTTTTCCCAACAGTTTTTGTGAAACAGTGAATTCTCATCTCAAAAGTTTAGTTCTTTTGATTTAGACAACACAAAATTACTATAAACATTTATTTGCAGATTTTCTGTATGTTATTTATTGCCCTGATCAACTACTAAATTTCTTAGTACCAAAATGTTTTCATGATTACTGCTTTGTAAAAAATGTTGAGATCTGGTACTCCTAGTCACTTTCTTTCATACTTTAAAAAATATTCCCTTGATATTATTGACATTTTGTTCTCAAATATTTTATATTATCTACTGTTAATTTAAATTGAATTTCTTTTTCCATCTCTTGCTACTGGACTTTGTTGGAGATATATAAAAGTGATGATGACTTATGTGGGTTTATTTTATATCCTGCAATTTTGATGAAGTTGTTGATTATTTCCACTAATTTTTGTTGGTTCTCCAGGATTCTCTAAGTAAAGCATAATATCGTCTGCAAAGAGTGATAATTTTTTTTCTTCATTGCCTGTCATAATTCCTTCAATTGATATTTTTCTTATTATTATAGTTAACATTTCTAGTATAATACTGTATAATAGTGATGATAATGGGCACCCTTGGTTCACTCTTTGTCTTACTGGGAAGGGTTCTAGCTTATCCCCATTACAAATAATTCCTGCTAATGATTTTAGATAGGTACTTTGAATGGATTTAGCTGAACAAAGCTTACTTTCCCTAGTTACACTATTTTTTTCCCATCAGTTAATCTCCTATTTTTTTTATTCAGGTCCTGAACTGCCTAAAATAATTCCCTGAACCAATAAAATCTAGAAGATGGTTTCAAAATTTTTAAACAACAACCTAATTTGCATGGGGACAGGAGTTAGGTCATTATTCATACTACAAAGGCAAATTTTGACAGTATGATCTTTAAAAGAGAAGTGGCATAGTGATGATGGTAGAGGGAGGTTCTTGAAGTGGTAATGGGAAGCAAGGAATATTCTGACTTGTCTATCAATGAATCGGGGAAACATAAAATTGTTTAAATACTGGAAGAGTAGTAAAAAAAATGGTGTCATTGGGAGGGCCCTATGTTCTAGTGAAAGCCAGATACATGAATGTGGAAGAAAGAGGTTTAAGATGAAAAGGAGTATGTTAATTATTGAGTTGGACTTTGAAAGATTCTAGTGGAGAGAGTAGTATGATCCATTGTAGGACATTGGTGGTGAATGGTTGAGATGGGTAAGTCTGTTGCAGTAGTGAGTAGAGAAAGAGTAATAAAATTTTCCTACTGGTTACCAGCAGGATTAGGATCATTTGCAGGAATTGAAAATAAATGTATGGAAGTATAATGATCTTCCAGTAGTGTGGCCAGGTTGGAGAAAAGTCCATTGAGGAAATCAGGGCTTGGGTTTAGAGAGTTCAAGTTCTTTCCTAAAGCTCTAATTCCTGGCAGATATTGAATCCTATTCAAGTCAAGGAGAGATGTCTCAAAGAAAGCAGAGATATGGCAGGCTGCTAAGAAGAAAAATATGTTTTCCTTGTACTAGACAAAGTCTTGGGAAATAAGAAATATAAGACATTATCTTTGAGGCATTCTAGAAGAGGAAAAAGTCAGGAGTTGGGAGGTGGACCTCCAAACACATATTCTTATGACATAGGCTGGAAGTCAGCATGGCTCAAATTAAAGGAGTTGTTTGAAGTTCTTGGCATTGCATACAAATCTCCTAGAATTAGGGTGCAAGAAAAGAAAGGAGCTGGTTGGTGCAGGTGACAAAGGCTTTTTGTTTGTTATTTTGTTGGGTGTTGGGCATTGAGATTGCATCTAAAGCCAGCCCTAACCAAATTTTTCATTTACTTTGGTACCCTCCCTTCATCTTTGGCTCCCAGTTTCCCTAAGAATCCCTATTCCCATCAGGTTCCATCCCACAAATCACTTTAAAAAGTGTCTAGTATTGAGTAAATAGGTGGGTTAAATCTAAACTCACTTTCCAGTTTAAGATTCTATAGGTATTTGGCAAAATACAACCTCTAGGAAACTTTAAGCTGTTAACCTATCATAGGATATCATTATAGAATGTGGACTTATTGAATTAAATTAAATTCCAATTTCAATTTCTTTAGTCATCATTCAATCAATAAACATTTATTAAGCAGAGAGGTTAAGAGAATAAGGAATGAGTAAAGGATATTGGAGAAAAGTAGACTCAGTATTATATAAGCAAAACATCAAATATTGTTAAGGGTTATTAAGGACTTACTATGTAACAGTTGGGGTAATTGGTGACATAGTAGATAGAATGCTGGGCATGGAGTCAGGAAGGTGAGTCTTCCTGAGTTCAAGTTTGGTCTCAGACCTTATAAGCTGTGTTACCCTGGTCAAGCCACTTAATTGTTTGCCTCAGTTCCCTCATATGTTAAATGAGTTGGCAAAGGAAATGGCAAACTATTCTGGGATCTTTGCCATAAAAACTCCAAATGGCATGACAAAGGTTCTGATATAACTGAAAACGATAGAAGAACAATTATAACTGGTAGTTCTAAGTATTGAAGAGACAACATAAGCAAAGAAAAAAAAAAAGATGGTCTCTGTCTTCCAGAAGCCCCAATTCTAAAGGAATTGGAAAGAGTGAGGAGATTCACCATTATTGGAGAGTGGTATTTAAGTTTAAAAAAACAGAAGCATACCCTAATATAGAATGAAGATTAGAAGGCCTGGGGTGACATGTTTTATAGGTCATTAAATGATGATTACTAGATTACTGAGTATGTCTTGGAGCCAGGACTGGAGTGATGATCTTGGCAGTACCTAGATGCTGGATTGGCTACATATGGAAGACATTGTGGCAGAATTCCTACCCAGATTCAAGTATGCTACAGTGGGGCTTTTGTAAGAAATTCTTAATGGATACAATAAAAAAAAACCCAGCCACCAATTAACATAGCTCAAGCTATGACCTGCTGAATTATATTAACTTTTTTAACTCTTTGAGAAGTTTTTCATCTTTTAATGTCACTGTACCACCTTGAATAAAAAGGGATCTTGTCATCTCAGAATCATAAAATCTTAAGCATTATGAAACCACAGAAGTCATCCAAAACCCAAAAGATTTCCTTACAACACACCTATAAAATGGTCATCCAGCTGTCAACTAAAGATAATTAAATCTATTCCATTCTCTTTACGGACAGCTCATTTCCATTTTGGACAGCTTCCAATATCAGGATGCTGCCCTTTTATTGAACAGAAAGTGATTTTTCACTTTTACAGAATAGCCCCAGTTCTATCCTTTTCAATAAAGGTTAATGAGTTAGGCTCTCTAATCTTTCATATAAAGAGTGCCCTTAAAGTCTTAGTGAAGTTTTAAGCTATTAAAGCTTTTAAAAAAATTCCCATATTGGTAAACCACTTACTCACAATTTTAAGATTCATAGGTATAGAAGTGTTTTCTGAAGTCAGTTAGATCAACCCCCTCAATTTATAGGTGAGTTAAGAAATATGAAATGACTTGCCCAGGGTCACACAGGTAACAGAAAGCAAGGCACTTTCCTCTAGGACACACCAGTGCAAGAGAAAGTCCAGACCTGGAAGCAGGTGGTTAGGTGCCATAGACTCACTAATGAGGAAAGGTTTCTTTTAGCATTGGGTAGAATTAGCAAATCTTCAAGACTAGCTCTTTACCTAAGATCACACATATAGTATAGAGGTAGAATTTCAAACCCAGGTTCTCTGACTTTAGTGTTAGTACTGTTTTCAACGTGTAGTGGTAACTTCTTCTTCTTCCTAAGTCTTCTCAAGTCTACATGCTCTCATTCTTTCAAACACTCTTCATGTCATAGTCTGCATTCTTTTCCTGTCTTTGTCAATTTCCTCTCAATATATTCTAACTTGTTAGCATCCATCCTAAACTGCCATGCACAGCACTATATAATCCCCAAGATGTTCTACATAGCATGGCAAGATAAAGCAGGTATGTTGCTTCCCTCATTCTACTAGATATGGTATTCTTCCAATGCTATTCAATATCACTTTTTTGACTGCTATTTCATTGCTGATGCATCCTCAGCTTGTGATCCTTTGAAACTATTGGTTATGTTTAAATGATAATATTAGAGTTCTAATTAGCCACCCAAGCATTATGTACATATAATTCATAAAGCATAGAAATAATTTCCGAGACTCCTCAGTAAGAATATGTTAATACTGAATTAGAACTTCCTTATCATAGTGACTAGAAAGAAGGTGATTTGATTAGGAAGTGTGAGGAGTAGAGGCAGCTGTGACTCAGTTGATAAGAGACAATCTAAGCTCAAATCTAGGCTCAGACACTTTCTAGCTATGTCACCTTGGGAAAATCACTTAACTTCTGCATGCCTAGGAGGTTAAAGGGATAGAATGTTGGACTTGAAATCAGGAAGACCTGAGGTCAAATTCAGCTTCAGACATTTCCTAGCTATGTGATGCTGGGCAAGTCACTTAAACTATGATTACCTGATAAAAAAGGATTCATTGGAGAAAGAAATGGAAAACTACTCTATTGTCTTTGTCAAGAAAACCCCATTGATATCTATCATCACTGGGATCATGAATAAAAGTCTGAATAACAACAAAAATAATACGAAGGGCGAAGTAGTATTTCAATATTAAATCAATATCCCATGTGCTATTTCTTATATCCTAGACAGGTATTTAGTAAGTTCTCAATTTATTGGAAATCAAATGAGTCAGAAACTTACAAACCACGCGAATAACTACATAAATCCCAAACAGAAAAGTTTGCTATGGATCATATATGTGACTTTTTATTATGCTTAAATACTTGAATACTAATCAACATCCCTAATGTCAAAAATAAAGCATCTCGATATGTTTCCTCTCTTATCATCTCCATATCACCTTTGGAAGCTACCTCTTTTCTTTTCTTTCTTTATTTTTTTTAACCGAGACCTGTAATTTTATCCAGGTGGGAAACTTCCAATGTGAAACAACAACACTTTAATGAATGGAGATGGGCAACTTGCTGGTAATTTACAGCCCTAGAACAATGATTCTTAGCCTTGTGTAAGTGTATATGTGTGTGTACCCACTTAGCAATCTGGTAAAACCTATGGAATTCTCATAGAAAAAAAATGTTTATATATACATATACAAGTGTGTATATATATACATATATATTTATATATATGTGTGTGTATGCATAAATGCATACATGTATATATGTATCTAGTTATAATATATAGGATTACAAAGAAAACTAATTATACTGAAATCCAGCTCTATCCATCAATCAATCGATCATTTATTAAAGTGCATTGATCCTTGTTTAAGATTCCTGACTCATTTGTCTGATGACCTTGACATGTTAAATATACTTGGCAACATAGATTTAGAGGTTGAATGGATCATGGTGGTCATTTTGTTTAACATTTTTATTTTATAGATGAGGAAATTTAGGTAGGTTCAGAGAGTATCAAGTAGTGGGATATGAACCCAAGTCATCTAATTCTATAATCTGCACTCTTTCCTTGATTGTCCATGGTCTCATAGTGAGTATGTTCCAAAGGTAATATTTGAATCTAGGCTTTCTTGGCATGAAGTCTGGACTTCTATCTAGTATACCATGTTGCCTTCTTTCTAGTCTTTATAGGGGAGATTGGTTGAGGCTTCAATTCTGAATTCACTGGTATAAGGAATTCCCAGGCGATGAAATTCTCTCTACCAATGTGGGCCAGCAGCATCTTCTCTGAAACTGGTCATCCTGGACAGCTACCCAAAGCACTGACTGGTTAAGTGATATAACAAAGGATATACAAGCAACATTTGTCACTGATAGCAATAGAACCCAGGCTTTCCCAGTTTGGGGACCAAGAGACTAACCATCCTGCTCTCTTGGAGGCTTTGCTGATAATATAGTAATACATGTATAAGATATAGATTTGTTAACATTCATTAGAATCCCCATTATGCCCAGCGAGAAAGAGTGGCTCACATCCTTGGGGATCTCAGTAAGCATTAATTGATCATACGGATGATAATTATTGTTGTATTCATTGTCATTTTCAAAAAGAAATTCAAGAACTGCAGATGGAAGCAGGGACTTGTCACCATAAACAGCTTGGCAACACATTCCTTACACATTTCCAATGTCTCCCCAAAGGGTTGTCTTCTGCGCCTTCTGCTTGTTAGTGTCTGAGACAGCACCTTTGACTTATCCATTAAGAGAAAATGAGAAATTAAAAGTATCCAAGTGAGCTGCAAATGAGTTCAGGAAATGAATATTACATCTGTAAGCTCCCTAGTGTTCTCTGACCAAGGAGTACAAAACTATATTGGAAACAGAGCAAGAGAAATGAGAGTTTGTTTTCCTACATTTTAAAAATAAAAAGTGGAAGGTTTCTAAGATAATGTTTCCTACAAAGGAGTTATGACATGTTAAGTGAAGTTTCCACTGGGCACCAGAGGGCATAAAGCACCTTGGAACAACTAAACATTTGAAAGAGTAGTTCAGTCTAATTTAGGCCCAATGGCACAGTCCAGAAGAAAGTAGGTTCAATAATCGCCAATATATGAATGCAAATGAACATTTTTTTCTTTCAGAATAGAGGCCCTTGAACCAATGAACTTTGAAAAGAGCACTTGATAAATTCTGCATAAATTAAAAAAATCTGCATAAAAGGAGAAAGTCAGATGAATTTTAGGGTGAGCTTTGGAGTAAGAATGCCCTGTATTCAGGTGCTGCTTTTGCATTTGCTCTAGTTACAGGATCACCAACAATCAGTGCCTTGGACATGCTTCTGAGCATATAAGTATTAAAACACAGAACTATCAAATGTGTTTTATGGATATGCTTTTCAACACTGAGAATCTCCCACTTTTTGCATTTTTGGAATCATTGGATAAGACATTCTACCTACCCTGGCAAAATAAAGAAATAAATGAATTAAAATGAAAGCAGAAGGCAAAAAGATGTATGAACACTCTCTTAAAGGTAGAATCATATGAGAAAAAGGGAGGGAGAAGAAGAGGGATAAGAGAGGAAGAAAGAGAGAGACAAAGAGACAGAGACAGAGACAACGAGAGAGAGAGAGAGAGAGAGAGAGAGAGAGAGAGAGAGAGAGAGAGAGAGAGAGAGAGAGAGAG